>NC_135004.1:6979118-7296618 GCF_051020985.1 Nomia melanderi | reverse complement strand
TCGTTTCCGCCCGATCGAAGAACCAAGGCTTCTCGCGTCAAAGAAACGTCGAGACCCCATCGCGACGCGCGACGAACAACTTTCTATGATGCATTCTGTCCTTCGGGATTGCCACGTGTGCATGTCTTCGTTTGTGTCTACATGTGTGCGCATATGTGTGTATGCGTTTATGAATGTGTGCTAACTTCGCCATCCTCCATCGTGAATCGAACGATATCGAAGACCGTGTTTTACGTGTTGATTCGCTCGTATCTGGGAACGCTTTCGATCAGCGCGAGGGCGAGTCGAATCAATTTGAATTCTGTTCTTCGCCACGGAGCCACGCCGACGTTGAGCACTCGGCGATAAGTCCGTTAATCGATTCCATTGCGGGACAACATCCTGCGTCTCGTGTTCCCCGTGAGGGACACTGCACATGGTCGAGCAAATTCGCGTTCTCCCCGGAATTCGGCGCATCCGTTGAGCTTCCTCGCGAGGAAGCTTCGATTGCTAGCGAGCGGTTCGCACGATACGAACACGAATGATGTATAAAGTCATTATAAATTATTGTATCGGTATAATCTCGTCGGTTTAAGTTTTATGAAAGAGTTAAGGAGGTTACTCGGCAGACTTTCTACCCCGTTCCGTAACCGACCGACGCTTGCGACCGGAGATCGATTGCGACTGACGGAGCATCCGGTTTCACGGGATGACGCACAAACCGCTGTTTCGAACGGATTGTTTGTTTATTTGTTGATTTTTCTCTGTTGTCCGTTATCAGTTACATTACGAGTTCGTGGAATTTATACGCGTTCCAAGAACGGAGTTTAATAACAGGTTTCGCGATTGAATATTTTCCACAAAAATAGAACAGCGCTCGCGGTTGCGCGAAGTCTTGTGAATTGTACCGATGAAATGTAGTTTGATTCACTCGCCGTGATTCGTTGATTGTAATACATGAACCAGGTTCATAAATGAATTGGCACGAAATTGTAGAAATGGTTTGCTTGTTTGTAAATATTTACGCAAACCTCTGAATTTTTTTCGTTCTAAACAGATTTGATAGAGAAATATCTGAAATCCAGAATGAGCGTCATTTAAGATTTTCATTTATATATCACTTTTATTACGTGGTTAGTATTAAAGCAGTTTACACAGAAAATCATTAATCCCTGAAAGTAGTTGAAATTAATAAAACTCTAAAAATGTTAGAGACATTCAATTTTCTTATGTCTAATGGGTGTTATACCCTGTTTACTGATGTTCATCGAAGTTTAACAAGCGTCGGAAAAAAACATCGTAGAACCGTTTCCCTTAATATACCCACGGTCTCGCTCGGTTTTTTTAAAACACGACGGGGCTACCACGTAAATACGCACAGCTTGCCGCTGCAAAAATGTTGAAAAACTCAATTTACCGAAGTAGGACAAGATAATGAGAGGTTGATGTATGGGAAAAGTTACGTCGTTAAACCGACCCTGGAATTCTTACCTCCGCGCTCAATACCAGATTGCGTGCCTTCAACTATCAATAACAAACAAGCCCCGCTGTTGCGGAATTTTTCTTCCGAGGCATCAAGGCTTTGCGACGCGAAACGCTGTAATATCGTTTCGATCGATTAATCGATATCAATTACTTTTTTCCTTCCGCCTACGAGCTCGAAACACACGTGAAATTCTCGATCGACTATATAAACCGAACTCCTTGCCACGAATCGACAAAAGGAAACTCCATTTCGCTGTAATTGAGATTACCAAACGAAAAGAACCGAGGAAAAGACAATTTGCCAATTAATTCGGAAATAGGATTAACTGCCTTATGATACGCGGACGCCATTGTTGCCCTGATTGCCGACCCCACATGCGGGATTGAAACCCGTCGAATTTTCCCATGGTATATTTAAATCGGCAGTCCATTAAATCGATCGTAATTTAGGATTAATTGCGCGGTCGCGGAACGGGGTAAAATGTCATTGTTAATATCGGGTAGGGGTAACGAGAGCGTATCGATTGCAAACGATATGCGAGGGAACCGCGGCGCGGTTGACCCTGCACGCATACGATGTGGTACACACACGTACGCCGGAGCAATTAATAGGAAACGTTTCGAAAATGAACGCATCCGTGGCTCCGGTATCGGCTGATCTAAATCGAACCGGTTGATTGGAGGTAGTTGCGGGCAAACTTTTCGGGGTCAAGCATCCTTCATGTTGGATTCGAATTCTAAATGAAAATCCGCGGTCCATCATGGACGAAGAAGGCCAAAATAAAGCCTCGCCGGACGTTTCTGCGCACGGTTATTCGGACGGATATTCGTCCGATAGTATTATACGCTTACTGTTCGTTTCAATTGGCTTACGAGTTAAACCATAAAGACATCCTTCGCATTAACGGAATAATTATCTTTGCACGCTTTAGTAGACTTCGGGTTTGTTCCTTTTTCCTCGGTATTTCTTTTTGATTTCATTGTTATTACTATACTACAGGTAACCTCCACATAGTTTGTAGGAAATAGTGTTTTATGTATAGTAAACTTCTTATAAATTTCTTTCTCTGTCGGAGAATTATTAATTCTTGAAGTCGCAATCAACAGCAAAATAATACAGCAAGGGGTGAAAAGACCAGTCTCTTTGATAACAATTTCATAGTTTATGCGTCAACTGTATAAACAAACCTGCTATTTCTCCTTGTACAAATCAACGCGTTGGCAATGTTCTCTCTTGAATTTTGTGCTTCTTTCATTGAAAATATCGCTGGGGTTACCTGTACATCGTTCTCAATATTATTTTCCATATTATTTCTTTATCATAGATTTTCATTTTGAAATTAGAAAACCAAGTTAATCAAACGGCGTTGCGTCGAAACGTGTGTCCGCGACGAAAGTGACCTCGCGTCCACGCGTAAATGGAGATAAGACGTTTACATGAACCAGCGTGCCGATGTGGCGACCATCGCGGGCGTAACACTAATCTCAACGAAGCTTCTTTCGATCCCATAACTTTTACCCTTGCCCTCTGTCTGCCGCTCAGCCATTGCTCTTACACGTCTCACTTGCTCATCTGTTCCTTTCTGTTTCGTCCATTTCTGGCCATTTGTCTGCCTTGCTCATCTGTCTTCGCAAACTGTATCTCTCTGTCTCTCTCTTTCTCTCTTCCGCTCACTCACTCTCTCTTTCTCTTCTTGTCGTTCCACCCTTTGTTTTCCACCTCGAGAAGAAATTTCGAGGGGAAAGTTTGAACTTCTTCGAAAGCCCCGCCACACTTGCGTCTCGCCCCCCCCCCCCCCCGCACAACCATGAATCAAGCGACGCTACGCCTCACTGTACATGAAAAGCCTGGCATGAGGATAGCGGAAGCAGTAACACATAACGCCAATAGTAGCGGACAAACTGCGACAGGTGTCCCATGCACGTCGACGAACAGTAAATTAGCCGACGGTAGAAAAAGGAATAAGAAAGTGCCGGACGATCTCGGTCGACTGCGCGCGACTCTCAATATTGAATAGCGTCACGGGATAACGTAGACAGCAAACGATACGTCCTCCAGCATTTCCTCCGTCTTTTCCTCCCCGCATTTTGCTCCGACGATGCGTGCACATCGTTCCTTAGAACAATTCGCGTGAATGGGCGAGAAGTGAACTCATAAATAATGCACAATGTTTTTCGGACGTTGCAACTCATCCTGCTCCCCTTCCCTCTTTTCCCCGAAAAAAGGAAACGAACCATTTCCAGCGCTTCACTTTCCTCCAGAGACCCCGTGTCGATACTTCCCGGAATCGTTTCCAATTTCCCCCGCCGCCCGCTATTTAACGCATTTGAATAACTTTTGTCGGACGGGGAGAAACTACTGTCTCTTTCTCCTTTCCTTCCCTTCCCTTTCCTATCTCCATCGCACTCGCTCTCCCCCACCCTCCTTCTTTCTATTTTCTCTCTTTACTTGCGTATGGTTCACGAGGCATGGCGGTAGAAGGAAAAAGAGAACATCGGCCACGATGATTGATCACCGTAAACGAAAACCCTCCCGCCTTTAAGCCGTCCGTACATTCCCAATGTCCGAAAAACATTCGTTGGTTAAGCCACCCTCCGTCGCGAATACGAAAAGAGGGGTTGGCTTCGCCCGGCGATCGCGCGCGGGAACGGCCGAACCGAATTTCCTCGAACCGTGTAGGATATTTCCTACGTGAAGATCGAACCGGGGTCGGATTTGCATTCGACCGGAATTCTCTTCGGACTCGCACGGGGACTGGTTCCGTCGAAGTGCCGGAAAACGAAAATCTATCTTTCCGGCGTTAGTGATTTTTCGTGAAATAGTCTGCCACGCGGATCGTGTGTTTAGTCGCTGGTTCGGTTCAGACTGACGCTATATATAAAATAATGCTTTGCCACTTTTCCTGGTGGGTTCTCGAGCTCTACTGAATTCTACCCAGCTCAACGTATATTTATAAAATTATAATTCATCTGTAAACTTGTTGTTATCACGAAATCGTATTATTAAAGAGACGCTATAAGTTCGTTCCTTTGTTAAACACGAAAAGAGCAAATACAAAGGATAAAAAAATAGTTCATTCATCGATCACGTTAATAATATTGACTGAACGCTCTCTGCTAGGGGTAGAAATAAGAGGAAAATGCCAAGCCAATAGCTCAGTAGTTCTTCGGAAACACTCGAAATTCCGTGAAATTCAACCGCGTGGGAATAGCTGTGCAATTACGTGGCAACCGTAACGTTTCTCCGCGATGATTCATGGGAGTCAGTTTGCGCGATAGTAATCAATTTCCGACGTGCAAGCACATGGGGCACCGTGCACTCGCAGTTTCTCCGTTACGACACGCCGGGTTCGCATGCCAACCGCAAGTTTTGTCACCTTGCCGCGGTATAACTGTCCGTCGCAACTCCGGGTAAACCTGATCGACAAGGGTGAACGGGCAAACTAACCAGCAAAATGTTCCACGGCATATATGAAAAGAACAAGAGAGAGGGGAAGAGAGACCGCGGGAGACTGTTACCCGCTAGAAGAGATAAAACAACGCGTGCCCAGTGAGACTAGGGACTTAGGGGGTTGCTGGTACTTTCAGGTGCCTTGGGACTACCGCACCTATCAGCCGGAGACGCGGCGCTACACAGCTACTCCGCAGAGTACAGAATCATTCCCGAACAATGAGCCCCAGAAGCGCGTGTGTACGAAACTATGGTATCGGAGGTGAAGCTCGTAATCCGTGAAACTGTTCTATGACCGAGGCATGATTATTCGGGGACGGTAGCTTGTGTTAGAGACGAACCAGAAGCTGAGTATTCGAGGCCATGTACAAAATATCTCATTGCGGAACCTTGACATTTAATTGGACCATTAACTACGTTCTATGGATTCTTTGTTTCGAAGTATTATTATAGTAATGAAAATAATAAATTTGTCTGCTTTAATGGTTCCTGCGCGCTTCGTCGAGAGGAGGAGTTCATTGCGGGAAAAAAATGTAGTGGATATGTCATTATAGATGTACAAAGTTAAATCAATCAAAGGCAACATAAAATGTTAGGGGAATAGTATTTATGATTTCTGTAGGATAAGTCGTGAAATTTAAGATTGACGGGTTCCGTAAATCCAGCCTTAACGACCTAACACATCGCGTTATTCGTGACGGAGACGTAGTGACGTATCGTATGAGAGAGTGAGACTCGCTAATGGATCGGATAGTAAATTCTTCGTCCGAGATAAAAATTCTCAGTTCCTCTTTGACTCTGACTGCCATGTCCTTTTACCCGTGACTAACAACGAGACACTTCTAGCTGAGTTACCGTTGCTTCAGCGAACAGACGTAACGATGACTTTCTCTAACGTAGACGTTATATAATGAGTTCTCTTCCTTTTTCTAACAATCCTGTGCCGGAGATCTCGCGCGAATCTATCTTTGTGGAATTTTAACTAAATCTCTAGACAGGATCGGAATAAGTTGAAGGGTCCCTTCTCTTTAGTCGTTTCTTTATCGAGCGTTGCGTGTTCTGTGCACTGCACTTTCGCCCATCTTTTTTCTTTCCTTCACTATGTCAGACAGCTGCCTTGACTTTCCTGCATCGCAGAAGACTGTGCAAGATTTGATTTGAATGATAATATTTCGAGAAAAATTGATATTCGGTGATTAGCGAAAGAGAAATTCATCTGAAGAGATTTATTTCAATGATTATTTAGTCGCCATTCGAGGCATTTATGTCAGTTACTGTTGTCAATTATTCAAAGTTATTTTGAATGACTAGTTGAAATAATTATTCGATTCTTTGTTCGAATTACAAAACAGAAAAATATTTAGCAGACATCGTTGCTATTGTATAATTCCCATAAGCAGAATATTCATCGCACCGTGCGATTCGAGTAAATGTCGGGAGTTGATTAAACTAAGAGCAAATTGGTTTCAATTTTAAACACATATTAACCTACTTCTTATAATCTTCGAACCAATTGAAATTCTCGCTCGCAGCGAATAGTAAATTAATGGCCATCGAGATTCGCTAAATAAACGTTATACGCGTTAAATAACGAAGCATTCTACGGATATTCACAGCACGATTTCGCATTTTAATACGACGTCGACGAATCAAAAATATCGACAACTACATCGAACATCAAATTCCCTAACTTCCAGCAAAATTAACAATACTCGCCTGCACCCGATCCAATTTAAAACTCTCGCTAGTCGATGTTACGACTCGATGATCAAACGCGTTGGGTACATTTCAAGAACTAAGTACCCAATAAATAACCAACTGTCGGGGACGCCGTTCTATCGGCGACTTGAAAATTCATCCCCCGTTCGGCGGCATCCTCGCAAGTGGTTCTCGATCAACAGATCCGTATTATTATTTATCGTCCATCAATACGCCTCTTCTAGCCAGTCGCGGTGGACTGGTTCTCGCGGGTCACGATCGATGAGAGGGACTTCTCTGAAAATACTCTTTCAACCCGGCGATATTTCCGCGCCTACATCAATTCCGTGTACGATTGGTACACGCTAGGCACATGGACGCGTGTGTACAATGCACGTACACACTATGACGCGCGCGGGCGAGCGTTCAATCGAACCACGCCGCACCGCGCCGCGTCCTTTTATTGGGGGATGGCCGGGCGACGGGAGGAGGCGAGCGAAGGGGTTGTTGCCGGGGGTTGCACGGTAGGAGAGAGGTGCACCGTCGTATTTCACAGTCATTACCGTAACGTGTTACCGAGCGCGCTCGTTGCGCCACGCAATAAATCGTCGGTTACCGTTACCATGGATGGAGCGCAAGGAGGGTACGGGTGTTCGAGGGGCGAGCTCGGGTGTTATTGTGGCGCCCCCGAAAGCTCCACCGCCCTACCCCACGGCGTTCGCATCAACCCCCGAGCTATCGATGTGACACGATCTGTTCATAACAATCGTAACCTCTTTTTCCTCTCCTTCTGTCGTTGTTTGTATCTGAAATTCTTTTTGCCTCGCCGCGCTCAGACATCGGGGAACCACGACAACGACTCGGTCGTTCAAAATCTGCTTCGATCCTGCGACAAAGTCACGGTGTAATCTGATTGCCGTGTAATCACGTTTCGACGCTTTGCCAATACACCTTTCTTTTTCTTTTCGTTTCGTCTTGTTTATTGAATCAGTTATACGTTATTTTATGGATAACGCGTTGAACGCGACCTGGTTTGTTGTAAAGGAAAAGGTAATGGGGTTACATTTATAAATTTCGTGCCCTTTTTAAGGGGTTGGAAGACATGCGCTACTATCCGGAGATCAGTCGATTGCAACTGAAACGCTGTGAGAGGTCTTGCTGGTTCCGTAGGCTACAATTTTCGCGCATCGCGCGTGAAATCGGTTCGCTTTTCTTCTCTATCGACGATCACAGTCAACGTGACGCCGCGAGTTTCTAAAGTGTCTCGCGCACACCCATTACTTGTATTATACACGCTGGAACTATTGTACATAATTTTCACCCGTGGTATGAGGGATTGGAGCCGCGCGTAATTTTCGTGGAACTTTTGGCTTCGCGTCGGGAATCCCAATTATCCAAAGTTTACACGTGACGCGTGCCGTTGCGGATGATCCCGCGGCGACGTTGTCGCGCGCGAGCTACTTCCGCTGCTGGGATTTCAGGTCGATTGGTATCATTCGTCCTCCCGTGTATCGCACGCGAATTATTCGTGCCGACCCGTACACGGATCGCGAACGATCCGAGCGGCAAGGATTTTTCGGCGAGTCGGGGACGCGCCCGATACAAAATATGCTGGAGATAGCATGTACACATGAGGGAGGGAAACGGTCGTAGAAAGTCCTCATCCGTTTGATACCCGCCATTCGCGCGGAGTAAAGCGCGGGGACGCTTTCGGGTCACCGTGTACATACACGCGTTTATACGGTTATTAATGGACCCGTGTGGATGCGTGTCTGTGTGCGCGCGCGTGACTGACCTGGCGGAACGCGGCTGTTGAAGGAAAATGGCTGTACGGTTTCGTTTCCTCGGAACGAAGCGTCCATTTTTGAATATTGGTTCACATGTGTCACGGTAAACGCTTTGGTGAAATGCACGTGCTTAGCAGTCAATGCGTACATCTATCTGTTAATGCGGTAAATTCATATACTTGAGAGCGAAGAGATTTATCCTCTAAAAAAGGGGATATAAATTTTTTAAGTGAACACATTTGCTTAGTTATTAAAATATAAAACAATGATTTATTGATATATGATTGATATATAAATCTAATGTTTGCTGGTTCATTAAATAAAATAGTAATACGTTTCATTCATGTATTGTTTAGTAGATAAACACGTTTACTAGGAACGGTTACCCAACATTTTATATAAGTGTAAATATTGACTGATAAGTATATACGTTTATCAAATGTTATCGCGGTGACATATACAACGAATATTTCTAAGATAATTACGGAATATGTAACTCCAGCATTTGTATTTTTTGTGAAATATTATACGAACATTGAAGACTGGTACAGTAATTCTCTCAGTAACAACGAAAGACTTATCGATTAATTTTATCACGGAATTTGAAACGGAACTTTTATTACTCTATTTGAATTGTTTATTCTCTATACGAGGATTTGAGGGATTATAAAATGATATTAATAATTCGATGAACACGTACAGTCAATAAGAATTCAATACGGTTCAGAACCTCGTCTCTCGCGCCCATATTCATGCATGTACACGTGACAATATACATAATTATATACATATATATATGTATATATACATATATATACATATATATATAAATATATATATATACATAAAGAATATATGTATACATGATTAATATAAATAAGAGAAAGAATTATATACATACAAATATAAATATAAATAAAAATATAAATACAAATATATATATATATATATATATGTATACAAATATAAATATACAAAGGGAGCTATGTAAATTAAAGTTGTTCATATTTGTTGAAACGCGGATCGTAAGTCGTCGATCTAAATATTATTCATTTCTACGACGACGATCAACCGCCATTGATCAATATAATATACATTTTAAGTAATCGTTACGGCAATACGCGACGTTATACGTCGGATCGGCTTCTGAATTTTTTCATGTGAACATGTTCGCTGAAGAAACCCTGTTTTCGGGTAGCCCTCCGTTTTTTTTATTTTCCTATATATATATGTATATATATATATATATATATATATATATATATGTATATACATGTATATACGGTGTTTCGAATCTCGAACAATCATTGTTGTCGCAGAACAAACGCGATATTGCGACGCCTCTAATTACAAAAAACGATTTGACCGACAAAGCCAGCCTTTGTTCAGTCGCGGCCATGTTTTCAAATACGCTCGCCAATCGGCCGAAGCGTTCGTATTGTTCGCCCGTGTGTAGCTTATTTTTTTCCTCGTTTTCAATCAGTATCCTTCGCCAAGGATCGCACGATCTCATTTCACGGGACCGTGGCGAATCGATGCGCGAAGCCCGTACGGTTTCTCGTGTTCGGAATTCCCAACGATTCAACCCTGTGTATATACATTTAAAAGAGAAGTAATCTCTAATAACTATAATTATCGATTCGAATGCTCGCGTTCGAGAACAGAAACGGCGGCGCGCATCGACGCGCCACGTCTCGACGGGAACAGCGTTGGGAAAGTGTTCAGCGAACAGCCACGTACCCTCGCGATCCGCGATACCGTCTCTCGTTTATCGAATTTGATTGTTCTCGCCAGCCGCTCTTTCCCAACGCTGTGCAACAACGAATCACCGAGCCCTTTCCCCCCGAAATTGCTCTGTTACTCGACATTAAAACTCAGTTCAGACGATAAGCGACAAACCAAACGAAAAAGAGCAAACAACAAAAATACTACACCCTGTTCTCACGTGAATCTCTTGACCGGAAGTTACGAAAAATGTTCACAGACGCATGGCTGGCAAACTCTGTGGTCCTACGTCAAGCAAAGCGTCGTCTGCCTCTACCCCCATTCCATTAGGTACTGTTAAAAAAAAAGACACGAAAATATCGAAAAAGCGAAACGACGCGCACACTCTAAATACACCCCCATTCATCCACACGTACACGAACAGAGCAAGGATATATGCGTACACGCAATACACACACACACGTATACATACACGGACACGGACAAGCGCGTTTGTCCAGTCACACGGTACACGTACATGTAACATAGAGACTCGAAAAAAGAGGAAAAGAAAGAAAGAAAGAGAAACGTGCGCGAGCACAGGCTCAGTGCGCACATTCGAGTATAGCTGCGACGCAAGGGAGAATGATTAGACGCTGAAAGCGCAGCGCCTCCTTTCCGCGGAGAAAAGCGAAAAACAAGAAAAAGAGAAAATGTTTCACGTTCGAACAGAGAGGAACGAAAGGAAAGCCCCTGCGAGGGACGAAACGGGTAAAACACGTGAACACCGAGACCGGAGATAAAAAAAGAGGCGTATAAAAAAACCTCTCAGAGGGGAGTGAAAGGGAGGCAGGTCGGTCCGCGTACCTTCTCCCTTCTCTCTTCGATTTCCTTCATTTCGTCGACTTCTCCTTCTTCTTCTCTCTAACCGGTAGAACTAGATGTACAACGTATATTTCCTCGATTATCGTCGTTCCGAGAAGAAAACGGAAAATTTGATAAAGTAACGAGAGACAAACTCACATCTGAATCTAGGATGCCCAATGCCGAAGCTGCGCGCGGTTGCACGTTATCGTGAACATCGAAATATTCATTGAACGTGTTTTCAATGCTTCGACTTATAATTTGAAAGTCAGATCAACCCGAAACGATTTCCATCGATCGCGTTTGTTCCTTTTCGTTTTCTCGTGGCGTACTGAAATTTTGAAATATATTCTTAACGGAGCGTCGATGAAAAAAGAAGGAACGATTAGGACAACCCGCGTCAGCATTGTTCAACCAGCCAAAGCAATAACTAATGCTTGATGGATGCGGAAGAAACGATTTACAAAATGAGAGACGTCGAGATCATTCTTCCCCCTTCGTTGATTGTGCACGAGTATGGAGAGAGGTGGGAGAGGTAATGAAGCGGCGAACTAGAGTTCGTCCGGAAGACGTACGGTTCACCGTAGATAATCGGTAGACACTCGTGCGAGGAGTGCGAACCGAGAGTCAGTTTCCGGCAGCGATCGATAGCGATCGGATCAACGCCGGCACTGTCGATGATGTTCAAACAATTCGTTGACGAAGTACTTTGCGGTAATGAAATTTTCGGTGTCATTAATTCTATGCAACAGTCGACGGTATCAATTTTCGGTACCGATACTTTTTCAAATTATTCCGTATCAGTACTCGATTGATGCTCCACGAAATTGTCGATACTCCGGTCACATTTCACTCTGAAGAGTCGCTCTTTGTTTGCCTGATACAAACGAAGCACGAATAAGTACTTCTCCGTTGACTTTTTCGATTCTGCCTGTTAGAAGTTCGCGAGAGTTTCCATCAACAATCTTAGAAGTTGTTGAGAGTTGAAATTAAATGGCACCGCTGTTTTCAGTATTACGTAAGACTCAGTTCTGTTCCAACCAATGGATTGCCTCCAAATATGAGGAACGTTTCGATAAAAAATCTTCTCATTCGAAAGATGAAGGAAACTCTTAAATTCAGCCTGTGATAATCATTATCATATCTACTTAATGCTTTTGTTTAATGAATAAGATGTAATTCTCCCGAGTTAAAGATCAATGTTCTAACGAAGTATCAAGTGAGTATTTGTTATGACGAAAGCTATCAACTGTTTCGTACTATTCAATAAAATATTAAAATTTTCGCACTGTCATCAAGAGTGTTGATTCGGTGTTATTCCGATCACTAGCGATCGATACAATTAATATTTATGATCTCACCTTTCCTTTCTTTCTCTCTGTGTCTTCCATCTTCTCCCCTAACCTCCAAGCCCATAAATCCCGTACCGAGATCTAATCCTTCCGTCTTTCCCATTTCTCTACCGCCCGTCCCTCCCTTTCATGGTCCAATCAGTCTGGAAAGAGTTTAACGTGTTTCTCTCTAGTAGACGTTTGATCTTCGTAGTGGTTGAGAATGTAGTCACGTTCTATGTAATCTCTAAGCTAAACACTTTAATCGAAAACACTTAGCGTAGGTCATATAGGTATAACGATATAGGCGTTTCCGGGTGTTCAAGCTGAAGCATCCTGCCGGTGCCCGATCTGTGAACGCGGTTTATTAAATTACCTTTAAAGGCTGATCCTCCGTGATAGCGGTTGTCACGCAGATCGGTTATGTATTTGCGAGATGGTAATTCGCCCCGTAAGTTTTTCTTGCCTCCTCTTTTTGAAATATTGATCCTTTAATTCCTTTTTGTTGCTATTTGATTGAATGGTCAGTAGTGAAACAGTGCTTTACTATAAAGAAACATATTTTTCTTTCACTAGTTTAGATTTGTTTAGAATTGTTGATTTTTAAGATTAAAAAACGAACGTAATCCTGACGGAAATTCACGTGTACAAAAGCATTTCGTAATTTCGACACACTTTGTATTTACAATAAATACATAGGAGAAAACGTGAGGAATCGATCTCAGACGAAAGGGAATCGACAGAGTGCTGACGCCACGATACCGCTATCTCTTATCCAGAGCAAATTACATATTGCTAAACGTAGAGTAAGGCATCCGCTAAGTTAGACGAAAGAGTAAACGAACGAAAAAAAAAGATGAACGTAAGAAAGAGAGTACCGACCCTCGTAGAAAAGATTACTGCACCGAAGCAAACTGCCCGACAAAAAGGAGAAAAAAAAAAACAGTTCAACGAGGAAATTGTGCTTTTTGTATCGTTCTCCCGCTTACCTTCCACGCCTGTTCAATGTCCTCGATCTCCATCCTCCACCACCTTCCTGTCGAACATTGAAAATGGAACGTAAAAGCAAGGACGACATCACAAAAGTGACACACCTAAAGCGTCGCGCAAGCCGTTCTTGCGATCCGTATCGCGGTTTAAGAGTGATCGCGTTTTCAGTAAACTTGATTCCTTTCAGTCTCGTTCGCTGACCTACCAATTCCAATGATCTCGTTATTTCCACTTTTTCAACATAATTATCGTCAGCCTTTTATTAACACACATCTCCGTTTTCACTTGTCTCTCAAATAAACTGGATCTCTTAAAAAAATACGTAACTTTTCCTTTAACACATTAAATATAGCTTTCTCTTAGTTTTAGCTTCACAAATACACAACTTTCGGAAATATAATTTATGCAACCTTAAATTCGTCGTTCATACCGCCCATAAACGGTGATGATCCCTTAGTGTTATCATTGCTTTAGCGTATTCACTCGACATGCGAACGTACGATACAACACTCATTAATAATTATATTTCAAAGGGCATTCGTCGCGAGCCACGCACGTTAATACTTGCGCAATCAAAACAGTTAACATCGCGCGTAATTGTGAACAGCCTCGAGCAAAAACGGTTTACCATCGTCCGAGTAGTTTAAGCGAAACTATTAACATCGTCGCACGAATTTGACAGCAGCGTCGGCACCGTTTCCCGATGCCCGTACGCTCACGCGCGCGCCGAGGACAGCAAACAACGATCATCGATCGCAACGAGGTTACAAGGACGGAGATTCGACATTGAAAAGATGAAGCGAATCTTTCGCGAACCTTGCTTTTCTCGATCGCCCATACCGAAATCCTAAAATCGTTCTCACCTTGTCCCGCATCCTATCCCGTTGTAACGTAGCACGTGTTCACGTGAACTGCGATCCGACTTCGATTCTGTTCTGTTCACGGGGTTTGTCGTTGACGAATAAAACGAAACGGACGGAGACGCACGAAAAACGTGGACTATTGGATTAATATCGGTAATGCGTGAATACACGCGAGAAACGGAGAATAAGAGAAAATAGAAACGATGGGGACAGTATAAGTCCGTCCTCGTCTCTTGTACCGATACATTAAGAGGATGCGTTAATTCACGAGGAGATTAATAAGAGTCAGGTTTAAACGCTCATTTGCATGAATTCTAATTTCTCGGTGGAAACAAGCGAAGAGATCGAAGGAATGCATCGGAAAGAAATGGGATATTTGCGAGAACGTGAGATCGAGCGAGCGAGAGTAAAAGAGAGAAAATGAGAGTGAGAGAAAGAGAGAATGAAAGAAATAGATAGATAGATGGTTGAGTCGATGGTGTAATAAGCTAATGCCAAAGAGAAAGACACATCTGTCCTGAGCTTATACATATGTTAAACGACACGATGCTTAAACAATATTATTGATACTTTTATGCGTGGCTATAGTTCGCTCGCGTTAACGTCACCGTCGCTCCACACAGCGATAAAGGAAACGGAGATACTGGTTCGATCATTGCGCGAGAAATTTTCGGCATTACCCAGATCCCCGTGATTTCGTGATTCATCGTATCGTCGATCGATTTTTTCGTATAATCAGCATCAGTATTGGGGCAATAGTTTATTTCAACAATAGATGAATATAACGATTAAAATTCCATTATATTATATAATTTATAGCATATACGATAAGATAATTTTAGCTGTTCGAATTTATTAATTACTTTCGATAAATATTGAAACGAAACGATTCGAATGACGTCCAATTTTGATCATCGTTTACTCGGAAAATAGGGAAATGGAACGTGAAAATGGAAAGTGAAAATGGAAATAGAAAACTGGGGTTTCTTGGTTGCCACGGCACTCGATTCGAAACGACGCGGTTAACGTTATCGAGCTATGGTCCGATTGTTGCTATTCGTAAGATTGTTGTTATATCGCTGTGATCGCGCGTGGGTTTCTATAATACGTTGCCCGATCCGGGATTCGATCCGATTCGATCGATCAATCGCCTTTCGCGCTCACCGAATTATTTGCGTCGATGTGTGAGGTTTACGCGCGCGGCGGTGCTTGAAAGGCAGAGCCCGGCATCCGTAAGAATACTTGAAGGCACGTGTCGTTCTCGTCACCAGCTCGGAAAATTGGGGAAACGTTCGAAACATTATACCGTCCATGATGTTGAAATATTTATGCGTAATTAACCGCCGAATGATGGAATTATTCGATTTCACGGATCGGTTGTCGATTGTTCGATCCCTCGGCCACCCAGCTGAAAGCAGCGGGTCGCCTCGGTGATCTCGATCACACGAGGATCTTTCCATTGCGTGATACAACGTGTTTGATATTTATTTCCATCGAGACACCTTTTAAAAATCGTCGTTCGAAAATATTTATCGCCGTTACTTTTTTGATATATTTGTAAAGCTCGTTGTAATGAACTTCGGATGAACGTTATTATTATGATTATTGCCATTATGGGTACCATTATCATTAAAACTCGAACGTTTTTATTTCTAAAGCCCTGCTCTAATCGTTCAGTCGCGAGAAGAAGTTTTCTCAGGAAGTCACTTCAAGTTTTCTTACCAATGCTTCCCGATGATATTCGACTCATTTAGCCGGTGAGAATATAATAATGATACGTATACTTATATCAATAACTTTCTCGATGTAAATTTCGAAAACGAAAGGACGCTTCTTCTTTGATATCGCTATGCTCTATCGACGATGCGCCTTGGTAACGGCGTTTGTATGGCTGAAACCGTGTTATTTCCGAGACCGTCTGACCAGGGTTCGGGCAATTTATTAGAAAACACCAACGATAAGACGAGAGAGACAAATTAATAAGAGGACATCCGCAGTCACGAGAGTTTTGTAAATGTTTCACGGGTACTCGGTGAGATAAAACGAACAGACGAAAACGAACAAAATAAGAAAACGGAAAAGAAGAAGAAAAAAATGAGAAAGAAGATAACGGATTACGATTAAACGTAACATCAAATGTCCATCAGAGATCACTCTGGAGAAAAACGAGAGAAACAAGTTTATTTACACATGCGTACATATTAACGACACAATGTAATGATTCGCTGATGCTCTATTATTATAATAATTAAGGATTATAAATAATGAATGTCTGTAATAAATAAAAACTACCACGCAAACGGTTCAGAGGGAATTGAGAGGGGAATGAACATCCATGGTATCTTGTACTGAAAGAAACTGCTGAACCATCTTGATAAAATTCGTTGGCAACTCTTAGATAAATCTAAATCGAGAGTGTCGAACTAGAATCTGAGAAGCTTATAATTTTTCTTTCAGTACGGAATGATACGTTTCAATTCGAGATATACTATGAGCTAGGTATCACCTAACACGACCAGTATGCTTCTACCGTAGAATATCAAAATTAACCTATATTCATTCGTTTTTGTACTCATATGATGCACGTCGGCATCTAACACGTTTTCCAGGTGAAACGTAATTACACTCTGATATCAAAGAGTAGAAAGAGGGAAACACATAGATTACATTATTGCGTACTCGAGGGCCACGAGTGTAGTTTCTATTATTACGTTTACAGAACGAGGAAAAGTTGAAGGCAGCGAGCAACTTTTTACTTGATTTTTCTAGGATGTACTCGAAACTTTCGATGCTGGATTAAGCGGGCCGCGTCGTCGATGGAAAACATTAAACATCGTGTTGCATCTCTTCAATTTGAATTCACGGTTTACATTTCGAGCTCGCTGACGTTTGTAAAATTCAATTCAATCCCCGAGTTCGTGCCAAGTTGAAGTACAAACGCAAATACCCTTCGCGGTTTCCAATATGTTTTGCATGAAAAATTATGAACTCGTTCCAGAACATTTTTACAGCGGACAACGCATCGTTGACAACAAGAACTTCAAATAAAATTCAGCTGTTACATCGTACGAAAGACTGTTCAATTTATTCAAAATTCAAGTAAAATCGTACATACTTTTATCCCTCATTCTCAACAAAATAACAGATTTCAACCCTTTCAGACATATACGTTACATTTCTCGGATCCGACAAATAAACAAAAAATCTACAAATACAAATATCTGTTTTCACCGACGATATTTCACTCTAAACTCGTAATACGTAGAGGATAAAAATACTCGCAATTGAATTGAACGAAATTGAGGTCTGAAAGGGTTACCGTGAATTACACATTCTACACCCGCTTAATTACACCGTGAAACGGTTAATGAGATCTTAGCGCGTACTTTCTGGAAAGCTTAATCCAGCATCGTCCACGAATGGCCATGTAGTGTTTATTGTTCCCCGTAAACCTAGTACATGTTAAACTTCTATAATCGCGATGTCCAGGGGTAAAAGTGTGCATAATGTAAGATCAGTGATGTCTGTTGTTGGGTAGGAGCGGTCGTGTACCGCGCTCTGGGGCCAAGGGTGGGCCGAGTGTCCGTGAGCCCCAGCGGGGGTTGCACCGGTAAGCTTCAACCCCAAAGTGCCAGGTTGTTCCACCAAGTTCTCGTGTTCTCGCTCGTGTTGACGGTAACCGTAATCCGTAGTACGTAGTACGTACCCAAATTCCACGTATACCAACATGAACCACACTCACAGAAACACACCACAGAGAACACACGCATCCGTGAGCTGTTTCTTTTCTTTTTTTCTTTCTGTTTCCTTTCTCGGTTCATCGTTACCGACTGAGGAATTGCGATCTTCCATAACATTCGTGAACGCGTGCCCCGTAATTCAAGTTTCCGCAACGGAATCGGAAAATAGAATTACTCGGGGAGTAGAGTCGGCTGGAGTGCGGCATTACCTTCCGACCGTTGCGGTAATTATTGGAGTACAATGAGGGACGGTTGATTGTTGAAACGCGCGCGGAATTATCCATTTGATATCGTAATCATGTTATTTTTCGCTCTTACGAAAGTGATCCCTGTGGATTAAACCGTCGGAGCAACTTTTTTGTCCAAAGTTCGTACCGCGTTCGGTGAATTAAAATTCGCTCGGTCGTTTGTACGTTATCGCGTATAAATTAGCCGGAACGTTCGTACGTGTTTCCGAAATTCGAAACAAATTTCGCTGGGTCCAAACAAATCACGAATTCGACTCGACAAATATTAACGACGGAGTTCGGCTATTGTCCGATTATCACGCGCGCAGAAATATTGTACGTTAATCTGGTACGCTTCGAAATCAATAAAACATTTTTTTTTGCCGTTATCGAAACCTCATCACTCTTCACACCTTACTTTATTCTTAATTAATTGGATACGAGTCCTTGCTGCCAATTAGTTGTCTTAGGTACCCATAGTTCGAGCATTGTTGCCGATAGTATTTATATTGAATTGGTAGGATTTTTGGTACATATCATGTTACATATATATATATTTATATACATGTATATTATATACATATTGGATCTTTATGGAATGCTTAGGAGACAGAACGCCGTATATTAGTTGTGCATCCGTTTTGTTCGTTGTTTCGCCTGTAACCATTTCGTCAACGAGGCCGACGATATGCAACGTTACGAAAGGTATCGTTGCGTGACGAGATTCGGCCGAATATTCATGAAACAAAGGGCTCAGAAGGGATGGGAGGAGAACGGTGAGAGGGAAGGGTGGTAGCAACGTATGCATTGGCCGCAAAATTGCGCGTTATCGGAATAAATTTTTATCCGCATTGATGTTCGAACTCAATTTTATTTGTTATTCTAGTCGTTCCCCGTCCGCGTTGTACTCGCACTTTTCGTTATTCGTGGCAGGATTGATTGTGACACGACCGGAATTTCATTTCAGTTATAGAGCGCGGATAAAAGTGACGAAATTTCACTTGAATTCACTAAAGAGGCTTTTCATTTATATAATGTCTGTAAAATTGGACCGTAACGGAAATATTTATCATAATATTATAGATCTGTAGTTTCCGCTCAGCTATAGAAATTGTTTAAAATCGTATATTTTAACATTTCAAAGAATTGATTATAAATTGTTTATCGTTATAAATACATTACCGTCCAGAATGTAACCGAATCTATACAAAAATAATTTGATACAATATTAATCACTTGTAAATTTCGTGTAACATGTTTATCCAGGTTTTCTTTTGTATCTTTTTTCCGTTTTCGGAAACAGTATTTTGGACATTCAATAAGAGATTAACTATTATCCTTAACTAATTTTCATATCGGCTGCCAGAACGGTTATCAAGAAAATATGTTTCTGTCGAACGAGACTAGCGATTCAGTTGAATTTCAATTCCTCTACGTAATCCATTATACGAATAAGATTTCGCGAAAGGTATCCTCGGTAGAGCTCGAACGCGACAGAAATTAATTACAAGCCGAGGGAATGACTTCGTAAGATCTTTCGTTCTTTGCGAATCAAACGTAGAAGCGCACAGGCAGAACGTTTCATCAACGCGAAAGGCAGAGATACGGATTGGAATGAATGCGGAAAGAAGAAGCCGAATTGTTCCATTTTCTGTTATTTCCCTCTTTTTTCAATCCGGCTGAGTTACATCGATGAAACGGTCGATTTCTTAGATTACGCGACTCGCGAATGGAAATAGCACGCATTTTCGTCACGCGAACTCTTCCACGGAATATTAATATCAACTCTCTTAAATAGACTCGTAATGGATATCAATCAGAAAAAATTATTCAAGAGAATCTGTTTATGACGACGCACATTGTACGGTTTTAGCAATCTATCTTTATCAAAGTAGTAACTTTGAATTCCCTCGGAAACTGTTTGTAACGAAATTTAATCTTGTGAACTAATATTGTGAAAGAATAATTTCGGGATTACCGATAATCATCATTAACAACTATAATCTTGAACGAAGTTTTTACCGAAGAAACTTGAAAACAGTTTTTCAATTTTTCATCGAAAGTTAAAAAATTCATTTATTTATCAGTATAAAACCAATTAATTAAAACAAAGCTTCATAACAAGAGTAATCACAACATGATTATAAGAGAGATTTGAAAAAATAATATGTAGAAGACCCTTAACTTATTATTACAAACAACAACTTTGTAGCTATGGAGAGTCTTTCAACTTTCAAATCAGGATAGCTAAAATCACACACTGTGCGAAGCGTCGCGGTACACCCGTGTTTCCCGCACTCTCTCGCAGAGGGAAAAACACATATTTTACCAGGCGGTCGGGCAGAATTTAATTCGCCAAAAAGTTCGTCGACTAGCTGTATTTCAACGCCGCGGTGCGGCACGGTCGGATTCGTTCAAACAATAACACGAGTCGCTTCCATCGCGACCGTGTCGGCGATTAAAGGTTAAAAATATAATAGAATTTTGAATCTGTTATGAGTAGCTGACACGCGAGGAATAAAAACATCGATGCAGTTAATCGCCAGCGGTCCGGGCATTTTAACGATTTCAGTTCGCTCAAGTTGGCCCACGGCGGAGCAGGGAAAACAGGTGATAGGAGAGAGAACAACAATAGTTGAAAGAAAATAGACTCTAACGAAACAACAAAACCGTTCGAGGAATCGGACTCTCTGGTTAATCATAAACAAAGTATTCGCAAAATCGCGGAATGATATTTCGGATATGTATACTGATTTCCTTCTTTTTCCTGAGACTCGCTGTAATGGCTAACAGGGTAGCAGAGCAAGGGGAATCGGCCGCTTGCTCCACCCTGGTCCTTCCAAGAAACGGTAACCAAGACTTCGTGTCCTTAGAAATCGGTAAACATGTTCGTACTATGGGCCTCTCACGCTCAGAGTCAATTCAAAAAGCTGAAAGTTCACAAGGGTAAGGGGAATCGGTCGCACATTCCATCTCGGTCCTTTCAGGAAACAGTACCCAGACCTGCGTTGCCGGGATTTCGTAAACATAAGAAGCTAACGAAACGAAATCAGACAGCGATGCTCGTTACATCTCCCTTCGTCGCATTCTGTTCCGTCTGCTTCTTTCGTCACGCGGTTCAGCCAATAATACCAACCGTTGTTCTGTAGCTTTGACGCGAACATCCTGAATGAAAGAGTCCCCTTGCCCCTCCAACTTTTCTTAACTTTTTGGATTGACTGAAGACATGAGAGGCGCATAGTACATCTCACTTCATCGCATTTCGTTTCGATTGCGTTCTTTGTTGCGCAACTCGGACAATAACAAGGACATGCTGAAACTGAGCCGTCATAACTACCAGGCTGAGTCCACGAGTTGGACATCCCCCCTTGCCTTCCTGCCCTGTTAGTCGCCATAGCGAAGCTCAGGATATAAGAGGCGGGCAGTAGGTTCTTCGAGGGGTAAGTATCGAAGAAGTGATTTGAAGGTTGAATACGTGTCAATTATTTATCGTATGACGAGTTGCACAGTTTTATTTAGTGTTGCTTGAAGGATTATCGTAACGTGTATTTGGCTGTCGTGTAATACAGTCATGTTGATTCCTCTTATATTAATTAGATTATTTATTTTAGTACATAATGAGAATGGCGAAAGTCAATGTTAGTTACATTTAAAATTAATACTTTCGACTTAAAACTTTGAACGAACACGAAATGAATAATTTATTCAACATTATTCCCTATCACGATTACATGTATATATAATGAAAATAGATTTCGATGAGACTCCCCGAACGGCAAAGCTGCGTGCGACAAGCCGCTTCCAGTGCAAGCCGTCGCGACTCGTCGTAAGATAAATCATAACGTGTATGCGCCCCTTTAGGGACGAACTGCTTCGAACGATTTCACCCGGGCGTCGAAACTTTGAATTACTTTTCGTCGACTCTTTTCAATCTTCCCCAGTTTCCTGGTAGAACCACGTCCGTCCGCCTCCGCCCCCTTTCCTCGTAATGCATTTCTGTTTCTCGAAGCGACTTCTGTTTACTCAGATTGATACAAGATTCCTGAAACTTTCTGACCGAGGCTGACTTTCTTTTCTACGGACTGTTACCCAAAGGTATTGGTCCTTCTATATTTTAATCGAAATTATTTCCGAAGTATATTTTAATAGAACGTACCAATTTTATCACGAGATAAAGTTACAATCAAAACCTTCTACTTCAGGTTTTCGATAAGATCAAATTTGACCATGAGTTTGTCTTTAGTTAGTAAATTCAAATGTTCGAACTGGATTTTCTCGAAAACAACATTTCGATCGACAACATTCTTTTCCCTACTTTTTAATCGGTATTTCACATAAAATAATTCTATACTTTCGACTTATTTTTTCACGTAGAATCACTCCGTTTCCAGTTCTACTATCCATACTAGACACCCTAAAAAATTGAGCTCTTATCCTCTCAGCTTCTTCGATATTGTCCACTCGTGCTAAAAGAGCAGAATCAACGAATTAACTTCGAAGATGAACTGTCTCCGGTTGTCGTGTTCCAGTAACCTAGTTTCATCTATGCATTATACATCTGCGTCTTTGATCGTTTCCCCTATTAAGAGCGGATTTAGGTGCAGCGGTACGCTTAAAGCACAGTTGAAGTATTTTTATAGTGATTAGATTGTTACCAGAACCGTGTTGATACTTCGTTGTATCGGTTGTGCCCAAGAGACGAACTTGTTTTCTAACTAACAAACGTAGTGTAAGATTGTCCATTAAAACTGTATTCTTCCTATATTCTCTCTTCTACATGTCGTATTCTTCACCATAGTGTCTAGAATAGCTGAGAAGTAATGGTACGAAAGATCTTTCTAACTAATATGTATAAATATACATATACATACACATACGTTATCTACATATATATACGCATTATAAATATATATTTCTATCCCGTATCTCGTACTGGTGTTGGATGACTGCCTAGCTCATAGTAAATAGATACTTCCAAGATTTCCAGTTTTTTCTTATTCGTAATCAGTAAAAAGGCCTAACCGCTACATTAGTTTTCACTAGAACTTTAGCCTAACGTCTTTAGACCCGTGTTTATTTGGGAACGCGAGTGAACGCGGCGGGTTGTAATCTGTGTGTAAAGTATACTATACGTGTATAGC
Organism: Nomia melanderi; assembly: GCF_051020985.1. Taxonomy (NCBI): domain Eukaryota; kingdom Metazoa; phylum Arthropoda; class Insecta; order Hymenoptera; family Halictidae; genus Nomia; species Nomia melanderi. The sequence continues at coordinate 7,273,358 of NC_135004.1, read as the reverse complement.
ATGGGGAAGCGAGAGAAGCTACGAATCGTTCGCTTAAAACAAGAAAGAAATGACGAGGATTGCCATCGGTGACTGAAAAGGCACGGGCCTGTCCGGTGTCATCGCCTGGTCCCTGGCTGTCGCGATACCGTCATCGGCCCAAGAATTTTCGTCTGTTGACGGGGGCAGCTGCATGCATTTGAGAATCTATGTTCGTAGTTCTAGTGAAAACTGTGGTTCGTTCCACGTTGCGAAACAATGTTCTCTTCGTTGGCCACGGGACCCATAGCCAGAACGAACGACGATAACAACCCTCGAACGAACATCCACGAATCTCAATTTCGTATCTCGCGTCGTGTATGGCGTTCACGCGACTTCGATTCTTTTTCTCTCTTTTTCGCGTTTGAATCCTATCTGCGCAGATATACCACCCTCCACCCCCGCCCAACCTCTACCTCCAGTCATTAACGAGACATAACAAAGCGCGTCGGTGATTCCATTGAATAATTAGCTCGGATTGCGTCGCGTCGCGTTAGCTACACACACCGTAGGCTATGGGTCACTTTTGTACCGCGCTAGACACGAATCAATTTGAGTCGAGTTAAATGCAAAATGAGAGGAGGGGAGAGACGTCTGGGACAGGATCGTTGCCGAGAACCGATGACGAAGACTACCCTTGAAGAAGCAGTCACCTAGGGGCGAGTAATCTACCATCTACCTAAACCTACTGTCTCTTAGAAACGTCGTCGTATATAAAGTGGTTCTTTTATTATCATTATTATTATTATTAATATTCTTATTTTCATTATTGTTATACAGTTATTTATAGTAAATCAGACCTAGTGTGTGCAACCACGACGGGGTGATCGTTGATCGTTCTTATTGATTTTGATGGGGCACGGGTAACTATCAATGTGTCGAATGGAAAGGAATTCGTATTTCGTAAATGATTTGAATGAAATTAAATCCTCCCGTTGTGGTGCAAGAAAACGTAGACAATTTAGACAGATCGAGCTGAACGGATTATAGCCTCTGGTTAGAAGCAGTTTGTAGTAAACAAGATTCGTTGTCAAATTGACTTTTGTAACTTAACTTTTACAGTAATTCGTATAGTTACGCGTTAAGGTTGCCAATGCTAAGATAAACGTAGATAGACGCTGAGAAACACGAATGATGATAAATTATTATGTAATATTCTCATATCACCGATACGGTAGAAACCGCCGCGATTGGCAATCTTGACCGATGTTTAGGCTACTAGTCAGAATTTCGACATGGAAATAGGAACACGTCGACCGACCGTAAACAGTATCTTTGTCTATTGGAAGACAAGTTTATTCAGTGTCGTCTCAGTTTGATTAAATGGTTATAGACACAGTAGTAACGACGAAGGCGAAAACTTTGGGGCAGCGGCGAACCGAGCCGCGGCCCCGGAACTCGCCGATCCATTATTATAGCTCATAGTCGAGTTTTCATAGAACAGTAGTTTAGTGCGTAGATAGTATGAGAGTGACTTTACCTTTATCTTTTTGTGTGTCGTGTGTATATCCGCAGATCTTAACTTATCAGTATCTTATTTAACACGTATATTCACCACGTTACATGTATTATTACCCTTTTTCATTGTAATTGACCGCCCGCTGTATTCTACGAATAGTAATTTATTTGATATTTACTAGTACCGTAACACCAGTTATATACTTCGAACCAGTTGTTTACTGTTTTTAAACACCGTTGGAGTTTACTTGGCCACTAGTGTTTTTAGAACGCTAACTTAGTACATAGCCGGAGTGAGACACACTTCTTTGGCGCATAATACGTAGTTTAGTTTATTATCAACGTTTCAAGATATATCTATATATACATTTGATATATACATATACTTTCACTATATACTTTGTGCCTATATTTATACCTTCAGGATTTTACGATTGTTATTATGATTGTTATTATTGTTATTATCGGTATTATTCATTGAATTACGTGTGAGTAGTTTAGGATGTGCAGATTTGACCACGTTTATTGAACGCTTCGCGTTCTCGTCGCTGACACGAGGACGCGTCTAACTTACGAGCCTGTTGATAAATTAACGTTGAACCAACGACGTCATCGGTCACTGAACACGTGATTCGTCCAGTGTGTTGCTTTCGTCAGAGCTTGTCGAATGACACCACTCTTTTCTCTTAGTTGGGGGTTGATGGAGATGCTTTTTTCACATTGATGAAACGGGTCGACAGTGGTTGAACGCTTGACACTAACCGCGATAACCTCAGCTGCATCACGTTGCAGTATGTTAATCATATTTCGCCCACCCTCATCTGTAATTTCTTGTCTCACGAAACTTTCATTAACCGATCGCGAATACTTCCCTCTTATCGCTTCGTCAGTCGTGTTATTTGTTTCTGCCTACGTCCGCATGCACCACCATCATCCCCGTATCGCACGACTAATATTCCTATTTGAGAAAGACGTATTTCATGAATATTCCGAAAGTGTATCCTACCGATACCCATTCCCCCGCGAAGAAAACAGTTCAGTGCACACGCAAACATTATGCGCTCGCGTAATGCATACGTTGAAATGCTCTCTTAGAGCCGCACCTGTATTTTATTTCCTGCATGAGGAAACCAGGAGATATTGCACGGATCTCGCGAACGGTTTTATTATTTCCTCTTTTTTCGGATTCAGCACTCCTTCGATGATTTTTATTGAACCCGTGCGACGAGCCTCGTCCATGGAACCGTAAAGTGTAAACGTGGAAGAAACGTATACATCGCTACTGAATTGAAAGAAATTTTGAAATTCGTCGTGTAATATATAGTTTCTGAATATTAACAATTTCGTTTGAAAGCGTTTGAATACTTTCGTCGCTCGCTGTACGCAACTTCACAGAATTTCGCGCTAACCGTAATAAATAAACAGAATACATATGGCCAAACTATCTGTGCTGGCAGAAGACATCCTTGTCGAATAACATCCTAGAAGCAGTACTTTTGAATATCAATGTACTCGCATAATGGGAGTTCGTATACGGAGGGCTCAACCGTATTTCCATAAACATCTGGCATTCCGGCCTCCATATTTTAATTCCGACGCTTTTCTTCCTATTTAGCCAAATTGAAACTCCGACCCTTTTGTTTTCGGTTGATTTCGCCGAAGAACCGCGTCAATTGTATAAAAACGTCGCCCGCAGCGTCACAAGTATTTTGATTTATCCACGTAGCGCGCGACCGCCCCTCTTTTCCCCGAGCCCGGCCGCGTCAGCGTCACGCGGATGCGGAAGAATTAATTGCGCCCATAACGCGATGGGACGCAACATTGGCCAGCAAACTGTGCTACCCGGTTGAAATCATTCACCCGTCAGAAACCGTCATGGTCTTCCTGCCCGCCGATATTTCATATCACCGCGAGTGGATTTCGCCGAGCAACCCTTTTATCCGGATTTCTCGATCGTATGTACGTCGGATGGAGATACACTCGAAATAGATGAACTCTTGGCCTAGATCTTTATGCGTCCACCGTTTTCGATGGAAACGATCGAGCCTCGCCTTCGAGAATCCCCGCCCCGCGTACGCTTTACCTCTGTCACACTGTGAATTTTCTTGCAGAATGTACAGACCGGACAAAAGTATTCTTGCAAAGAGTATTGTATCGATAATTTGTATCAGTTCATTTGTTTGGGCGTTTAAATGGAAATTCAGCAATTCATAATATATGCAACTTGATTTTAAACGGTTTTCCATTCAAGAAAAGAAACTTGACTGTCGCATCCTTTAAATTAATAACGCGAAAAGATTTCTTAAATATTGCCCTCAAACCATAGAACGTTTAATACTTTAAACTTTATTTGTTTGCTATCTTTAAGCATAAACGCACTTTACGTAAGAAATTGTTATTTGTGTTAAAAATGAAAAAAAGTAGTTTAAGCCGTGAGACGGATTTTTGCTAAAAATGTGGGAGACGTCTAGTGTATCAATGCCCATGCTTGCGGAATCCAGAAGCTCGCCAACCATTTTCGTCACACGTGGCCCCTTTCTTTTCACGAAACGTCCGATAAACGTCTGCGGGCAAAGTTTTCCAGTTCATTCGTCACTCCGCCTGACAGCACTCTGATTTTGTTCTTTATGTCCACGTTTCTGCTGCCTCGTTGGCCTCAAAGTTGCGCGGCAGATGAGCCTCCATTGTCCAAATATTTGTATTAAGCTCAGTGTACTGGCTGCGGGTTCGGTAATCTTCGTTTCCGTGACCGAACGGACTGCGCACCATCGCCAAAAAAATGACTCGATTTAGCCGACCATAAAAGAAAGTAAAAAAATTCACGGAGAACGAACTCGAAAGGCTTTGAGTTCCAAAGCGTACCAGGAACGGGAACAATAGAAGTTCCATAAAACCATTGATTTTCGATTTACTAAGGGACGGTAGCAAAGTTGCATCCCCTATTCCCAGCCCTCAAACTTTGCCGGCTCGCTATCAGCAAATCGGATCGAATATCGAATATTCGTGTATCGTAACTGGCCAGACTTTGCTGCTTTTATTGGGGGAGACATGGTGCGAGCAAAAAATCCTGCTCGTGATTTCTTATTATCCCGTATATACTCTTGTTTCCTTAAAGGGGTACGTTTATCTAAGATTATCAAAAAATACTATATTTTCAAGAATTTTTTTACGAGATCTAATATATAAAACTCGTACTGTTAATGTCGATGCATATTAAAAAATGTATTTTCCAATAAGACATGATAGTTCTTTTTTGTCATTTTACATTTGACAAAAATTATACAAATATTTGATAGTGATCACGCTTAGAATTATTATCAGAATATCTTCTATGAAAGGCAATGCTTTGAGCAGAACATCTAAGTAAAATATAATTAAAAATTTTGGTGATTCTAGGTAGGCCTAGTCTTTCAAGAGTTTATAATCGAGCGTTGTAAAAGTTTCATATAGTCGGAGCGCGGTTGCCTAACCACCCTGTTTTCATTTGCAGCTAGAAAGATGGGGGAGAAAAAGATATTAAGTCACGTAAATCGTCACGCGATAGAGAAGCGCAACGAATATTCCTCTGTAGTTGTAGTGGCTCCAAACATCCGGACCAAGCCCGACCGAACCTGATAGAGACAAGCCACACCATTAAGCGGCGTGATACTCCCATACAAATCACGTCGATCTGCGATTTATGGTCCGTTCACTCCCTCCCCTACTTCGCGCTATCGTGTTATCAGTCTCGCCAGTTACAGTACCCGAAACGAGATTCGGTTCTGAAAATACTCTGTTTTCACGCTGTCCGTGCCGTGACTCTTTCCTTCAATATTAACCTGTTAACTAGGGAAAACTAGTCGGCTGCTCGTCGATCTTGCTTGACTTCACTTTTCAGTAATTTCGTTTCCCTTTTTATACGGGTGTTAACATTTACATTTTAAATTATAATTCCAAGTGGTGACTGAATATAATGCACATATATTTATTATTCGACAATTTTAAGGATGAATAGAGAGATATAACTATTACTGAATATTTCGTTTAATTTTAGGGTAGTGGATACAGTAGTTCACTAAGTTTAATTATATCGGTTTTATACATCTTAAGATAAACCTTTGTGAATGTTGATGCTTGTGAATTCATTCGGTTAACAGGTTAATACCGTTCATGTTTTATTTGTGATGTTCCCGTCAGAGCTATATGATTGTGTTACACGTCGGACGTTATTTCAGTAATAGTTCGAGTACATTTTTATTTATTTGTTACCTGAACCACGAGAATATTTCGATGGCTGTATTTATTCGACGCTTTTAAACGGTTTAATTAGTCGTTACACAAATTCATTCGAAGCTTTTCCTTTGATTCCCACGGAACTCTTTCACTTCGAGCTTACCTTTACGATTTAATGTTTCATTTGACGCATGTCGACTCGCTAACCGCGTAACGCAAGCACTGCAGGAAGAGCCACTAACCCAATTAACCCGAAGCTGGCTTTAGCGACGTACTGTAATACTTCAGGTCCCGCAGAAAATTTTCAGCTACTTTCGTCGATTCCTTCCTACGTATATTCAACATTTCCGAAAACTTATTTCTTTCACGCGGACTTGCAGCAGCGTTTTAAAATTAGAGTTAAAGAGTTCCTTATCGTATATAGTCATTACGACCTTGTGTATCTCTTAAATTTGTATGAACTGCTGATTAATCTCGAAAGAAAGTACTGTCTTAATCATATACGAAGATAAAAATTTCTTATTAGATACAAAATAATTTTGAATTTTATTCTTTCTGCCCTCAGATCATACGAGGTGTTAAAAAAGATAAATTATTAAATTTAAAGAATATAGAACACAACAAGAAATGTTTTACAAATCGTGTAAGAAATCCAATTGTTACGTTTCCCTTAAATCAATTTAGAGGTGTATTGAGTATCGGAACTATAACAATTTTCGCCAAATTCTTGAGGCCTGTTTTCTAAACAACTCCACCTCGTATCCATTTATTTTCGATGCGTTTCACCGGGGATCGATGGCTCGTCACCCCTTTGATCCCGAAGTCCTTGGAAATTTCGAAATCATTCCCGCACACACAAACCACGCAGGCGCTTTTGTGCGATCCGAACAACTGCTATAATTTACTGGCGTGCATTCCCGTTTTCATTCTCCGCTTTTCCCCACCCCTTTACTCCCTACAGTACCTACCTACCCAGGCCGGTTTTCTGTTTCCCGAGCTGCATTTTCCACGACGATGTTCCGTGCCGCTAATGTTCCGATGGTCCGCCTTTGGCGCGCGCAGACCGACTTTAAACCATTTACCGGGATCCCTTGTGCGATATTTTTTTCTTTGATTCCGATGTTAAAGGCTCCCGCTTGCGTTAATGCACACGCCGTGCCGCGCGGCATGTTTATTTCGCGAGTGCCGAGCCCCGGGAGAAAAAAGTTGCGTAACATCAGACCGACCGTATTCATCGACGTCACAAAACACGCCGGGATTTTCCGCGAGCCGTTTAAAAAGATCCACGAGTTTTGTTGTCGCGGAACGAAGAGCATGCGCGCGCGAGTGAGCGAGCGGCGAACCCTTTCTTTGTGGATATAAATTTCTCTGTTATCGAGCACGACGCCGAGTAATTAATTCCCGTGGATTAGCGTCATTGTTGCGAGCGCGAGATCAGAATAAATCGGTCATAAATATTGATCTTTTACCCGTGTAAGTGTCGATGCACGATTTTATTGTTCCGCCCACGGATTTATCGAAGGAGAGATTTTTAGTTCCCGGCAAATTGCGTCGTTATTCTCTTTACGCGCGGCGTTTCGGGGGACGATGCGTACTGGTCAAAATGAAAAACGCGCTTTTGTCAGTTATTTTCAACAAACATTTGCCTTGTATAATTAAAATCGACTATACAAACTGACTCATTTTGAGGCGAAATAATTATTCTACTAGAAAACGGAAATTTCGATTATTTACCGTAAATTATAGTAAAAAGCTATGTGTTGAAGATTTATTTGATAACAAAACAGAACGGCTTTCACGGAATAAAGATTCAATGTTTCTGACCGATAGCGTTCAACGATAAATCATGAAATCATCTTCCATATGAGAATCACTTAGACGTAGTTTCATCGGAAGATTACAGTTTTCGTTTTTATTAAATTGTTGTTATCAGCTTTAGATTTCCACGATCAAGAAATACTGCTGTTTCCTGAACCAACGAAAGATCAAGAGCATTTACATAACACGGAATGTTCGCGTGCTTATTATCGAGTATTTTCCTTGTAATTGTGCGGCGATGGAATTAAACGCGATTCATTTCCAAGGAAAATATCAAGAAATAATAAGAGACATTTCGCGTAGACAACACTTTAATTATAAATACAAACTTCGATGGTTTCTCGGCGAAGAGCAAATCGATTCTTGTATTTATAATTTCAGTGCACCCTGCACAAGTTCACGGGCGAATTTCGTTGAATATATTTTTTTGCTATTCATTTCTTCATCCCAACCGTCTCCGTATTTTATTTTTCTCCCACGTTTCTCAGCACTCTTCTTGTTCTTTATTAATGTTAGGAATGCCGGCAGTGTACTACCACGGAACCGGAAGCGACAATGCGAGCCGCGCGTATACGGAGACATCGATGCAACACGTCCAACGGGCTGCAATCCGGAAGAAATGTATGAAGTCGACATTCACTCTGGACTGGAAATAACGCACCACACCTTCTCTTTCCTTTTTAATCTGTTTATCTTTCTGTTTTTCCAATTCTTCTACGTGTATCTGTCTCTTCTACTTCCTGAACTCTATTTTCTTTATCGATATATTTTTTTTCCTTTATGTCTGTGCGGAGTGTTTCGCGCAATTAGGTTTAGTTGTGTCTTTAACACAATTAAAGATGGGAAAAAGGTTACAAATAACATGCTTCAGATACAGCATATTCTAGAAACGAGTTCACACGTTTACGTCGAGGAACTGTAACTTTTTTCAACGGAAACCTACACCTTTTTCATACATTAAATGATATAATCTTTAAATGCAGTGTAGGCTACACGAATCTAAAGAAAGTAATTAAAGTGTATTTAAAGCGTGATGGATTTAAACACTTCTTATAACGCGAAATAACTGTTAAAGTAACAGAATTGAAAATTTGGACACCTTTCCGTTGTTGTGTACAAGATTAAATGCGAAGATTAAAGCATATAAAAGTGTAGAATTATATTTATAAAAATATGTAATAGTTGCATTATTTTCAAGGATACGCTGCATTCGAAACCACTTAAGTTTGCCTCATGATCTTTTTTCACTCTCTAATCGTTTCAAAGACGCAATCAGTCCTAGTTGCGTGGGACGCTCTGTCGTAAAATACCGATCATTATTAATTCAATTGCCGCCGATGATTTCGCTCATGGTTTTACACGCGTCAGCCCAATTATCGTTCTCGACCGTCCCTGATTCGCATTGTTCAATGGGATTCATACGATCCTCTAGCATCGTCGGCGGCGCGGACCAGCAAATAATAGTATCGATGGGCTGAACGTTCAACTCGAATCGGGGATGAACACCATCGTAACCCATTGGGGCGGTCGATAGTCATGGATGCTATTATTACAGGACAAATATTTTACGTGCACTCATCATGTCCGTGCGAACGCGATATTCAATCTGTTCAACCCGACTTCGAGGAATCGCCGTACAAATATTCCGCGACGCTCCCCTACTGAAGAATAGTTTCCAATAACGAAAGAACCGCAATTGTTCAGTTCAGATTTTAACTGGTTCCTTTCGACGGATAATGTAAAACTTTTTAATAATATCTGCAAAATATTAAACGCAGTTACGCAGTAGATTTGAAGATATGAAGTAGTAAAATAAATCAAAGTATTCTGGTAAACGAGTATTATAAAACGAAATTTCACATTATAATATGAAAATCAACCATCTATGCAAACGCTGTTTCAGTAACTTTGAGTTGCAATCATACTTTGAAAACACATAATTTTAATCGTTTATATCTTGAGGACTATCGAAACAATTGCATTTAATATTTTTCATATTTCGTTGGGAACTTATGAATTTTCTACCAAGAACACATTAAAATCGAGGTCGCAATTGAGTTTCTTTCTTTACAAGTAATCGGATCGGTAGAATCGTTACCGTTTTTTTCGCAAATTCGATTTCCAGTTTACGTTTGAATATCGTGCGTACGTGAATGTCGGGCCGTATTTCTCGTCTCCGATTTCCTGTGAGCGAGAAATTTGGGACGTGGAGGAGGGAAAAATAGAGAACGAAGGAAAAAACAGAAAAAAGTGTAATTCGGGGGAAAGAGTAAAAAAGCCGGGGAGCAGAAGGGAAGAACCGGTGCCGGTTGTTCGATCGTGATGTTCATGATCAGAGAGGCACGCAACGAAAAGCAACACACATGGAACAGTCACGTCCGCGCTTTGTCCGTCCTCTCGGAGGAACCAACCTTTGACGTCAGATTTTGTGTTCGTTCGTTTTTAATTAGCCACAAGCGCACCGGCCGTGATTTGGCGGTCGACGATCGGCGGCCGCCGGTGAACGAGAGCAAGACGTAGCGTGAAACGCGCGTACACGTCAAATACGTTCTACGACAGCTAAGCGCGGAGCAGTTGTGATCAGAGTTTTATGTTTCAGTGGATCTAACCAACGGACAGCTCACCCCCAACAACAACACGCCCTTGCTCACGCAAGCACTTTCTGGTACGTCTACAAGTTTTCCATTCTTCTAGGCTTCGATCCTACCGCTTTCTTAATTTGTCTCGCCTTCGACTGTAAACAAAAAGACAACAGAAACAGAGAGGTGTAGAACAGGACCCGTCTAATTTATACAGGATGTACCAGGCTTTTTTCGACAGATAAATTACATATTTTAGATAAAAAGGAGAAAATACAATGTCGTATAAAGTTTGTTCATAAATTCTTTTTACGAGGTTATTGATAACAACTGTTATATGGATGTAGAAGATTAACTATGTTTGATTCAGTATAGATATAAATTATACAAATAATTTTGTAAAAAGGCATTTATGGATAAACTCTGTATAATCGTTTTTTCCTGTTTTTATCTAAGTAATACGATCACGTAATTCGTCCTGAAAAGCCACGACTACCTTGTATATATACAGATCATAAAACTATTTGTACTTCTTTTCTCGTAATGACTGCACATAAAAAATAGCTCATTTCTGTAATCTAGACATTTCAGTGTCAGTTTACTACAAAAAGAAAACGATTACTCATTTTTAGAAACGTGAACAAAGTTCTGTTAAAAATAACGTAGAAAGAAAAGACACTTTCAAAGGTTGAAAATATATTTATAAGACTACAGTTTGATAAAATAAGATCTCAGTATATGTAAATGGTTTTTAATTTCATTTTATAAAATATTATTAAACGTCCGATCATTCTACCAGCCGACAGTGTTCAAATACTTACCGCAAGATTTCCCCTTTCATTTTTCAACGAAAAGTTATTACTTACGTTTCTCGAAGTTCATATTGTTTTCATACACAACGGAACACTAACAAGTCCAGACTGCATCGGTGAGTTACTCTGTTGCAAGAAAGTTATTGCGATGAAAACGAGCGTACAAAGATAGTTTTTTGACCGGGGCTAGATAAGTACGTACAGATCAGAATGCACGGCCAATAGGTTCGCTGGGTACGACGCACGGTTTCCGATTCTTGATAGCTTTTCATTATCGAGTCACGCGATAGAAACGAAAGGCAATATACGACGGCCGAGCACGACGATACAGCTCCGGCGGCTTCTTACGAGAGACCTTCGTGATTGCCAGATCGAGACATTACGATATACCAGCCGGATTCGGTATTACGGCGTTTGCAACGGGACTGAAACTCGTGTAATTCAATCCTCTTTCGTGATTCGATTCTCGAGCTTTAACCGAAACAAGCTTTGCATTACCCCGTAATGGCAAATTGCAACCCTAATTCGGCTCCTTCGTATTTCGAATCGTAAATGAAAGCACGTTCGCTCGCGCGAGTAAAGTGCAACGTCGCTGTTCAAGGAACTTCCTGAAGCTTAGCCATGGCGGATGCACGGTTTCCGTGCTGGAATTATTTCTTAGCTGGGTAGATCATGTCGCGTTCTATCCACGATTCGGTGAACTGTCACTGTGATGTCGTGCGAACGATTGAAACGACAGAGGGCGGACAAAATTGTGTTTCAATATTCGTTTCTTGATGGATCAATAAGCGCTCGCGTCCCTGGGTAGCGACGTGTTTCAGAGTGTTTGCATGATATTCGTACAGTTCCTCGTTTTCCGTCTCTACGAATAAACTCGGAAATACTCATTCTTAGAACAGTGTGATTTAATATTTATTATATATAATAGTTAAATTCAGAGACTAAATTAGGATAAACTATTGTAAGAATCCTTAAAGCCTTTGTTATTTTCACTCAGATGTAACATTGCTCCAAAAATGATGAAACATAAAATTGGTATGTTGCTAACTGGCAAACAATTGCGTTTAAGGGTTAAAATTTAATAATCTCACGGGTCAGCTTCGGCCAGCGATATTCCAGAAGGAACGATGCCGCAGAACGTCCTCGAGGTTAGACCGCGCGTGAAAAATTTATGATCAGAGTACTCCTAAATAAGTAAAAGAGACCATCGCGATTCTTTCTAAAATTCTTTCCCAGGAATCCGCGGCAATTTCTCGAAAATGGTTGAACCGCTTTTCATGACACGTATCCTGAAAGGACTTCCCTCTTAACTGACAGAAGGTAAAAAGTGTCGCGTCGCGTTAGATACGGGTGAAACGATTCAGTAAGGGTTGGAAGGGGCGGAGGGCCGGACACGGAATTCTGAAAAGTGTCGCGCGTGTAGGGCAACGAAAGGCTAGCAGCGAAATAACGCCAACATCGCATCGCGGGGCGAAACACTTTTCTTTTTTTATTCTCCCATCCCTACGGTCGCGGAATCTAGCCTGATCCGCTTGGCCCGCTCACCTCGCTTCCGCCCACAGCGCGCGCTCGCCGCCAGCAATCTCCTCTCAAATAAATCAAACTTTTGAGTCGCGCTCGGCGCCCACCCCATCGACGAATCCGGCCACCGCCGGCAGAAAACTTTGTAACCTGCCGCCATTGTCCGGAGTTTAAAAGCTGAATGGGGTTTTAGATTGTACATCGAGCGCTTTCGGTTTGTCATACTCCGCCCTCTGACTTTTCTTCGAGCGAGTTTCAAATTCTTTGCGTTCCTCTCCCCAATCTCATCCCCTCTCACCGTCGTTTCTTTTTCTTCTCCTTCTCACTCTCACTCTCACTCTCTTTATCGTTTTCTTCGTTTCCCATCCTTTCATTCGGCTTCCGTTGCGAGTCTCCGACCGCGCCGGTAATCCACGTGTCGGTATCGCGTGAGCATCTCAGCTGGCTACCCGTGGCAGAATGCGGTAGCTCCCCCCCCCCCCCCGCGGTGTAAGAAAACACGCGCGGAACGTATCCTTCTAAAGCGTCCCGTAACATTAATCTCTTTCGTCGTTCTGTTCGAGCTGGCTCCGCGTGGTCTGAGCGAAAGCTTTCTCCACCGAGGGCCGGATGACAAATCGGTAATTTATTCTTTGCTCTCCTGGACCTTCCTGTAATTCCGGACATATTTTAGGCTGTCATACCGCGACGGCTAATGGGTGGGAAAGAATCGCTTCCTTGATGGATGACCCGCGAACTTTTTCGGAATCGATACAGCACATCGTTTTTCCGCCGGTTTTCCTTTCTTTTCCTGAGAATTCTTTGGCAGTTCGAACGAGATTCGAGCGGATCGTTGCCCGTGTACTTCTGACCAATATGTGTTACTGTTATAAGTGCGCCGCTGTAGATGTTTCCATTTTCGCTTTGCATTCAGCGCGGCTGTATTCTTTGCCGATTGTTGCTCTTTGCTCGTAAATTTTCTTGTCGCTTTGCGCTGTTCAGAGATGAGTAATGTTGATTTGACCCCTTGTCTTGCGATGTCGAGTTGGAATCCTGGATTCCTTCCATTCAATTATAAATGCAAATGTTGAATTTTTAGAAAAAACGCGTACATGTAATAAGTATGCATTTTTTCTGCTGGGAAATTACTGTTAACAATGTAAAACTAACTCCATCGCGAGACAGATAGTAAGGCAAGGGATTAAATAATATGCGTTGGATCGAAGAGACAGCTAATGATTGGTTCGTAATAAACATTTGTTCGGTTAATTGTACTCTCTTTCTGAGAAACTATTTACCAGTACGCGGACTGTCTGTGCAGTTACCAGATAGCGTTTGTGTCGTACATGATACGTAGGTATAAGAAAAAATAGAATAGCAACAAATCTTGCCCGTTTTTAAAACCAATGAGGTAGTGTACATAGATATTTTCACAAATCACAAAAATATATAGCGCACCATTCGAATGTAACGAATTTATAAACATTATTACATCTATTTTAAAAGACAACAAAATTCTCTTAGGAGAAATACGCTTGCTAGTAACTACGCGAACATCCTGGATATTCGTTAATAATAAAACAATCAACTGACTGAGTGATGAATTGTTACAATATCTAGCCGAGAAAACGTCGGATACACACGATCGCCATTGAAGTAGAATACTATCGTTAAAGCCAGACCAACGAAGATCACATTAACCGAGTGGCGAACAGTTCGAATTCGACTGTTAAAAATTTCTTCGAGCAACACCCAACGCGAAATTTTCTTTGGAATGCGTGTTCGGAATGTAGTCACTTGTTTCTTTTCTGTTCGTTCTGCAGCATGTTTCCGTTGTTGTAACAGAACTAATATAAATACCGCGCGAGCGATACGGCGGCAGATGCCGTGCCCGGACGTAAACGATTCCGGCCGGTAGCGAGAGAAGCGAGGCATTAAGCCGGTCACTCGGACTAAAAAGCACGTGCTCGACGGATCTCTTTCTGTGTTAGCCGCCGTTACTGTCTCGTGCGATTGCGTTGCTTGTCCTAGGCGACGTGTATGCAGTATTATTCGTATATCTGTGCTGGGCGGTTTTCTGTTGTTCCATTACGCGCAAAAGCTGCCTTGTAATCCGCTTATTGAGTATCCACCCCCTCCCCCTGTTCCCCTGCCCCGCCGCCGTTTATTTGCTTTTTCCATGTTTACTTGTGTGTGTGTGTGTGTGTGTGTGTGTCACGATATTTCGCCCTCCTGACCGAATGGACTTTACTGTATACTACTCTTTGTTGTATATTCATACTTACATCTTTGTGTATACACAGTGTCACGATTGCTATCGATGTAACTCGTTTCCTCCTCCTTTATTGGTGTGATGTCTCGCGGATAAAGGGAAACGTAGATGATCGTTGAACGAAATTTTCGATTCTCGACATCGACGAAACGCGTCGCAGCGCACGCGTTGCGCGCGGACTGCGGGATACACACGCGTACACAGTAAAAGAAATGTTAGTGTCGCGGCGTTGTCAGTGCGTGAGTCTTGTCAGACAACATTGTAAAGCGGTTACTGAAACGTAGTTTAGTCACGATGAGTTGTGTCGCGGTAGTGTTAGCCACGAACATGTACCATCAAGTAGAAGCGCATTAGACGATCGACATTGTCGGAAAGCGTAGTGTACCATCGACAACACTGAAACCGTTCTACGTATAGTTGTTCGGCGAATGATTGTACATAAGCCAGTCAACACGTTTGCCTTTTAAGCATGCTGTTATGATGTCTTCTTGTGTGTAAACTATGTACGATAAGTTGAAACAGATCGTCGAAGACAATCGTTAGTTTCGAGCTGGAGTTCTCGTGTCGCCAAGACGAGTGACATTCGAAGAACGCAAACATTTACACGATACCAAACACTCATGATCCCGCATACAATCTCTAGCATGTATTTCCTCAATGAAAACACTAGGCATAAACAACCGAAAAATACCGCCACCGATCATCTTTGAACAAATCGACTCCTGAGATCGCTCGAAACCTAGTCGATTGTCCTTCGAGTAGAATTCAGGATCGCGAGGAGAACCCGATTCGTTTCACGATTAGCTTAAATGATGTCTCGGTTAACAAATGTGTCACGATAGTCCCGAGGGGTCCGCGATAAAATGCAATCTTACGAGCAACTGTTTCTACTAGCCCTGACTCCCGCGGTAAAACGCTGCATCGCGTGCTCCGAGATGGGATAGAGGAGGCGTGAACGTCGGCACGGCTAAATCGGTTGGTCGGTGCGGGCGGAGTCGTGTTCATGAGGAGTGCTAAAAATGAAGGCGCGTTCGTTACAGTGATGAACAACTACCAGGCGGCCGCAGCGCAGGCCGGATTTCCGCCGGCGTCGCCGCACGCGGCCGGCGGCCACGGTGGGCCACAGAGCCGATCTTTCCCTGCGGCCAACTCGCCGGGCCCCATCGACATGTATAGCTCAAGCGCCGCAGCCGCAGTAGCAGCCGCAGCCGCGGACTCCGCAGTCGCCAGCTACGTCCAGGCCGCAGCTAGTCCGCAGCCCCCTACGACCGCGTTCCCTGCGATCGCCGTGTCCCGTGCCCCGCTCAACTACAGTCCCGTAAGTCCACTATACGATCCCCCTTCTCGCCGAGGCAGGTCTACTAGACGGTGGTATCGAGCGCAATATAGTCCGAACGAAATATGTTCGCTCGCTCCAGGGTCACTTCCCCCACTCATTCACTCGACTTAAGGCCGCAACCCATTCTGCCCCAGTGTACTGGTTTGAGTAGGATACTTGTAACCGAACGTTTTACTAGTAGCACTTTAACGCGGGTATGTTCCTGTTGTACACATTTAAGTACATATATTTATTAAATAAATGTTTGGCAATGTTTTCAGTAAACTTAAATATATTATTCTTTGATAATATTTTGAATAAGGGAAAAGTAGATTCCTCAAATCTTGCGAAATAAATGTTTGTCGGAGAAAATGGGTTAAGGCCTACGTCATACGTCAAAACATGCGGTGATGCATGCATTGTTGCAGTCGATGGGTTTGAAACTTCTGAGGTTTTATTATATATGTTATACTTAATGAGACAGTAAAAAGGCTCAAACCAATCGCGTGTTGGGATAGTATGCATTGCCGCATGTTTGAACGTATAGAAGAGCTTTTACGCACCTTCTAGAAGAGAATGTCAGGGGTTGGCAGTGTTGAGACTAATGCTGTAAAAACTCGTATGTTCGGAGTTTCAGTTGCACCAAATATTTCTAACTACTTGAATATTATTCTTACCGACACCAATTGGTTGTTCCTAATTTTGTTCAGTATTTTTACGAACTTTAGAGTATATTTTAATGTGATTTTTAACTGGCATTTTTTGCGAAATGCATATGAAATGATTCGGTTATTATAAGTTTTAGTTTTGAAGGATTTTGTAGTGTTTTGACGGAAACAGGTTAACTTGACGAAAATTGAAGCTATAATTACGTGTAAAAGGATTGATGGTGGGGGAGCTGACCTTGATAACCTACTGCATTTTATTTCTATTACAGAAAGAATTGTTCAACGTGTGTTAAAGACAATGCTCGTAACAGTGTATATTCCAAGTAAATAATCCAACAGAACGATAAATAAATTTTTAATCGTCTACTTCAATTAGCATTTACTTCGATTTTCTGTATCAGAAAATAAAAAACCAAACGTATCTTTGTTTGCAAAACCGGAACATTCTATAATTGCAACGAATTAACGATAGCTGCATTGTCTGCGAATTTACGTATCGTACACCGGTTACCTTTTATACATTCAATGTTTACTTAATAATGTTTGCGCTCGATATTATTGTATCCTAAAACAGTATCCTGTTATTTCCGGATATGGAAAAAGAGGAGAAATAAAAACGATGCTGTACACTTGTCGTTTTAAAACCGTTCTGAATTGGTATTCATTTAACGATTTGTTTTTATTTCCGCGTCAGACAAGAGCGAATAATTTTAATTAAACTTTCCGCTCTCGTCGACAGAGAGAAAATCTGATTGATCAGGCTACTTTTCCAAGTATCCGAGTGTCCAACAGCTAACCGTACTAACAGCATCGAATTATTGAACTTGTGTGTGACAATATTCCCGTCCAAGTAAATCTACGTCATAAGGATATCGGTATATATCATGAAACAAAGTTGGAAGGGTACCGAGAGTATGACGCAAGTTCTTTTTATTAGAATTTGTAACTTATGTTGCCGCAGCTTCGATTGCAAAACAGCTCTGAACGCTGAGCTTTACAGTTCGCCAATATTACGATCTTCTTTTTCATGTTTCTTCCCTTTGTTTTATATCTCCTTTTTTTCTCTCTTTGTTCTTGATTACTTACGACGAAGTTTTTAACATTAAACGATGCAAAACTTTCAGGATCAAGTATCGCAATTGCACGTAGTACGAACGTTATTGGAAACCTCTGAATAACAGTAGAGAATTGTTCATTCTACAATTATAGGGAGAACCTTAATGACGCATTTGTCTGCTTGTTTTAGGGTCCTCTGATACCAGCGGCGTTCACTAATGGCTACCATTGAGCCTTGTTAAGACCTAATAACAGGTACGTAGTTAACGTTCCAGCATATTTTATTTCAGATCTGCTGTTACATCAAATATTTCAAGTCTCGTGATTGTTAATTCCGAAAGGCTTGTTTGTTTGATGAATAATCGACTGCTGATTGTAGGACCCATATGGAATTTAACGTATCGCAACGTATAATGTACAGATGTAGTCTGTAGATAGTCACTAAATGTAAGCTGCTACACCACCATTGCTTATCAAAGACTACTTCTCCTGTTAATACAATATTTATAATATTTCTCCCGTTGTTTTCCAATTTTAGCGCATAATCCTATAAGCATGCTAATGGTGACCCTTCGTCCTTCTGTAACAAATGCAATGTAACAGAAACACTGTGATCGAACAACCCTTCTTCCTATTAACCCCTAATCTTGACGTTAAAAATCTAAATTTATATGAAGAAAAATGTTTTGAATTTTTACCTCTATTATAAATTCAAGATATCAGATGATTTGTGCTCTTCATAATATACAGCAGGTCTAACGTTGTTTAATATAACATTAAAAGTATAAGGATAAACGCCACCCACAATCCTTATGTCGTTTTTCAAAACACTCATCTCTGCGTGCTTCTACACAAACAGCTGTGATTAAATAGTACACTACTTAGATTAACTCACTGATTAACTTACTGCACCTTCTTGATTCCCCATTCTAGTAATAAGATCATAAGGGTAAAAAGTACAGAATATGTATCACGAAGGAATTTTGCTTCCTTCCTTTTTATTCGGCTAAGCACTCCCAACAACACGATCCGCTTGCGATGATTTATACAATCAAGGCTTCATTCTAAGAAACTCGGTGTAACGTACTGTCACAAATTTGTGGTGTCATTAACAAACACATAATTTCTTCTCTTTTTTATTAGGATGGACGAGAGGGCAGAGCGCAGCATGGTCGACTGACGGTACAGTGAGCGATGTAAATGCCTTGGAAGAATTTATCACGATAAACGAACTCTGGACGGAGGAGGATGAGCACCAGCAACAACAATCGAGAGAGTCGCAATTTAGACAGGAATAATAAGAAGAAGCTTCACATTCGTGGAAGAGAGTATGGAAACTTCAATACCATCTGCACATATACAGAAAATCCACATCGGACAGAACAAGATTACGGAAGGGGAGCAAGAGTTTGACAACATCGGAGTAACAGAAGAGAAAAGGACGAAGTTGAAAATACGAAGAGAGAAAGAAGATAAACAGGAAATTGTACATCCGATCCGTATCCAGATTGTATGCAAAAGAAAACGACATGCAAGAGGATTAACGATGGAAATGCAAAGGGAGACGCGGAATGGGCAGAAGAAAGCTGCGTACAGCCGAATTGGTGGCCGAAACTGCGTATTGATGCCCGTTCTCCGACATTAATAATGAATAATATAATAATAATGAATTAAATTAATATGATTAATTGCTAAATGATTAAGCGAATAAGTCTAGAGTATATAAATACTATATATATATAAATATATAAATATATATATATATATAAATAATTGATAAATATTAGACGATAACGTATGATCCTTAGGATTTAAGACAGACGAAGACAGGAGGGAAATACCAACTTACATACGAATATTATAATTACCGATTATATGTAATATATATTATATATATTATATATATTATATATTATATATATATATAAAAACATTACACAGAATTAACAAAATAAACAAAAGAGGATGCCGCGATACACGAAGTTAGCGCGCATGCGATGTTGTATACATATATATATATACACATATATATTTATATATCTATATGTACGTATATATACATATATACATGTATACACATAAATATAAATATGAATTTATATAAATATAAATACAAAAAAAATTATAATTATTATTATACGCGTGCACACGTTCGCATCCGGGAAGAACGTTTCCTTCTGAGCTCTCGGGTTTTAGGCGTTTTAGAAGAGGAAGAGGAACGTACGAAGAATTTTTGACGGGAACGACGTCGTGAAGAGGAGAAGACAGAGAGTGTGTGTGTGTGTGTGCATGCGTGTGTGTTTGTGTGTGCGAGTGAGAGAGAGAGAGAAAGAGAGAGAGAGAGAGAGAGAAAGAGAGAGAGAGAGAGAGAGAGAGAGAGAGAGAGAAAGAGAGAGAGAGAGAGAGAGAAAGAGAGAGAGAGAGAGAGAGAGAGAGAGAGAGAAAGAGAGAGAGAGAAAGAGAGAAAGAGAGGAGAGAGAGAGAGAGAGAGAGAGAGAGAGAGAGAGAGAGAGAGAGAGAGAGAGAGAGAGAGAGAGAGAGAGAGAGAGCCGAATAGTAAGGACAGTTGGGGAATTAGGAGGAGATGACGAGGGCGCTAGGCAGTCGGAGAGTGGATTCGCCTTTTTTCTTTGTTTCTTGGACACGCTAGGGCCGCGCTCGCGCATGTATTCTATTATATGAACGCGCGTGTCCGCCACTTCTCAGCGTGCTCTTTTGCCGAGCTGAATACTAGGATGGTACTTCTCTCGCCCCGGCGTCGTCGAACCACTCTTCTCCCTTTTTTCCGGGTGTGCAACGAGGGAAAAAAAAGAAAAAATATCGAGTGGGAGAAGGGAAGAAGGAAGGACAGACAGAAAGAAAAGAAGAAAAAAATAACACAGCACGAATGGAGCAATGGTAGAGGAGAGAAACGAGTTACATACTTGGGCGCAGACACATGTGTCACACGCGGAATGATGAGAGAGAGAAAACGAGAGAGAAAGGGACGTTATTAGGGTTACTTATCGTGCAGAGGGTTATACGAGAAAAGAAAACGCGAGGACTGGGAGCCGAGATCAACCGATTTACAAGGCTATTGGAGTTAGACAAACAAAGGAAAGAACAAGCACGAGAAAGGACAGGAGAGAAAGGGAGAAGTTGAGCGAGAGCGTGAATGTGTGGGAAAGACCGAGAGAAAGAAAGAAGAAGAGAAAGCGAGAAAGAGTGAGAGAGAGAGAGCGAGAGAGAGAATGTCCCAGTTTTGAAAAAGGGATGCGTATGTTATCACTGTGAATAGAAACGGGAGAAAGCAATCGGATATCACGCGCGAAGATGAACACTGTTTGAAAGTAGTCACGAAGATGGCGGCCACTGGGAGAACGTCGCGAGCCACCGGGCGCGCGTGTCGCGTCGTTTTCAATATATCTGGCTCCCATACAATGTCGAGAAAGGGTGACCGTTGAATTCAATCGGCTGTTCTATGGCTGTCCAATCGATTACTTGCATTAACCTCGGTACACACATACATACTACCCGTACGCGAATTATTGTATCATTGATTTACCATAATGACCTATATGCATGACCCTATAGAGGAGCCATCGGGAAACATAAGCAACGTTCACCGACACACAACAAACCACCACACGCATCTCACACACACGTTCATCGCGGTACATACCTAACGTATAAGATGCCTACAAAGAGAACACACGTAAATATGTATACATACATATATATTTATATATACGTGCGTGCACAACGTGTGCACGCGTGCGCGCATTTGAACACGGTATTACACGACACGTACGTACGTACACACGCACACACGTGCACATCACATATATACGCTTTTAAACGCGTTGACGAATTTTTCAACGACTTACATACACGAAAACAAAGAGGGACGTGCCGATACGTTACACATCATACCCCGAAACGTACCATACGCAATCCATAACGTTACATGAAATAAGAATACATTAAAAGGATAAAAAAAATATACATATATACACATATATGCAGTTATTATACCGTTCGTCCGCAATGTACAGAGCGTTAGTTAACGGCGAGAATTGCGAATCGCCAAAATTTGAACGCGCTAGTGCGCGTTTACAAAAATAACAAAAAAAATACGATAACCAAACTGCAGAAATATGACGGAGGACAACCGAAAAGGGATGATAATTTTTGACGAGGCGAGATTGTGCGTCTGTACCCCCCCAAATGTGTGCGAGAGAAACGGAGGGAGAACGAGTGATCATATGCGTATGCGAGAGAAAGGAAGAAAGAAAGACAAAGCGAGAGAGTGAGAGTGAGAGTGAGAGAGAGAAAGAGAAAGAGAAAGAAAAAGAGAGAGAGAGAGAGAGAGAGAGAGAGAGGGAGAGAAAGAGAGATAAAAAGTGAGAGAAAGAGAGATAAAAAGTGAGAGAAAGAGAGAGAAAGAGTGAGAGAAAGAGAGAGAAAGAGAGTATAATATAGGATTTACGGACACGGTCATCTAAATGCCATCGCGGTTCAATGTAAAGTATAATTGAGCTAACAAGGAAAGACGTAAACGTGAGAGTATGAGAATATTATGTACGTAGCCTTAATCGAGGAATGACTGGACTCCGAAAGAAAAATGAGAAACGGAAAAAAAATACGGAAATAATGTTGCGTTCTTTCGCGCTTCAGGTATTCGCTGATTGGAGGAGAAAAAGGATCGATAAGGAGATAAAACCGACGGATGCTATATTTAAATATTCGTAATTGGATTAGGTTAATTGCGCCGTGAAGTATAATATCGTTCGGGAAGCAGGGTGGTATCGTACAAACGAATCTTTTTCATTTCATTTCAGTGACACGATACTTTTACGCTGCACGTGTCTCGCTGGACGCCGTCTATCCGAAATTTTGGACACAGATAATCGAATGGTGCTGAAAAAAATACACGGAAACACACACACGCGCGCGTGCATATACAACTGGAACCCCCCTGCTTCCGGTCGGAAAAACCGTCGACGTGCATATAATCTCATTCTACGAATTAATTCGCGCGTTTCTGTTGGTGTCGCTGATTAAACGCTGTTCCTTGCGGATACTATTATTAGTAATTATTGAATTTTCGCCAAGTGAGAGTCAACGAGCGATTAATTATAATTACCAAAACGACGGGATATACGTGCGACAATTATAGCGCGGTTATTTATTGTATTCAACAACAGGGTAAACTTAAAAAAAAGGAGAAAGGGAAGAAGAATACTTTAAATTCGGACGCGTGTCATGTCGAACGGCGGCCATTTTGTTTTTCTGTGCGCGGCTGTGCGTGCGCGCAATAGAAGAAACCGAGAACAATGTGGAAACTTAAAGTAAAAATAAAATAAACGAACGAGTCAATTGTTACGAACGTTAGCAATACTTCGTCATGACCACAAGGAATAAAAAATGGCAAATAATGAACAAAAAAAAAGAGAAAAAAAGAAGAGGAGAGAAACGAAGCGGAGAAATAATACTGTACACTATATCGCGGTTAATTGTATTCTTAAGTTGATGACGCGAGTACGCGTGACGAGCGAGATCGCTCGTCCTCTGAAAGCAAATGGCTGTTCACCCCCGAGAAGCTGAAAGGTGATAACAGAACGGACTGCTGTCGCGTGTGTCTTCGACGCTATAACGCCGACTTCTTGCAAGCGAAACAAAATGGTAGCTGTTTCGTTACGCCCCCCGGACTAACA
Organism: Nomia melanderi; assembly: GCF_051020985.1. Classification (NCBI taxonomy): domain Eukaryota; kingdom Metazoa; phylum Arthropoda; class Insecta; order Hymenoptera; family Halictidae; genus Nomia; species Nomia melanderi. The sequence goes on along the minus strand of NC_135004.1, from coordinate 7,249,951 downwards.
ATAAATGCGTGTAAAAAGTGTATGTATTGGACTGAACGTGGTATTCAGGGAAGATCAGCAAAAAGGAAAGGGGAGATAACATGAAATGAAGAAAGTATCGGATGATAAATGAATAGAGTTGCATACATCGAGAGATATGGGAAGGGGATACAGCATAGGCGAATGCAAGAAATCAGACAAAGAGATAAGCGTTCCATTGTAAACGATGCCTCGATTTCAACATTTTACATTTCGTTTTTGTCGGTCATCCTCCGGATTTGTAGGAAAATGTTTCTGGGTATAAGAAAGTAGCATATAATTAGCTATTGCTACGGTTCTGCAGACTCTTTTGTGTAACTTTACTCCGTTATTATGATTACTGGACATAGAATTGTGTTCAAGGAAATAACGAACTGCGTCGAGCCCTTATTTCGTCAACAAAACACGCTTAACAGACGCTAAGGTGGACTTCACGAGGGAATGGGAAACACATATATCAGAACACACAACACCACGGTTCAAAGTACGTAAGATATAATGAGATTCATCGTACGTAGATGTAAGGGACGCTGATGTACGTGGTCGCAGCAGAATGGCGAAATAGAAAACGGAAGAAACACACAAGAGAATAGAGAAAAGGAAGCAGTCATACTTAAGTGTACAAGTTGTAACTTTTCACAGTTAGGCTGAAAGGATTTTGGGTTCCTGGCCATTGCTGCCAATTCATCGTTTCGACCTATTGATGAACGAATTTATGCAAATCGAAATTTATTTATTACGAACTCGCAGCGAATTTTATAACATTTAGAAGTTTAATTCAACTTGTCATATGGATAGGAAACGATTGATGCTAAAGAGATGGATATAGTCATTTATTTTGAAAGAAACACACTATAATTTGAACATATGGGTTTATTTCCTGTTAACGATCAAACGAGGCTATAAAATACAGCAGGAACCCAAGCGACTTTCGACGTGAATCCTCTGGATGAGAATTATAATATATAAATATATACATATTCGAAAGAGATCTACGATCAATTATTAATTAGAAGATGCAAAGAAAGGGAATGCGATCGATATGCATGTGAGTTAATGCAAACAGGCAAATGATAGAAACAAGAGGGGAAAGAGAAGGTAGAAAGATGCGAGGTGTAGGGAAGACGAAACAGGAGCAAACAAAGAATATATGTGAGTACAGTCCACGCGTTTATATTTATAAATATGAAATACATTAATATTGAAATATTACGTCTATATCTACATCTAGTATATATATAAATATATATAAATACAAATATAAATATATATAAATATAAATATACATAATGAACGATTAAGAAAGGCAAGAAAATATATTATGTCTATATTATAAAACGATTAATGCGAGAAACAAAACAAACAAAACAAAAATATGAGGATTATGAAGATGAACAGATATATTGAGACATTGTTTTATGCATTTGTATATATATAGTTATTGATGTTTTAAAAAGCTAATTATACTATTGTACTGAAGAAATTTTTCGATCACCACCGATCGTGAGAGAGAGGGGGAGAGAGAGGGGGAGAAAAAGGAAAAGAGAAAATGTGTGTGTGTGTGTGTGTGTGTTTGTGTGTGTGTGTTTGTGAATGCATGCGTGTGTGAATGCATGCGTGTCTGCGAAAAAGAGAGAAAGATAGAAAGAGAGTGAGAGGGAGTGAGGCAAGCGGGGGTGCAACAGGGGTGAAAGAGGGTAGGTTAAGAGTTTGAGACAGAGAGGTGACAAGAAACAAGAATGAAATGCGACCGGGGCGAGCTCGTTGTCCGATGCAGTCTAAGTCTCTTACTTTGCGACGCTTTTTTTACAAAACAAAAACCGGAACAATTGTCCGCGAAGGAAAAAAAAGTATTGATTACGAAGAACACGAGGGCAAAGGATGTAAAGTCAGACGACGTCGTTCACTCATCGTCCGAGCTCGATCACTCATCGCGCAAATTATACGCTCATACAAATTCATATACACGTAAAATGTAAACACACTGAGAACACATACATCACCCAGGTATATATATATATATACGCGCGTATAAGTGATAAGTAATAATTACGATAATCGATACAAAAGAAATTATATATGTATATATATATATATACACTGCGAGAAGGAAGACGAGTGGATGGAAATGGAGGTCACTTTGTAAAGAGAGTGCGAGGAAGACGTTAACTAAATAAAATCGATTATTGTCGTTCCGCGGATGAAATGGTAAAGATGTAAATCAGCGTCGCGCAATTAATAGAGCTATAGTACTAACAAATTTTTGGCATATAGTTCGCGGAACGACGATGAGAAGTTAAATAAAACAACAACCATTCTTCTGGTACTTATTATTAATCATTACGATCGTTTCGATGCAATTGATGATTAACGTTTTCGGTGATCTTGTTACCGTTAGAATCATTGTTACTGTCACGTATACGGATATAAAGTAATAAGCAAAACGAGAATTCATTTTGGATTTACTCTTTTTATACCGTCTGGAGACGACTTTACTTTAAACACTTCATTGCGATTGGTGATGATTTCGAGCGTTTCGCGGAAGCCGCGTTGAAATATGGTGACACCGTTCGATCGTACAATATTTCGCGAAGGATAAAGCAATGTCGAGTAATAATCTAACGACATAATCAAGCGCATTTAGAAGATTGTACACTTGGAACTGTTAATTAACCGTAGGAAAAAAAAACTAGTTCAGTTCAGGGACTTAAAATTAACACGGTCCATGGTCGCAATAGAAATAAAATTGTTTGGGTAGCAATAGTTATCCTCGTGCGTATGTATCATAATTCATCAATCGATAAAAATCTTTCACATTTTCCATTAAACGAAAACAATAATGTAACAGTTCCCTTTTCTGGAATTGTGACGAATAGAGTGGCCCAAACAGTTCGCACGATGAACGTTAACAAATGTACTATTCCAATCTTTCCGAAACAGAAATCTATTCCGTTTCTAAACCCCTCGACCACACGTTCTTTCCACGAAACAACGAGAATAACTGATGCTGTTTGAGAAAAACTTCGCGCGCGCCTAAACCGGCATATGCATATGAATACGCTCGATCGAACCTCGATCAGAACTCTTCCAAACACTCCGAAATTCTTTGCCACGCGAGTACCGAAACGTTGGCCAAGCCTGGTAAAACGGCGGCTCGATGAGATAATAAAGTTACCGATTTTACTTCGTCTCGCGGGTATATCGATATCGATCCTCTTCAATCACTTTCTGCGCACCCTCTGTTTCTTAACCGCTGATTATTGTTTCCTAAGACGGCTAGTTTAGCGAAACTTTCGTCACGCGCGGCGCGAACACGCGAATCCCGTTTCCCGGGACGGGGCGGTCACGTGGCCGCGCGAAGGAAGGTTGAACGCGGACGTGACGCCACGCAATATTACTCGACGACGAAATCTAATAATTGTAAAACAACCCCCGTCGCTCTGCCGCGTGATGTAAATGCGATGAAGAGAGAGAAGACAGTGAGAGTGAGTGTGTGTGCATGCGCGTGTGAGACGAACTCGCAAAAAAAAAGTCCGTAGATAGATAGACAATTTTCGAAAGATCGTTTTTCGTGCGTACGAAGGAGAGATCATACCGAATCTTGCTGCGACTTGACACGACCCTTGGGAGCGTCTTTCCTCGTGACGCGGTCGGGGTTTGCCGACGTCTTTGGTTCCGTTCATTCATGAGCTTGTTCAGTGGCGAAACCGCGTGAGTAGAGGAAAACGTTCCACGTGCGAGAACACGATTTCATCGGTTGGGTTTCGAATCAATTGTAATATAATCGATCGAGCAGGATCGTAATTCTCCGTACGATTTTCTTGAGTGAAACGTCGCAGCCAAGATGTAGGGTAAAGGATCCTACTTAGGAATTACGTTAATTCACGCGTCAAGGGAACATGTGAGCCAACGATGCTCACGCGTTTATTATTATTATTAATATTATCATTATTACTTCTATTATTATTATTATTATTATTATTATTATTATTATTATTATTATTATTATTATTATTATCATTATCATTATTATTATCATTATTATTATTGATATTATTATTTTTGTTTTTCTGTTCTGTTGACTTATGTATTGTAAGGATTATTATCACTATTGTTCATTACTTAGGATTAACGTTACGAATGGATAGTATTATCACAATACGTCCTTTATGATTTGCTATTTGTCGGAATGCAATAATCGCTGTGTTACGAATACAATTGTCATTGTATTTGAGATGACTTCGTTTTTTCAAAGTTTTTACTGAGAACGCGGCACGATCGGATTGCACGATACGTCGAAACTGTCAACGAGAGTATTTCCGTATTTCCAACGTGACGGCGATCGCGACAACAGTTTTATAGCAAAATGTGTTCCGCGAGCCGGCAGCCATACATCCGTTTCACGAGAACCGAACCCGTTTGATAAGTCAGCGTGGCCCGACACGCTTACCGAATAATCATTACCGGTTTTTTTAGGTAATCGATAAAAAAAAGAACGACGGTCGAGCGATCCAACCGTGCCGCGGCTGAATGTAACGTGAACGTAACCCCATACGATATGTATGTATATAACATATTATATGTATATATATATATATGTATGTATATATATATATATATATATATATATATATATATATGCGCACGCAAAAAAGAGCATAAATATTATGATAAGTATATTAATCATGTAATTACACGTGCACATGTTCGGATGCGCAGTTACATGTAATCTGTTAATATTCTTCCTGCGTGCAAACAAGGATAACAGCCACGAGCTTCGATGAAGTTTTGCTAACCGTCGTACACCATAACGTGGTCTCATTCGCAACTCACCCGTTAGAAAATTACTTTTTACCTCAACCCCTGTTCCTCCAGTTCTCACCATCTTTATCATCTGAAACCGAAAGCTCTAACGTTTTGTCCCGCACTCCAATTCTGCGAATCGATCCGATTTTCACTACTGCGATTTAAACTATCTGCGTAAAACGATCGTTTCTTCTATTGGGAAATGTTAGTCTCTCGACCGCCAAACCGACTATCAAAGCACGTTCGAAGAGTTGCATAGTTTTCGATCATGTCTCCGTGGTCGGAACGTGTCGACCATAAACCAAACGCTTTCATAATGTCAATCAAATCTGTCATGCTAATTTAATCATCGTTTTGCATTAATTTACGAAACGTTTCCCTTTCTATTATGATATCCAATTCGCCCGTGCGTTACGCAATCGTGCTTTCTTTACACTTATCGTTATCTTGACGTCTCTTCTTTTGTCCCTCGTTTATGCTGTTATGCTCCAGTTTTACGGTGAACGTTCGGTATCCGTTTGCGTAATCCACATTAAAGGGAAGCAATAATAAATAACATAAGATCTTCGTTCCTTTGGCAGCAGTTGCTCGATTTGATTTTTGATTAACATATCAAGCCGATCCAAAAGATCTAAAATTTGTTTCGTAGTCCAGTGCTGTAACATCACCGGGACATTTTATAGACACGAAGTTACTTCGTCGTTTTTTTGTTTCTAACGAATGAGGACAAGCCAGTCGCGACGTATCAGACGATGAGTCGTACCATTGTTTTCTGTTTCGATTTCTCGGTTCGGTAACATTTCGCGGGCACGAAACAAATAACCACGTGAACGTACACACGAACGCACCGAATTACACGAGCACAATTTCATTCGCGTCTTCTGCAAGATAACGGTGGAAAACAAGTATATATTCGGTCCTCTTGGAACTCGTTATATACGAATTAAGAGAGCAGAGAAAGAAGTCTGAGAAGCAATTTTAAATCGATTCGAAATTTTTACGGGGAACCGCATCGTGATTATTGTATGCATGTGTGAGATGAAAAAAAAGAATAACAAACAAAGAAACAATTCAAGAAGCAACTAACGTTCTACGAACTATCGAGCACTCGCTTCACCCGAGTTACCGTGATTCTTACTTTTGTGATATTACATATTTATTTTTTGTTCATATATTTTTTTTTGTTCGTTGTGAGAACAACCGTATGTTCCGTGTACACGGCATGTTATGAATTCCGGGAGCCTGAGAATTCTCGTTACATACACACTCGCAACATACACACACACACACACGCGCGCGTGCGCGCACTCAGAGAATACACACCAACGCAACACACACACACAACACACGATCGTCGAACTAATGAAACATAGTCGCGATTTTGTTGTAATGGAACGAAAAACTTTTTAAGATATTTTTTACGACACCCCGCGATCCACACGAAAGCAATGGCGGACGCGTTGAATGGCAGAAGGATGAAAAACAAGAAAAAAAAGAAAAAGTAAAAATGAAACGGAAGCTCGGAGGCATGGTACAGCTTATGATGAGGAAACATGCAATATAACAAGCAATAAATAAGTCACTTTTAATTCCATGTATATTAAACAATTATGTGGATGCTTAATGAGAGTTATTGAATTAAATGAGCAAAACCATGAACTAAGACGAAATACCGATTTTACATATTCTTACTAATCGTAAATGATTACAATACGTATAGTACGGCATACTAAAGAAATAAAGAAAATCATACGATTATGTATCGATTTAAAAGAGCAGAATAAAGAAAAAATAGTAAATAAATAATTATAAAAAATAACGGAAGCGGGCGGGTGACCGCCGGTTGACGGTAATCTAATCTACATAAGTACGTAAAAGTTTCAATTTTACACTACCGATAATAATGATATAACGGTAAGACTCTATATAAGACATACTGATGATTTATAATAATTATAATGTTGTACAGAATATTTATGAAAGGCGCGCTGTTGGCGACAGAGCCGCGCGTGTCTCTTTTTCTTTCGTCGATCACGCGCGTGTGACAAAACACAAGGTAGATAAAGAAAGAAAAAAGGAAAAGAACGAAGCAAAACAAAATATACCAAAAATAAAGTAATAAATAGTCGAGGTGTGTAAACGTTTGCCTTTTCGCGTAATCAATAAATTGTTCGAATTAGTTGTGATTTGAGGCGATCTGAAACAAAAAGAAATAAGGACAGAACATTTTCGAGCACCCGCAGTCAAAGTAGAACGCGCGTCTCTCTATCCAAAAGCGGCCAGACTATAATGGATGTTTTGTAAGATAAAGCAAAACGATCACGGATTATATTGAGATCGTGTTCAGAGAAATGTATAGTCGATTGCGTATTCGAGATCGTTCGAATTAACTCGATGACACCTTTCTCGATGGAAGAAATAAAAAAAGAGAGAGATAGGGTGAGTGAAAGAGCGAGAGAGCCAGAAAGAGAGCGAGAGAGCGAAAGAGAGAGCGAGAAAGAGAGCGAGAGTGGGAGAGCGAGAGAGCGTGAGAGCTAGAGCGAGAGAGCTAGAGCGAGAGAGCTAGAGCAAAAGAGAGAGCTAGAGCGAGAGCGAAAGAGAGAGCGAGAGAGCTAGAGCAAAAGAGAGAGCTAGAGCGAGAGCGAAAGAGAGAGCGAGAGAGCTAGAGCAAAAGAGGGAGAGAGAGAGAGGGTGCGAAAGAGAGCGAGAGCCAGAGCGAGAGAGAGAGAGAGAGAGAGAGGAAGAGAGAGAGAGAGAGAGAGAGAGAGAGAGAGAGAGAGAGAGAGAGAGAGAGAGAGAGAGAGAGAGAGAGAGAGAGAGCGAAAGAGAGAGAAAGGAAGAAAAACAAAACAACGCAAAGAAAAGAATATGAAAACCACGGCTCTTTTCTTCTGCGAAGGTTCGAACGTTCGAACGTTCTCGTCGTCAATGGGACGAATTTGCTGTCCCTTGATTAACCAAGGGAGGAGATTAAAAGAAAAACAAAAAATGTGCGAGGCGAAAAAAAAATAGACATAAAAGATAGAAAAATGAGAGAATTTATTCGCCGCGGGTGTGGCGTAAGAAACGGCCGATAATTTAATTCATTGTGTATGTATACAGACAAAAGTAAATATAATATTACGATTATAAATATTAAACTAATAAAAAAATAACAATATTGTACCCCTCTGTACATATAAATATATATTACAATACGATGATTATTACTATATGATTTATTATAAATATATATATATATATATACATAAATATAAATATATCTCATGAATTCACATTATTATGTTTATTATTGTTTACTTATTATTATTATTAAAATTATTATCATTGCGATGATAACGAGAATGATGATGATGATGATGATGATTATTATTATTATTATGATAATATTATTAATATTTAAGAAAAGGTTCACAACGTGCCGTGTGTATGTGGGAATAAAATATATAATATAACGGACATTGTTCAATTCAATCTAATGTCTTTGTTGTTTCTCTTTTCCCTTTTATCTGCTACCTTTTAAGACCTACAAGCAATAAATATTTTTGTTGCGAGTAAAATAATAATGTCGTATGAAAGTAATTGATACAATTTCCTTTTCATTCCAATTTATTATTATATTTACGGTGGAGTACATTCGAAGAGATGTAGTAAAAAGATTCTCCAAAAACAAATACTTTTTCTATAAACACATGAATACTGAGATGCTCATCTCACTGTATTTAAAGATAACGTGAAATGTTATTGTTATTTTATACTTACAATACCTTTTTATTTACAATGACATCTGAACGCCACATGTAAAGTAAAATGATTTCTTTTTAATTCAAGTTTCCATTTTTCCTTTGATACATTCTATTGTGCTTAATTTTCTATGTTGAAAAAGCAACATAAATTATGATATAAAACCTAATGTACCTGTATCTTTCAAATTCATACTGTGCGCCCCAAAGGAATACGATATCATCGATAAGTCGATTAGCAAACATGGCGCTACCCATTATTCATTTAGTTATCAGTGCATCTGTCAAACGTGACATGAGTCTTCATCCAAAAACCACATGTCAGTTTCACCGATAGCCTAGTCTTATATTTAAAACGAAATGGGTATTTTTTTCGCAAAGAAGAAACCGCCGAGTCGTGTCACAGAACAAGACAAAGCTGTTTTGGTAAGTTGCTTTTGCACATTTCCTAACCTCTTCACTGTCGTTACAGAACTTTGTTAAAATACTGTATTTTTTATAGCAATTAAAACAAACCAGGGATAAAATCAAACAGTATCAACGAAGAATAGAGCAAACGCTCGAAAAAGATCGGTTACTTGCAAAAAAACTTATTCAAAATGGACGAAAAGAGTTAGTGTCAGATTTTTTTATGTTCAAATGTTTGTTTAATTGTTTGGAATACAGTTTTGCATTATTTTTTTTTAGTCGAGCATTACTTTTGTTGCGGAAAAAGAAATTCCAAGAACAATTATTATCTAAAACTGATGGACAGCTTGAAAACTTGGAACGTATGGTACACGACATAGAATTTGCACAAGTAGAAATGAAAGTTGTGGATGGCCTGAAAGTAGGAAATGTGGCATTGAAGAAATTACACGACTTGTTGTCAATTGATGAAATTGATAAAATTATGGATGAAACCAAGGAGGGCATTGAAAAACAAAAAGAAATAGATGAAATATTGTTAGGTGCTTTGACAGAGGAAGACGAAGGTGACGTGGAAGCCGAGCTTGATGCTTTATTGATAGCAGAAATTGAAGAAAAAGCACCTGATGTACCAGAAGAATTACCAGAAAACAAAAAAGGTAAGTTATTGAATCTTAAGTATTACTTTTTTGTATAATAAATATTTAATAATTCTTTCTTACAGAGCGTACAAAAGAAAAAATGCCAGAAGCAATTGCTTTGGAAGCATAAATAATATTAAGTATCATTAGTAAAGTTTTTATTCTATTGGTACTTTGCCCAAAACCCTATGTATATATGTACAGTACCTTGTGATAAGGCTCAAAATAAGATTTAATTCATGTTGTGATTTCAATAGAGTGCTATGAAAAGAAAAGAAGTTACTTTTACTTGAAAAATGTTTAGACAGTCTTTGATTACATAGTGCGTGAAAGTAATTTTATAACAGTAAACAACAGTTTTGAAGCAACACGAATATAATTCAGGCAAATGTAAATCAATCTTTCACAAATTAAGTGTGTCACATGGCTTATACAGTGTTAATTATATTTGTACTATCTTGAATGTATAAATATATTTGTATCTTATTATTGGCCTCTTATATGTAGGTATACAAGAAATGCAAAATATTAGAAAGTTTTAATAAATATGATTTTATTTCCTATGTTGTGAAAGTTATTGAATACCTTAAAAACTTATCATGGATTTTTCAAAATTAAAATAAATGTATGTAACACAACATTTGAAAGTCAAGATTTCATTCAAGGGTAGGAAAAATCACATATTTTTTTAATTATATTGCCAATATTTTTAGACTTAATAATATCCTACATTTATTTACTCACTGCATGTTGTTTATGTTCATTTGCTATGCACGTGAATCTGTGGAAATTATTCTGAGACTGGTGTGACAAACGATTCGTAGTGAATTTCGTAACATTTACGTATCTAAGTATGAAATATTTCATACGCTAGCTAGAATTATTACTATCTATAAAATACTAAAACTAATACGAGAAGAAATTATATTGATCTTAACATGTGAACATATTAATTTGGTTATTAAATGTATAAAATAACTTAATAATTAATGTATACTCGGATAATAATTAAGTTAAATGATTTAAATTAACTTAATTTTCTTTTAAAGTTCTTATTGCACTTCGTGTACAGAAAACAGTCCATGACATAGCTTGAGTAATTGGGCCGCAAGACGTTATAATTTAATACAATTTGACCCGAACTACACAATTTGACCTGTAATTCACATAATTAGGCGAACACCTCGAAGCCTGTATCCAATGTCATATGCGATGTAAAATTATGAATCTATTAGTCGTTAAATTCGAAGTATTACGTGATTTAATTATACTAAAATTAAATTATGCAGAACGTAAAAACATTCTAGAAATTACATACAAAAATGATTATAAAACATTTCAATTTAAACATACCTTCTTTCATACAAATTTTTAGTAGGAACTTCCAAGAAAAATTAATTTTTATTATTTCAAATTCGTCGTTGATGTAATTTAGTTCATTTCATTTCATTAAAAGAAGTATTCCACAATGTAATATGAGGATTACCTTGTGACATTTTGATAATTGAATATTATTCAATACAATTCCTTTAGTTTACTTGAAGCTTCGTACTTTTATATAACACAAATTTAGACACCTGTTTTTCGTGACGTCAAACAGTATCCACATGAAACAATTTTTGTGTAGCTCATCAGTTGTATTTATATACTTAAGAATGAACTCCGGTTGAATAGAAAATGTTCGTCAGTCATAACTACATCTGCAAGATCCGGATGAGACTAGCTTATGGCGTCAGCGACAACGTACAGATTGTTTTAACAAATTGCATGACGCCCAGAGAATCATTTTGACGACTCCCACAGATTAACACAATTTCAATGGTCAGGGACAATCAACGCGAGAAAATAATCATGATCGACTCATAATCGAGCATTTAAAATCAATTATAGATGCTCGATTAACCTATTGCACAAGAAATTTCGCGTAAATATGTTAACTCGAATCGGCAAGTTATAAGATTTCATAATATCAAGCAGTGACCTTCGCAAGGTTCAGAACCGCGGGAAAAGTTTGTTCATCGGAGTTTGGTACTTAGAAAAAATTGATAAGCAATACATTGGAAGTTGGAGGAAATGCATGGACATAATTCCAGGAAAATCATGCAGGCCACTGGCGGAGGATCGCACGCTGTGCACGTTGCTAGTAGTAAATTACAGGAAGTATCGGAGTCTCTTGATATTTAAAATGACGCCTCTACGGCTCTGCGATTCTGTATTTAAAACCGGATGACCTTCGCGGATGGGGGAGACGGAGAGAAAGGAAGAACGGCCAAAGAACGGGATCCCTTGACTAACCTCCGTTTCAAACTCCTTCCTCTTTCTTTCAACCTACGAAATGCTCTTATTTGACAGTATCGTACACTTCCGGGCTTGGACACTCGCTATTTTAGTATGTTCGTTTGCAGGAATGATGGTTTTCGATTGCGTATTACTAAACTTATTAAAATCGTTTCATAAATATAGAATAACTTGTTTAATGAACATAATAATATATATTACATTTATTACATCGAAGAAATTTGGCAGCTCGAATTGCTTAACACGTAGAAGTTTAAATTCGAAATTAATAAAATTGACTAAAAGCGTCATTTCCTTTGGTGTTATATTTATGTGAATTTTTCTATCCATATAAATTTAAATTCTAAAATGAAAAAAATAGTAATTAATAATTAATTAATATATAAATTTGATAATATTTCGTGTTGCACAATATTTGTATTCTATTCCATGAAACGATGACTATCGTAACCCTCCTACTTTTATTGCAACGTAATTTCTAAAATGTCACCAGTGATTTCATCGCCTGAAAATGATCCCGACGATACTCTTTTTATATACAGATACAAGCTAAGAGCACTTAAAACTGTCAGTCTTGCTATTAACATCGATTTTCTCTCTGTTAGCGATGGCGTTATTATTGCGATCGGAATCGCGAATGACTACAGAATTCAGTTGAGACGCAATTTGGTTAACCATTTTCTTTAGACAACGGGCTGGTTTTAAATGATTTGTATGTGCAAATTACATCAATTTTTTAAATTAAAGTAAATAATTAGAAATCACGATAAAGTATATTGCTCATTTTCCGTTAGAAATAAAAATGACATGCGTACTTAAGAATGTTATAGCAATAATTTAAAACCAACTAATCTCTTGCAGATTAAATTTTATTGTATCTGAATTTAATTAGCGATTGCATTTTGTGATAAGCTACTTTACATTCGCAGTTTCGTACGAAATACCCGTTGCGCAAAATAATTTGCGGGAGAGAAGAATACCGCTTATCACATTCAAACTATCACAGATAACATGTTAGCTTATCTGCGTCGCATTAAAAGGAAACCGTCCACGTTGTTTGATGAACTCCAAACCCTTTATTTTTGTTGCTATTTGTCCTGCCTAAAGTTATGCTTATTAAAATGAGAAAGTATTCACTTATCAATATGGTAATAAAGAATAAACTATCGTTTAACCGATTAATTGCAAAATCAAAAATAAAATATCCGTTGCAAAATTAAACAGGATCTGTATTTCACTGCTACTGAAAGATTGTAGTTTTTTATGTAAATTTTCATAGCCAATGATTTCGAAGATAAGGAAAAATAAACGCATTTGTAGTTTCCGTAGATTAAAAATAGCGTATGCGTTTTTAATTTGAAAAATACAACCTATCCGATATAACCGCTTGTTTTTCTACCTTTGTACTTTTACTACGCAAGGAAACAACGATGCACCTTTGAATAAGATTAACAATGTGCCAAGCTCAAATTGCCTGTTCCATTTATTTGCATAGATTCATCCACCTTTATTGGCGCTGCCACGCCAAATTTACATTGAATTACTTCTACATCTATTCCTCTGATTCGACGTGCGAGATATTCCGGGCTGACTTCCCGCACAATATGTAACAGTTCTTCGTGTTCACAGTCTTTGAAGATTGCGGAAGTGGCAAGATCAAAGTAGAACTTCTTTGCTTGAATTATCATAAATTACACACTGTATTCCTTCATAAGTATATATAATGTTTTCGGAAGATTTCTTTTTTTGATAGAGTCACGAGTCCAATTAATGGTAATCGAAAGTAACATGCGAAATAATGTAACGTGTAATTACTAAATCGAAGAATTTATAATATGACATACTGCTCAAACACTTTACATTAGATTAACATGTTTTGCTGAGATGTTTGTCACAAATTTCTAATTGATAAGATTGTGAAATCTGTGGACATTATTTATTATCATTGGGAAAAACGTTCGACTCGTTTCCTTTTAAATTGTACTGAATTGATTAAGACGAAGTAAATAAATGATATCAAAAGTGCGGACGTACCTGAGTACCAGTAAACTCAGAAATTCTGAGTACATTTTCAAATTCAGACCAATGCATCGGATTACATGATCACAAAAAAGTTTGTGGACTTTATCTGAACCTTTATCAGATACATTAAGTTATAATTATGATAGATGATCAGTCAGTTGCAGATGTTTATGCTGATATACATTCGCTGACTTTCAAAGAGACAGAGATTGAAGAGAAATATCTGTACACTATCATTAAATCTATAAGAATTGAAATCAAATAAAACTAATTGAAGTTTTAATTACCAATAATTTAGTTTTAAAAAGTCACGTGTACATTGTAAGTGCACACTATCTGCAGTCTACTAATAAGAGCGTTTGTACTTCCGACATAATTTGAAACTAATAACTACCTGCAATTGGAATCGATTTCTAAACTTTCTTTCGGTGTAGGTATATCAAGTGATTTCAAACACTAAGTTTATTGATAAACGGTGAAGAGAAAGCTTTGCTCAGTGAGATTATTTGAGGGAGTGGTCGAACCAAGGAAACTGCCATTTAACCTTGGAAAAAAGAAACAGTCTTCTTCCATTAATTGGACAGGGGAACAATGGAGTAATGTCCTACGTACTAACAAGTTGAAATGAGTCATACGTATATATATGAGATGATACTCCACAACCGAAAGTAAGTGCACCACTTTGTACACTCGTCTCCCTGAAATAGGAGACGCATAACTTTATGCTGGAACCCTGTCTCCTACAAGTGGACCTCATTCAGTCAAATACGGACGATTCTTGTATTTCTCTAGTATGTACCTTATATTCGAATATATTCTAATATATAAATGTTACGGTAAATTCGATTAATTTGGAAATTACGCATAACCCCCCGGCAATTATGTATAATCGCCAGTAACATTGGAGAATAATTATACATAATGATTGGGGGATTAAGTATAGCCCCAGGTTTATCATATTTCCCGTAACATGTACAATAATGAGATTTTAATTTTCGAGCATAATAAGTATACTTTATTTTCTATAAAGTTAAGTAATCACTGTATATCAATCGAAATGCTACAGATTTTTTAATTTCTGTAACTTTGTAATATATAATCGCACAAATACCTCAATACCCCAACGTTGTACTATCTCAGCATCAAATTAAATGTTACTATCAACATTGAGATTTCTCTCAAACTGATTCCAGCAGTCTACAAATTGACACCTTGACGGCTTAGGCGACTTTTCTGTAACGATAATGGGTTATAAAATAAGTGGCGTTGTTCAGTGAGTCATTGTATATATGGATGGCAGTGGCAGGGAACCCTCTGTAGGATTTTATTAATAGATCGGGACTCGACAGAGTCGTCTGGAGAAAATTAATTGTACGGTTGCTCCAAATGAGATTGAGACCCGCGGACGAAGGGGTATCGAGTTCCACGATTGAGCAAGTGGTTTTTCGAAATGGTTTTTCCAAATTGTTATCGTTTAACGGTTCCGATACTGAGAATCGCCCTCATCTTTCCCCCTTATCAACTCAAGCACGCTCGAGAAACTTTCAGTATCATTGCTCTAATCGAAGCGCGACACAGGTCAACTGGGAAGCGTTAATAGACGATAAATTGAAATTAATGTCTGTGTTCTTGAGACTGGTGGACATCTTTCAATGTTACGCGAGCGCAAAAAAGGGAACTCATTGGATTAGTGCAAACCGTGATGTCACTTTATTTGTAGCTTTACCTTCAACTGTTTGCAATTGTCTCGTAGATAGCGGTTTCAAGCGGCACTGCCATTCGTAGGATAACGGTCGGCTGAAATGTATTGCCAATAAAACCTGTAATAGTTGTCGAGAGATACACCTAAGTGTTACGAGATATCGAACGCGTAAGAGAAGTACGAAAATTTGTAGAATACGAGACAAAAAAAGTAGAAGTTTTTAACATAGATGTTGAATACACAGGAACACAAACATTAATGTATTAATTCTTCTTCTTACGTATGCATAGGCTTATGATTTTATATATTTACATAGCTTTTCTTCGTGATTTTGTGAAACGATTCATTCCATTCAAAGTAGAAATTTAACGCACTTCATAAGAAGCTGCATTATTCTTTTCCAAGGTCCCATATTTCAGAATGTCTTCTCTTTTCATGCAACGTATATCTTCATTTCATTTTATTTGCACTTAACAGAGAGAATTTATCAAGGCAGCTTTCATTTCGTCGTTTCACTCCCTTTCAACTGAAATTATTATAATTTTATTGCGACTGTAACTTAGCACCTACACGTAGGTGCTGCCGTTCCGGTGCCTCTCAAAGATGTACAGCATCGTTCATAATTATCCGAACGACATACATTTTATACTTTCCACTTACTGATCATAAACGACTCTTTATTTTAATAACAAACATACTATTAGTTACACAATACAACTGCACGTATTTTAAATCTTATTTAACAAATGCTGATCCTAATCATAAATCAAACCCGCAAACACATATCCAAGTGTAATTTCTCAAAAACTGAGGTCAATAGAGCAATTCTACTTTCGGATTAACGTTTGGAATGAGAAACTCCGCAAGACCTGCACAGTGGATATTTCAGATGAAAATTCGTGCTTCGTCTTCAAAAGAAGAAGTTGGCAAGGAAGCATAACCGTATAGTTGTACGCAAGGGACGCGGTGTTCCACGGCTTTGGTGCGATTGGCACGTTCGCGCTGCCATCGATGACACGCGCTGTACTCGTACTTGACTTGAGCAGTAAAACTGGCAGCATGGGTTAGACACTGTGCAGAACCGGGAACCGTGTCAGTCCGCGCCGAGTCCTCCGTGTGGGAGCTGCGCTCTCTTGGTGTGTTACGTGGGGGTTGTTCACACGATAGTCCACGCCGGTTAATTAATCTCCAGACGCACAGAAGAGAAGCGAGAGCTTGTCGATTATAAATCCTAAATTCAGTGAGTTTTCAAGTTTGTGTACGGAAAACGAGGATCACCAAGACGCAGCCGTCCGTTCATCACGATCAGTCCTCGGGTAGGTATCCTCGGACGTTACTCTCTTGTTTCGTGACCCTGATGACGAACGCCGGTGACAGACACTTCGGTCTGGATTCGGTGTCACTCGGTTTACTTCTCCACGAAACGTCATACACTGGTCCTTTCATAAGTCAGGATATTGTGGAGAGTAATACGTCTTTCTACATGCAGCGTTCCATGCGTGTGACGAATGGATATGAACTTATATTTGTTTAATATTTAATAAATTTCGGAAAAGGAAACTTTATAGACGCTTTACGATAAAGAACTTTGTTGTTATATTATAAACTTGTTGTTGTTATATTATTTACACATACTGATAGACAAACTTATAACTGTTGAGACTGTATGTAAACGACAAGTTGCAGCACTGTTGTTTTACATTTAACCCTGCTATACACATGAAGAATATAAATAAATTGTATGATATTATAATACTTGAACGTAAAAATAGTTACAGATACGATACGAAACTTTGAACATCTTCCATAGAGTGCTGACTATCTTTCTAGCATTAGGAAGTTTACACTTCTACTGACTTCTAAACTTATATTGTATTTCTGCGGTAGAAAAGTTATAGAACCAGTTATAGATATCTCAGTAGAAGTTTTACATTTGGATGTCAAGTTTGGATAATTTGAAATATGATGATAGTTTTAATAATAGCAATAATCATAATGCGAAATAAAAATGACTATTTTTTTTAATATTTGAAACTTGAAATGCTTCAGAATTATTTATCTGCAATCGAAACCAATTCATTGACGTATGGAATTATCAAGCGATTTTAAGACGAGAATTTCTTTTACTGAGATAATAAGAATCTCCAAAGCTATTTTCTTTTTCTATATTCACTAAATAAATCGTACAGAATTACGATTGCATTTAATGCTTTGATTCATGATTTAATTAGCAAATATATTAACAAGAGTTACATTTGATTCTAGTCTAAAAGAAATGAACAATATGCATAATTAAAAATAAAAAAAATTAAGCGCCCATTAGTGCCAATCCAGTTTGATTTTAATTAGAAACAGGAATAATTTAACACATATTACTGAACATTTGACATTAAAGTACTCAATATTTCACGTCCTTTTTATACTCCTTGTAAAAGACAAGTTGTGGAACACTGGATAAACAGACTTATCTGGAATCGTCTAGCAAAATGCAATAGTTAAAAATAATCTAGCGATAAGAACAGAAAGTACTATCCAAATCCGTGAAACTATACTTAACCATTCTACAAGTTATTTCTTGAACGTGATGTTCTTAGAACCAGATGAATTGATATCGTCATGGTTGTACCGCGAATCGAAGAAGGATGAGTGCGTATCGTCCCGTCAACATGAAATCATAAACATTAGATTTCTATGTCGGACCAAGCCAACATCGGCTTGTCAACAGAGAATTCGAACTTAGTGATAATGCTTGAAATTCTGGAATTTTAACGGTTCGCGTGGACTGGATGTTCCAAGAATTAAAACCGATATCTCGCGAACCGACTTGACAGCGGCGTGTTTCCCGCCATGTTTATGCATGTGTCCGTGGGACAATTATTAAGCCGATGGAAAAAAAAGTTGCATGAATATTCTGATGTCTGATGTTGAAGGTGTTCCGGAGGTGTGTATCGGTGCCGTGCCCACAAGAAACCGCGATTGGTCGTGTCAGCGTTCGATTTGCAAAGCCGGTAGGCTCGATCGCCTTTGATCTTTTTTCCATTCTCCCGATGATTTACCGTTGTTTTTTTCTTCGTGGTTAAGTCGTAACGCATAGCCGGTGTCAATTTCGCGCAATGAAAAACCCGCAAGCGCGCTAACGAGCGTAATCTCTGATCGGTTGGGCTCGGACGCACGTGGATCATCCCACGGCGCGCCGCAGCATCACGTGTCGACGATCAGAAATACCGCGCTAGTGTGACGCATACTCGATGATTTCTACGATTGCTCGGGGAATTCATTCATCGAAGTTATTCACGTCATTCTATTCTTTTTTCATCTTAACGTGTAAACCGTTTCGATCTCGAACGCTTCATTCGATCACCGGAAAACTTCTGTTTATACGATCGTTACAGCTTCTTAAGCTGTACAGTTTCCGGTAACTAGACAGGAGTTAATAAGAAAATTGAATCACTTCGTTTAAATACTGAAGCACAATAGTATCTATTAATAAAGTTCTCTGTTTACTTTCCCATTTTTTTAATTCTCTTCCTTCGTGAACGGAGAAGAGCTATAATTGCGATACATCGCAGTTGCTCGTGTGCCGGGAGCACTTGATCGGTGATTTGTGTAAATTTAAAACAAATTTCTTTGATAATTACGTTCAATGCCAGCAATTGGCGATACTTTTTGTAACAGTTGAATAGTAATTAATTCGAGTCAGTAAACGATGTGATTAACTTCATCTTTCATTATATATACTAGATACCTGGTTTATCATAGCTTTATGAATAGAAATGACCCTGTACGTCATTGCTTCTAACATTTCAGTTGGAGAGATACATTGTAATGACACTTAATTATATACTTATAATTGATATAAGTGGAATAGTTATCAGTCTCGATTACATAGTCACGTAACATTCGTTGTGTTTATTGGATCTTGCCTACTGATCACATGGCATTACTTGGCGGGTCATTAATTACTTTTCTTTGTCTTCTTGGTACAGTTTTGGAATTCGCTTTGTCACTGATGACTGTAGATTCGACGAAATCAAGGGGAACTCGAGGATTTAAGTTCAGAACGGTTCTGTTTACTGTCTCGTGCACGAATGTCACACGGATTATTTACTTGCTCCCGTTGGCAGGAACTTATCGCGAGAATATGTGAAATTTAATGGGACTACCCGTTTTACGACACATTGGCGCAAATCATTGCCACAAGCCAAGAATAACGAATTGTTGAAGTATAGTCGATCATTTCGAAGAATGTTATCGCGCGTCTTGGAAAGATATTCATGGACATCGCTTATTAAAGAATTACGAAGATACGCTTGCGATTCCAGGTAATGAACGTAATTTTATAACCGCAGTAAATTGTCGCTTACGGAAGATCGTTAAGTGCTATGCAACTATTGTAGACGAAGTGAGAAATAGAGTCAGTTTGATCTTATCGTTACCACCCAACGACACAGTATGAATTGGTCAAATAGAGAAATGAGATTAGTCGGAGCACGATAATTTTTTTCGAATCAATAGCCAACGTCACATTTTAAATACAATGTTGTAGAGTCACGAGTTTCATTTTTTTTTAAATTCAAAGTCGTTTAGAATGCACGTGGCCTGTAATGATACCACTGTGCCTGTTACAACTTAATGTTAGTATTGCTTACCTATAAGATAATAGCGAGGACTACACAATATACACATCTTATTTCCTAAGTTCTCTTGAAAGTTAATCGCTAATGAAACGTATAATTTGACTTAAATATTTTTCTGCGAATAAGTTGTTCAAGCAACGTGTTTCTTGTGAGCCTCAAAAAAAATGAAAACCAGAAATTTCATATCGACAGACGAGGATTATTCGCGTCTAACGTATAATCGTGACTGCCCATTCACTATTTCACAATTCCCAGTCGCTGCACGAGATCGTGTGCAGCACACAAGCTGTATGCACGAGATACGCTTTTAACTAAACGTTCCATCGCCAACTGAATGAAGAAAGATTCGTGTTAAGCCCGCTCGCATAGAAAAATTACTTTCACGAATATTTACTTCGTGCGCATTCCGATTTCCCATTAGTATTCAAAGCCTCCTTTCGGAATTCTGTGTTGAGACTGCGTTACTGATATGATCGCTCATATCTTTTTACGCCGTTTACAACCAATAATATTTACTTCACTTCCACCGCCTTGAATCCATTTCGTTCTGTTTTTTTATTCTGCCTACATTATCATATATTATACATTAATTTTGATTAGAAATTTTTACTTATTCTCCATTCTCGTGGTTCAGGCTGAAGTCAGTAAATTGGAAATATTTGCATTATATAATTTTGTTTGTTTGTGTTTACTTATAAATACAAGCAGAATAAATAACATTATTGTTCAATTACATTTCTCTCTTGCGAATGTGATATTTAGTATTTTTTCTCTTTATGCGTTTCATTCGAATGTAAGTACTCTTTCCTGTAAGTTGAATGTGATCGAGTATTGCTGCTTCCATTCTATTATTTACGCTTGGTAGTTGGATAAAGTAATGTGAAAGTAATGGATCGATGTTGAAACTGCTTCGAGCATAGCACTTCATATTGCAAAATTTAAATAATGCTTCCTTTGGGACAGAGAATCTATCTTCCATGTTTTCAGATCTGCTTATCTGGAGATTCAAGGTCAGAATTGTGCGCATATTGCCTCGCCATATGTGTATAATGTTAACATAATACTTTGCAAGTTTCTTCTGTATTAGTATTGCTGGAAAACAATAACTCAGCGATTACAAATGTGTTTAGTGGTATTAAAAAGGCATTGAACCTGAATATTTTGCTTGTCCCTCGTTCTCTCGTCGACATGACATTTTTATTATAACATACGACCTAATTTGATGAGAAGAAAGGTATAAATCATTCTACTTCGAATAGAAGTAATTAAGTCGAATAGAAAAAAATAAAAATATAGGAAATGGGTAACTTGTTAATTTCGATTTCATGAAATGAAATTTGACTTGAATATAAATTGGAAAATAGAGCTGAAAGTTAAATGCGCATTTCAGCTGTGAAACCTGAAAGTTTACTTTTTATGTTTCATCTTCTCTTCTGCTTTAATTTCTCTTCTGATTCCAGTTACAATTAAATAATTAGTCACATAAGTATGTACACTTGCATCCCAACGGGCTCCGAATCGCGTTGAAAATTAATATTTTAGCCAAATGTGAAACTCAAGTTGGAAAACATGTTCTTCCGTGCTATCTACAAAATTTTCCGTCTCGTGATAAGACACTGTTTTTGATGTGAAGCACGGATTTGTATGATTCATCCAACCGTGATGCCTTTATTGAGTTTTCATGGTTTATGTGCCGGCGTGAGGAACGAGTTGCAATTAAAATTGAACTGAAGATCGCTTTCTGTGAAATGGAAGAGCACGTTATAAATTCAAAAATGTTTGAAATTCTAAAATTCATTAACTATTGTAATTTTTTAAATACTATATTAAATCGTTTAAAAATCTTGAAACTGAAACGAATATGCAAAAGTTATGCAAGGAGGCCAGTGTTATCGATAACAAAAAATGGACATAAAACATGAGAAAGAAAAAATTGACTCGTAAATGCTAACCACTGATAGTAAAGTGTACCAGTTCCTTAAGGTATACTTGTCCGAAAACCTACAGTCAGTCACAGAAGTTAACATGCACTTTGTTCGATTCCAAATACATACTTACAACTAATCGAAGATTTTGAGTATATTATTGAGATTCTTTTGCTTATTAATTCAAACTAGATAAATTTTAAACATCAACGATGTTTATTTCTGAGTAAAAGTTTGAATAAATTAAAAAGACTTTCTTATGAAAATTTGCAAACTGAAATAAAATGCAATATCTGTAATAAGACGAAAACCCTTGTTATTTCTTGAACATTTGAAATTCGTGACGTATATGTAGATTTTTGTGACAGACTGTAGCTCAAATCTAATGGCCAACGAGAAAGACTGAACGAGCTCGCGAGAGTGGTGATCATCACGTGACGTCTCGTGTTGAGTCTATGAGGCCACGATAACTGTCACGATATCAGTGACGCAAACTCATTACCCGGTGCATTCATCGACTGTATGCATAAACTTTCTTTTTATTTTCATATTTGCTTTTCCGTGGCTGCACTCTCGCACACCATCTGCGGTATCGTAAATCATTTATCGTGGTTAATGATCAGTCAGCCACATGGCGAGTTCGTTCATTCGTTTAATGTTACGACCCTGCAAAGGTGAAGTATATCACGCGTCGCGATAATGGAAAGCACGATTTGCTTTTGGTGGACGTAAGTTATTATAGATTTTCATAATCCTAAAAACGAATTTCGCGTTAAAACGTGTATACTATAATTTTCAAGGCTAAGGGAATGACACTGCGGATTTTACAGCGATCGTTTGTAGACGTGCGAACTACACTAAAGTGCAAAGGTTAATACTGCTTAAAAAGGATCGATAAGGATGGTAGTGATAACTCTGATGGTTGAAGATAGTGGTAAAACGGGTCAGTAATAGCCAGCATAAATTTTATTGAATCATATCTTACACGATAGGAACCCTTCCTAACGATACCTGTATCAATATGTATTTCTAACTAAACTAACTAATTCGAATATGTTTTCATTCATTTACATACATTTTAACTAATGCCACGACTACATAATCTGCTTCACATTTCTAGAATTCTTCTCTACTGTATATTAAGTATGGTTTCCTTTGAACTCTTACATTCACTCAAAAAAAAATACTATTCAAATGTTTATAATGCATGTTTGCACGGTATGAATTCATTCTTGACTTAATCTCGATTTATTTTCATGTATCAAAATCAATAAATAAAGGAAGAATATAGAATAGATCGAGAGCGGACATCAGTGTATATCGGGCCTAAGGATGTCCTTAAGACAGTGCGAAAGACGATCAATGTAAGCAGGAAAAATCGCGAGTAATATTTAATATTTCATTAACTGACTGTTAAGCGTGCCTAGAGTTGATCGTTTATTTATCGTCGTTTGTGGCAAGGTGTGAAATCGGGTTAAGGTTAAGCCGTGTAACCGGCCAGTAACCATGTAACAGTTGCAGACCGCGTTGACGCAATGTTCGACACCGGCTGCTAGCCCGAAAGGCTTCGCGGGGCGCAGCATATGCATAATTTATGACGGAGGGCCAGCTCACATTAAATACAGAAAACGTTAAACGTAACGTTTCCTATTCTCCGTGACACGCGAAACACGAGAAAGTTTACGCGTATCGATTTTCCGGCCATGAAACTCGGCTCTCGTTGAAAATGCACATTGTAAGCTACACCGAAACGGACGAAAAAATTCTATTCAGCTCATTCCGGATGGTGGAAACGTGCCACTGTGCGTGTAGCCTTGCTCCTTCGTCTAGATTCCTTTTCTTTGTTCGCGCCTAGTGATCTTCGGAGCTGGGTAAAATTTACAAAACAAATGTTTAAAGAACTATTTAAAGAATCAGATGCTGCACAGTTCAGATAGAATAATGTTTTAAATGTATTTTGTTTGTGAAATTGTACATGGAATGTAAAATAAAGTAGACTGTTTACCATGTACGATTTTATTACCTGAAATGTTGTTCTATTTGTTAGTAGCGGTTTTAACCGAGAAAAAGAAATTTCAAGGAAATTAACAAGTTTCCAGTTGGGTATGACATATATGAGTACCTATCATATACTTTCCATTGATTCATAACGGATTACATGTTTTAAGGAGTTGCGTTTAAAGTTACGTTCTGAATATTAACTCGAATCGATGGTCCTTTGAACAAGCATAAGTCACGACGTTCTCGTTGAGTCAGTTTACAAGTTCATTCGTAGTTTTCAAAACTAATTTTGTGTAATGCATTATCAACAGTACGAGAACTCATGAAACTCGTACCTTAGCTGAGATTATATAAAATTCTTTCGTTAGAATTTTAATAGGAAAGTAAACTCACAGTTAAATAAGAATTATTGTATTTAAATAATTAAGTACTTACTGAGTCCCGTTTCTGGACACGCAATTGGAAACAAACGTTATATTTTAATATTTCGCAATTTATTGTTGAATTTCCTTATCTTAAGATTCTCTGTTTTCGAAGAATAATATGTATCGACGCAAAGGTAATAGAATCGATCAATTTGAACTTAACAAAGGAGATACAAAAAATACCATATCTTTATCCATCTGTACTTTTGACAAAGACGTTGTCTATCTTGATTAATTTATTCGACTGATACACGATACAGTTGCAAGATGCTATAAAAGAAGAAGAAAAAAATGAGTGTAATAAACTTAATTCATTAAAATCAACGAAATATTGGAGAAACAGTTTTATCAAATATTTTACGCTTGGTCTATATTTTAACTTAGTGATAAAGAAACGTATCATTGAATTTATCCGATAGATACATCGATCTTAAAATAAAAAATTAGAAACCTGTTTTACCGGTACTTAGTAAAAATAGCTCTATACGTTTTAACTATATACGTTTCTACGTATTTCTCTACATTAGCTAAATTTTCAACGATAAAACGATAGAGATAATAATGAAATATCAAAAATCTTCGTGCTTCTGCGTAACAATTTTTGCTCGTATTATTCCGAAAAAATCTATCAAGTTTAAGTGATGGTTTTGTTGTCATTGAATCTGATATTTCTTCATACTTTCTACTTTTACAATTCTTTTTTTTAAGTAGAAACATGGTATCAGGCAAGGAATTTGTGCCACAAAATGTTTTGCTTTCTTTGTTTCATATTAAGTGCGCAACTTTTATTCGTTTCAGTATCAGCATATTCTACCGCAGACAGATATGATGTTAGACAACAAATATTTGACGACGGAAACACTGATAGCAACAGGTACTAAATTTGTTCGCGAGCAGGTGCATTTCGATCACGTTTCTCACGTTTAAAATCACGTACCTAGCGTGGCACAGGTGTTCGTATGTGAATACATACATGCGTTAGCATGCCAATGTTGGCCAGAGAATTCATTCGAATAACGAATCGACTTCTATTTAAATAAATTTCCAACGAATGAATAAACCAATTGAATAAAAATTTATTGGATTAATTTTTGATAAGAATTTATTCAAAGTAATTCGAATAACTGTTTCCAAACACAGCTGCTTACAATATTGCTGGTTGGACGTTGGAAGTAGTAGATATTTTCATTCAATAAAAATTGCGTCTCTCGAGTTGCTTATTTTGGATACTTTCGTCCATGTCAATCGATTATACGTAATGTCCTTCGGATCGCCGAATCATCGTTCGAAAACGTAGAGCTGTTCAGATCAGTGGCGTACGTAATTCTCATACATTCAAATATGCATGGAATATTTTTCACGGAGATCGTGTCGCATCCTTTTAAACACATTTACATCTTGTTGAAGGCGCACGTGAATCGATAATGAAAATAATACTGTAAATTAACCACCATATCGTTGCTGTTTTATTGACTCCGGTTCACCTTGTCAACGAGGAAAATATAGATATTGACTTCGTCCTCGTGTTTGTCTGTAATATGGAAGCTGGAAGGACGTATTAAGTATATTACTTGTAGACAATGTATTCATAGATAACGAAATTACACGATCAGGTTTTTCAGTCTTCTGCATTGGCAAATAAATTTTTTCACATTTTTGAAACAAAATGTCAAGGCGAGATACTCAGTTTGTTCGACAAACTTTCTATCATGAATATATAAATTAAATTTTTTTTATACATAATCAGATGACTTTATAACGAACCATTGACATCTATTCTATTTCCTAATGTTACCTAATTTCCTAATCTATTTCCTAATTTTCCCTTTCAGAACTCATTTTATAATTTGCTATTTATAAATACGTGAATTATTATCAATAACGAAGAGATCGATGCTGGACAACATTGAAGAAACCTATATAAATCTATTACAATCCACGTAGTTGGTAAAAGATAAAAATTTATTTTCCCTGCGATTGAAACTGTTAGTTCTCATGGTGTGGATCGAATTGTACATCCGACATGTCCGCGCACGACCGATCGAAACTACTTTTAACTCGTTCACACGTTGTTGTTATTATAAATTCGCTTCATTCATTCTAATCTATCACGGGTCTCAGCGCGTTGCGCAATTACTCAAGGATTTATCATTCGTCACGGGAGTGGTAGCGCCGTGTCATTGTTTCGTTATCGTTGACATTGCTAACGTAAAAAGAACGAAGCTTGTTATATCTAATACCGGTTCGCAGTTCGAATAATTTATTTGTTGGAACGTAAAGAAAGTTCGTTCGGGTTACTGTCGGAACGCAGCATAACAATTCTTTTATTTTTTTTGTTTAAAGACTCGATGATTATTGTCGTTAATCGATTCCACGTATCGTCGGAATATTTATGTCGGCATCGTATCGGAGTATAATATACAGTTATGTAAACTACTTCAGGTTCGGATGGTACGCGGTTTGAGGTTAAACAATAATTAAAAGTAATCGCGAACGAAGATATCGGGATCTGATATCGGAATTTCTGTACTGTAGATAGCTACGTATTAATTTTCCATTGGATACACGCTTTTTGGAACGTAGATTTGTCTGATCGACAGGTTGTAGAAAGCCAGACACAAAATAACACGCTGAGTAACGATCATTGTTAATACTCAAACATTTGTGTGTAACTTCTTACCGCTATTGTCTTTGACCTTTGTAAGTCTTGATCTTTTAGTTCATGTCATTAAATAGATTGCTCCCATCGTGAGGGTGTTGGTTTAGCATTGAATATATTAGATGCACAATAAATGTCACAGGAGAATTCTAATTTTATAATTATTAAGGTTGAATGTATGATTTGTGAATACCATATCAATTTGAAATATAAGCTTGCAGTCATGAATAAATTGCGGATGTTTATGTAAACTCAAATTTTTGAAAACCTAATTAGGAGCATAAAATTACATTGAAAATGATTTTTGTTAATACATACTATAAAAAGTATTACATTTTTAATATTTTAGACATTTTTTTAGTGTACACTCCGTGCTATTTTGCAACTTCAAATTTCCCATAAATGGATAAGAATCCGCAGTCCAGTAATGAATGCAATGCATATGGAAGGTGTCACCTCATTGAAATCAACGAAGAGAGATAATTTTCATTCGGTGCGAATGTCACCGATCAGTTGCAGATTACAAGATTGCAGAGTATAAATGCACTAAATGATCTTCCTAATCAGTGCATCATTTAATCTCGAATTTTTATCTCCGACCGTGAAACGATATTACGAGCGTTTATCAATTGTTTTTTGTTTTCATCTGAAAAACAACAGACTGTTCACACTCAAGCGAAAACAGTGGCTCCCGGCTGTGAAGTGTGTGAAAAGTGCGAAAGATCATACGCGACAGGGTATACGTCTGACTACTACACGTATGATTCTACTGATGGAAAGATGCACACCTACTGCACCGACGTTCATTGTTCGTGATTATATTTCAACGAAAAGCTTCAGTTTCTTTTAAATGTAACTTAAGCTGATAACGATAATAATGATAGTGTGTTATTATAAATTTCTTGTCATTAGAAATTATTCAGACAAGATTTTAACTACAAAATTAGTCTATCTAACATACAATTTATCATTTGTACTGAATTTATTTATATTCATTTCAATATTATGTTTGTATTAAATATTTAGTATTTACTAGCTGTTGACTTAAAAGTATTATATGCAGGAAAATGTTGTTTAATGTTCAGTATCTAAGATTCATAAGTTAAACTTGCATTCTATAAATGAATAATTTATTTGTTATTAGTTCTTTTTATGTATTTATCACGTGCGATTTTTATGAAAAAAGAATATTGTTTTCCGAGGTATCGTAAATCTCAAATAGATCTAAACGGAACCTGCAATACTGCTCCGCGTAAGATTGGTTGGAGAACGTATCTGATCTGTTTTTCCATATTTGATGTATTTTTTGTGAGAGAAACATAATCATTCGATAATTACAAGCACGGTTGCAGATAGTAGCGCAATAAGATGTTGATCGGGATCAGGAAGTAACGCTAACGGTTACTAATAGGAGAGGAATAATTAATTTCAATGTCGTTTTTTTGAAACCTGCATTTTAAATGGTATTAATGGACTAATTTTCATAATTATGTAAGAATAACAGTGATATTGCAAATTACGTGCGGTGCAACGCCTATTCTGATAATCAGGACA
This sequence comes from Nomia melanderi, assembly GCF_051020985.1. Classification (NCBI taxonomy): domain Eukaryota; kingdom Metazoa; phylum Arthropoda; class Insecta; order Hymenoptera; family Halictidae; genus Nomia; species Nomia melanderi. The sequence continues at coordinate 7,221,112 of NC_135004.1, read as the reverse complement.
AATCATAAGATAATTTTCTTCTGCGATACTAAATACACGTAATGTTGACTTTAAATAAAGTAGACTGAGATCAATGATATATGAAAGTGTTTTTCTATTTATATCAATTTAATTACTGTAGAATTTATCAATATAAGAAATATATCAGTAACTTTATGTGGTAGCCAACCTTCATTCATAAAACTCATCAAAGTTTAATTAATTACTTTAGATGTAGGTGTATGTATTTTTCACGTTTCTATTGTGGTATTAATGGAAATAAATGTTTTATTTAAAAAAAAAACAGGAATAATTAATTGAATAAGATACAAATAAATAGAAACGATATAGCTCGCAGTATATAGGTCTTTTTTCCTCTAATGTCAACGCCTCTGTCTCCAAAATCTCAAGCCATACGGTCTTAAAAATCATTCTTTCCACACTCACGTTTCATTCATTCTCAACAACGCACTCATTATCCTTGCTTACTCATCGCTCGGGAAAACCCACCAATCCTTGAATCTGGTTTGCATCAATCCCTTTCTGTTTTATGGCCCTCAGAATACTCGCTGTCCCACTGCCTTAAAGCTACGATACTAATTTATTTTTTATTGTTAATTTTTCTATACCTTCTTCGAAGTAGAATTTTACAAAACTCTCGAATTTGCGAATTTGCATAAAGCTTATTGCTAAAAAAGATGCAAAAGTTCAAGAGAAGGATCGGTTATCATTGGTAATTTCCGGAAAACATGACGAAGCGTACCGAAATAGACCCATTTATTATATTTGCCATCTTCAGATGTATCACACTTGGAGCAGTGTACACACGTTTGATACATACTTGAAAGTACACTGATCTTTAAGGATTTTATCTGATTGTCTCACCGTGTTCTTCCCTTCAATGCAACAGTATCGAGGAAAATGTTACTTACTAAAATTTTATTTGATTTGAATTCCAATGAATAAATAATCAATCGAATAAAGACTTATGCGAATATGAATATGTAAGTAAACACAATTGAATATGTAAGTCGAGTAAATAAATATGACCTATTCAGATCAGTAAAGAAAATAATTTGCGACGATCGATGAATAATCAGTAACCATGTGGAATATTCGAATAATGAGAATCCAGTCTGCCAATTATCTTAAATAAATATTTATCTGCAGTATTCCGAATAATACCTATCACTTTTTAGTGTACATACCAAGAGACAACACGGTATTTTCTTGCTTTCGTGTTGTACGCTTGGCATCTGTGTAAATCGGAATTAATTATGCAGTTTAACATTTGTCATTTCCAGTCCCTGTTCTTTCATCGCGCGAAAGGGAAAGACGCGCATCGCGCGCGAAGCATGGAAGGAATTTTATAGACATTGCATGTGTATTTAAGAGAACTTATTTGTGACGACTAGGCGATAAGTATCAAAAATATCACTCGTTATCTTTATGATTTTTGTCCCTGTTATCAGTTGTAATTCTGACTATAAAGACGTAACTCTGTGTACCGCGAACAGACATGTACGTTCTAGTTGTTCGGGAAGCGCGGCGCGTATCAATTCGAATTATTTGGTGCCGGGCAGCCCTACTAAGGCATGGACGAAATCAATGGTAAATCATCGATTACCGAACCGAAACTTATCGCTTCAATAATCAGCTTGCTCATCGACAAATCATGGTACACGTGTCCTTTGGAAGTCAGTGATTACTCGATCATAGATTATAACGTTTTAAATGTCAAAGGCAAGATGTATTATCATCCCCGATGATTGAGAATGTGAATATAAACCTACGTCGTGTCAAACCCTCTGAATTATTCAAATTTGATGTAACATTTAATTGCACTATATCCTTCTGCTTATACCTATTTAAAGTTTCAATAACTTCTTCGTTGTTAGAGACTTTAATTGATGATTATTCTATGTACATTTTACAAAAATGGTTTAGTCTTATAAATATCTTCGACAAATTTTTCGAGATTTCCTTCTGTTTTAATACTTCATTAACCCATTCGCTACCAACATTTCTTCCTTAGATAAAACATATTGTCTTTACGAGATATAAATAATAATAGAGAAAAAAAGTCTTCGTGACTTCCTCGGCACTATACCCTATAATTTACTCTTCTTTGTACAAAATATGAAACATTGGTCGTCGCAAATATGCGACACTCGTAGCGGACGTGTTAATATTATTAAGTGTTCGAAACTGGTTTCTATACAATTCTTACGAAATTCCGTATCTATCGTTACAATTATATATGATTCTCAGTACGATTTGTCAATGTTTTATAAATTACTGTGACAATTATCTTCACATAATTCCATTCCTGTGAAATCCACTGTGGTGCGTCGCTTGTAATTTGTCCGCCTAACAGCCCAGTATGCGTCACCATTCGAGGAAAATTGTTGCTTTCGATATTTATCGCAGGACATTGTGCGTGTTCGTTTTTCCTCGAGGGTACCGGATATGTATACCGACGAAAACGAGCCGGTTAATGTTTTATCGTCTCTTTATTCGGAAGTGGCGTGCGGCATGATAGAGAAATGACAGATATTGATCGCATGATCGCTAACGTCGGGATGGTCTACCTCTGCTGTATATTCATTCTCGCGTACCCTAGTTTTCACGCAGCCCGGTAATATTTATAGACTTTTACATTGCCGCGAAGCGTATTTCTTTCGTATTCAAAACAAACCTGGCTGATCAATTTATATTCCCGCGCGTTTGCGAACGCTTCAACCGTTTTTGTTCGGCGTCAGTGAACTTTAACAACTCCGTTCACCGTTTGTTTGAACGTTCTCCGTAATAAGCGCACTGGGAACAGCGTCGAATAGACGAGAATCTTAACGTCTCATGTAATGGTTTTATGTAGTGATTAACCGATGAGGACTTATTAACCAATACCTTAATAGTAGTAGTAATAAAAACAGTGACCTTGCAGAAATGACTTTTAATGTACATCTTTTGGAAATTCTGATTTAAAATAATATTATTAAATTCATTTTTAACATATCACAGACATTGGAAAGCCTATTAATATGGTATTAACATGTATTGATAGAAAATTTCTGATAACGTTGAAGTTTATATTAAATTTATTTCATAATACTTATGGAAGCCTTGACCTTACTCAACCAAGTCCAAAGAATTCCAGGTACTATTAAATCGCGGGGATTTATCTGACTGAACGTTTTATAATAGTCACGAGCAATTTTAATCGCGTTTTGTACACGTTATCTCGAATAAAGATCAGTTTCAAGAAACTGTGCGCTACAGAAATATTAAAAAAAGAGTACATCTGGCGTAAAGGTAATTACTGATATCCTGCACGTAAGTGTATTTCTGCGAACGTGGTCAACGCACGTACACCCGTATCGTAGAAAGTGCACTATGATTAAAGAATGCGTTATTCGCGACATGTTTTAGCGTGCTCGCAAAGTTGTTTCTTTCTTTCGTCGGACTACGAACGACCACTGCACGCGGTGTGCTTATACATTCGGCGACTTACTTTTTCCTTGGAAAAGAATTATTTAACGCCCGCTTAATTTTCGCTATTAGTTCCACCGCCACTTCTGATGGCACCTGACTTCGAATCGCTTTGTTCGACTAACCCACTTTTCGAAATAAATTCTGTGTCTTTCACCTGTCACAGATCGCAGGGACGACAGTTTCAATGCCATTGATATTCCTTGAAACCATTCTCGTAATTCGATACTTAAATGTTTCAACATTTTACTTCGATTTACTAGTTAACGCCACTATAGTTACGTTTCTATTTTATATCTTACTTATGCTGTAGATTAATAAGCGTTCCCTGCAGAAATACAGTTTTAGAAATACTTTGATCGATAATCTTAAAACGAAACAGTAGAAACAGGTTCTTACTTGTATCCTATACTTTCGAAGTTAAGATTTCTGTTTCAGCAGCGTATAACGGTTTAATACCATTCGGAATCTATTCAGCACATTCTACGCGAACTGTAGTGAAGTTCAGCGTTCCCGCTTCATGTCATCGTCTATCTTATAAATCAATACCGTACGGCTAGAAGTAATGTACGTGGCGATATCTTTGTCGTAGTTATATATAGCTACATTTTCTAAAATAGACCGACGTCATAAATAGCCGTTGCTCTTTGTACACGCGTATCAACGTAATTGAAGCGTGAAAGTGGAATATTGCTCAAAAATAGCCGTCCGTCATACCCTGGACAGATTCATGGAATTCCCTATCACGTAATCGATCTATTCACCATTCTTTGAATTATTTTGAGAATAATTATCCACGTATAAACTCCTTCGTGATAAACGTACCCAAACTCAAATCGGATTCTATTTCATTCTGGAAAACTTCATTTCGGCTGAGAAGAAGAACATTTTATTTATATTTGAATCATACCTAATTTAAATTATATTTTAATTAACTTGTACCTACATCCTCTCATAATGAATTCAGAAATAAAATGGACACACGATTCTAAAGTCTGTCGTTTGGCGAGACTTTACGGAGGGTGAGCGTCGCATTTCATTAATTCGTGATCCAAACGTCCGCAAAAGAGCATTGGCAAAGAGAACGAGAAACTGAGATAAATCATGTTGCACATTCGTGTAGCCAGTCACATAAGCGTTCATAGTCATGTTGTATCTTTTGAGTCATACGACTCCATTTTTTTCGTCTTTGGCTACGAGGTAGCAGCGAGACGCTAGCTAATGAGAGTAGAGACGAAAGAATTAATGCTAGTTACCAATATCGCGTTGGATCTGTCATGCCGCGCGACGTTACGGGAGGAAAGGTGTAACTGTCAATATTAATTTATATGTTCATGGTTTCAGCAATGTCTTTGGAGGAATCACGACGTTCCCAACGACCGTACAGGTACGGAATGGTTCTACTTTGCGTTGGAGCACTGATAAACTGGCTAGGCCTCGCAGAGAACTACGTCGAACCGGTACGATATGTCGGTGTTGCTTGCATAATCGCGGGGGCTCTTCTCATATGTGCCGCGATGTGTTGTTGGCTGCACGCACCGCCAAGTAGGGCAACCATGCACACACAACACACGAATCATCCAATCACAGCACAGGTAAGACTTCATTTTTTTTCTAACTGTGGTATACGATAAGTTCTTTACCAAAAGTGTCGGCTTGTCAGTTTTGTTCGTAGTCTTGCATATTCTGTACTGACAAGATACGAAAGCAAATTTTGCATTGTCGACAATGAACTTTGAGAATCTATAGACTAATCTCATAATTAATCAGAAGAATTATGTTAAAGTGAAACCAGTACAATTTTCGTGTGCTGTTAACATTTTATCGCGTAATTTTGATATAAAATAGGAGATTATAAAATTTGACTAATATCACTACATTTTGCCGCATTTCATTGTCGAAATGTACTCTATGTACCTGCAAAAATCGAAGAAAAAATTGTTGACAATTGATAAGCTCGAGACAGTTTTCTACTATTAATGTGGTTTAGCGGATAAGATTTATATTAATACCAAGTATTTGATTATTTGTGTTTCGCGTAAAAGCCCTATCTCTCGCAGCAATCTCGACGCAGTACGGTTCGCCACGATTTAGGGGTTTCGAAACGGTGTTCTTGGTCAAAGATTATAGCATTTTTAGATCGATCCGGGTCAACCCCCTCTTATAGAAGAGTACTACACTGTAGTATAGTAGTATACCACCGAGCCGTAATTATCGTCGATTGTAAACGGGCTACGGGATAAAAATAATATGCTTCGATCAGAATCGTCGCCGCCACCTTTCTTTCTGACGTAATTCACTCGGGAGTCTCCGAACGCGTTAGCAATGTTTTATGTACATAGGTTTGCGCACGCTATATAGTGGCCTGTCATAATTAGATTCGTAATGATTAGACGGCGGACATTTACGTAATCGTGTATCCTTACGGTAGAAATTATTTTACACGTGTAGTGCGTGTTTTGACATATCATATCTGCATAAACACCCACGGTCTATTAATAGTTGACGCTAACTCGAGAAAAACGGGTTCGACGATCAACAAATCGCCAATATCGCACAGAATCGATGAGCTGCCAACAATAAATTTGGAAACATTAGCAGATAATGAGATAATTAAATTATTCTATACCCCTTTTACTAGAATTTTAAATAGCTTCATGATACATTTCTTCCGCATTTCTCACATTTTATTCGATTTACCTATATAATAAGAACTTTCTCTTATTAACTTCATTATACTTCGTTGATTACTCTTTTCGCAACATTTTCAATGTAAAATCACCACGAGATCGGAAACTTCACGGATAAACTTAATGTGCAACGAATCAGAGAATTGTATTAATGAAATTCTGTGAAAGATTATGCTTATGAAAGAGTAAAGAAAAATATGATTCAACGTGAGATTCTTTCGAAAGTTCTCGCCGCCGGCGCAGATCTTTACGATCGCTACACATTTTTATGAGAGCGGTGTCGCGCCGGAAAACAGACTGACCATACTCCTCACTGTAATTTAACGAAGGTTTTGTCGCGAGTTCGCTTATCTTCTCACGATTCTATTTCAAGTGTCTAGAACATTTCCTCTTTTGTTTCTTTCGTGGTATTCTGCGCTCGTTCCCATTGTGCTAGGATCCTGATTACGCGTTGTTCTCGAAAAGTTCACTCTCGAGGCTCATCTTCGCGTTGTTTCCTTTCTTCTTTCCCTTTTTTCCTATTTTCCCCTCTTTTTTTTGAAAGTAGCGTGTAGAAGTAGTATGTACGCGCGACTTAAAATAGCCGTCGTTCCTCTTTCCACGAGGGAAACAATAGAAATGCGAAGGTTGTCTGCAGCTCAATGTATAAAGGAGGTCGGTGGTTGTTGCGGCGTGTTTAACTGCTGCTGTTAAGGATATTCACCCAGAAGCTCTGCGTCTATATTTATCGATGGCCATCCTTCGATGCACCCTTACCAGCCGCAGCTATTGATTGACACATACGCGAACTCGAAAAATGTAATTTACAGATCATCCCGGTGAATTTCGACGCTCCGTAACATTGTTTATGCGAACGAGGCCATACACACGAACTTTTCGAAACTCGCGCTGGTACGGTTTCATAACAATGAATGAATATTTATCCTGCGTATTCAAGAGATTTTCACGAAAGATATATTAATTACCGTAATTGTAACAGAATAATAACCTCCCAAAGCTTCCTTTAGATTTGTTCGCAAAGAAACTCAATCTAATTCTTCAGTTTTATTAGTCCTTAATATTCTCCCGAGAAATATGACTACCGTACTTGTAATCTAGGCAAATTTATTTATTCATCCTATTTGGTGGATACGCATTCAATATTAGGAAAAAAAGATTACAGTTTGTATTCCGAGTCGAATATCCAACAAGCGAGCAGCGTGCCTGCGGTTGTCGTTAAATAAATGTAATTCCGTGCTATGTTCACGAAGCATGAAATGATGAAAAACGTAAAACGATAGTGGTTGAACCCGTCGGTGTTGCAAGCCATGCCCCGCAAACCGTACCACCGTGCCGTAACGCGGAAAAATGACGGATTTCGCGAGGAGAATCGGTTTCCCGGGGTCAGTCATTCACCTGGCGACACAGTCAGTCTGTGACATGATTATGCAATTTTCACGGAAGCTTTTTTTCTTTTATAGCCTCGAATAACCGCGGCTATTCTCATCCACTCTATTACTCTGTACGTTCCCCCGCAAACGCGCCCTTTCTCGTCTTAGGTCCCGACCAACTATAAACTTCATAAAGGTGTCGAGGCGAGCGTGTATGCACATAGATATCTATAGACGACCTGAGATATATATAGAGAAATACCATTTCGGGGTTAATATCCTTGCGGTCGGGTATAATGTCGTCATAAAGTCGAGTGATAAAAGTTGACTCGCTTTTAATGTTACCTTCGCCGATCGGTAAAAATTCATCGTTGCCCGTGCGACTGTAAAGTTGTCGAGTGTTTCACTTCTTAATTGCAGTTTCGTTTTACGTGGAAGAGAAACGAACGGACGTTCGCCTAATTCTACGTGATATTCGAGCCGGTATGATTCATACGGTAACTTTCTGATCGCAGATAGACGATCCGATCCATGTGATCTCCATCGAGGAACCATCTAGTGGATACAGACAGAAGCCGCCAGACTACGAGGCAGTCACGGATGCGCCACCTAGCTATGATGACGCCATCAAGTTGAATCCTAGTCACTTGGTTAGGCTGAGCAACAGCAGCGCGTTGTCGATGCCAACTGTACACAACATGGTTCCCAGAACCGTGGAAATTGTTTCTAGGGACCCCACGCCGTCACCGCCGCCGCCGTACGCGAGGTAAAATTTAAATGTGCCTTGCGCGTCCGCTTTCTCCTTTTATACTGTAATAGTCAAAAATATGGAGATCCTAGAGAATTTGTTGTAAATAACCTATTAAGTCTATCAGTTTCGTAGTCTGCAGATGAACGAATGTTTATTTAAAGAATACACGATATCTTTTTAAGTAAAAGTATTGATTTAATTCAAAGCTATAACAGTTCTACATATTGTCGGTAAAATTCAAACAATTCATGCATTCTCGATTCAGAATCACTTGTAAAGCGTGATTCATATCTATACCATATAGTAAGAGTTAGCAAAGAGAGAACTGAAAGGAGGACAAGAAAATCCGTGTACATAGGAAGGAGTATGACGTGTTCCCACTGATGTGACGTTACAGATTGTGTTATAATATTCGCTGACGTCAGGTCGGGCTATAGATCCGTAATCATTTACTACTGAATTGGGTATTAACCAATAATCAAACAGGATGTCGTTGTCTGTTATTAAATATGACTGATGGGACGCGTCGCAAATATCACTGAATTACTTGGGAAATTTAAATGACCTCTACGATTATGTTTGTCTCCTTTAATTTCAAGTTAATGTTCGCACATCCGCGGTGGATAGCTCTGAAATATTGTTTTTTAACCAATGGATGTTTCTGTTTTTATTGCAGGTGAGATTGTCGGCGTCAGCAGTCCCAGTTCGCAACGAAAGAGGTCTGCGATATGCTGGAGGCCCAGCGTTTTGCAATACAACTTAAATCCACCGATGTGCTACTGCGTGGCGAGAGTGTGAGGACTCCGTCACCCGTTATCGCCGTTAACAGCATGGCCAACGTGGGGAGTTAACCACTGGACCTTGTCTACGTAGACTAAACTCTTTGTGTTCAAAGGATGATATGAGCGATCCATCGGAGAGGACACTGCTTTTACCACGAAATAAATAGAGCAACATGAAGGTAGAAACGAAGATAGAGTATACTAAGGTTAGTCACTTGATCAACGAGAATCATCAGACCTAGCAAGAGCGAAGACGATGAAAGCTGACGAAGGTGTCGCGATTATTGTGCCTTGTTCCTGGTAAAGAAGAAGGGAAGCCTAACTCTAATCGTAGCGAAAGGATCTAACTACGAAAGAAAAGCTTGGAAAGCTATCCGAAAACTTCGAGTGAATGCTCATGTGGTGTTCGAGGATGATTATCGGATTTGTCTGGCTAATTTAGAGCGACTCTAAAATAGCATGTATGAGTCATCGGTAAAGACACGCAAGAGGGGTAATATATTGTACGAGTGTGCTAAAGCGAAATGTGTCTACTTGCGGTCTAAGCGTGTTCATTACGAACTTCGAAGTGAACGTCAGCGATTAATCGAAGGATTCGTGAATCATCGAAGTGGAAAAGACGAGTGGGCGTTCTAAAGCTCGAGACACGACGCGTCCCGAGTTTGTCATCATTTAGACAATCGTGCGGCTTGTTATAGAAACCATTTGTTGCTTGCCATATGATTTCCATGATTGTCATTTTACACGTATACATACACCACATGCGAAAGTCGTTCGCACGTCCATTTTATTGTGATATATATGTAATGGTGATGCAGGTATTGCGATACGTCACTTGTCGAGCGCGATGTTGCTTCGTAAAAATGAGACTCTTTTTTTATACTGTGGAACAGCAAATATAAAGATAGTGAAGTTTTAAATTGAAATTTGTCTTCTTGATCCTTGCTCCTTGAATATTGTCCCGCTCATCCTTTATTTTGTAATATAGCGTTAAATACAGCATGAATACTGTATTTTAATTAAAAAGAATATTTATCACGCATTAAATCAGACAGTACATATATCACATGTGTTCCTATTAACAGTTCTATTTTCATGAATCGAGTTAAATGAAACGTTCACAATTCATCGATAAATACCCTTTATTCAATCGGAGTAACATTTATACTTATTTAAAGCATGTCATTGAACTTAATAATATTCGTACAACTTCATCAACGGCAACAATAATAATCGTAATAATGACGCGAACATAACGACAATAGTGGTAATAATGACAATAATAGCAATAAATATCATCAAAATGGTAACCACCACGAGAAGACCGGAACCGTCCGCGCGCGGGTCACCGTCATACACCCGTTCTTCTCGGTGTTCGTATTGCGTACGTGTTGAGCAAAGAAACAGATCTAATCACAGTGAGAATGGCAATTAGAATCGTAATGATAATGACAATGACAAGAATAATGATAACGTCGAGATTAATCGTAATCGCCGGCCGACTATCGCTACACTTTAATTTATTAATACCCTCACTACACGGTGTTTGGTTAAAGTATATTCACCCGAGTCCTCACGATCTGTCTCGATCGCGTCTGTTCACCGCCAGACAACCAATTGATTCACCGAAATCCCACCAACGTCGAATCACCTTCCGTTCATCTTCTCTATTTATATACACTGTCTCGTTCAATTAGTTACTGCGATGAAACGATTTCAGTCCGCAAAATAAGAAGCACTGCTCGCCGACGTGTGTATCTTCGCCCCGTTGAGCCGCCGCCAACATGTTCCATCGACATCTCTTTTCCGCGCGACAATTACTACCGTATTTAATTACTTTGTTTCGTATACGTGTCGATACCAGTAGCGAACCGAAAACCATTCCCAACATGCTGGATACAAAGCGTCCCGAACTTATCGTAATTTTAAACGGGCTCCACCTCGGTCCGTCGAGCGTCCAAGGGACCAGAAGATATCCCCCAATCTCATCCCCAAACCCTAAGATAGGCAATGCGTCGAATATTTACACTTAGTTCCTCGCGTATATTTTACAATTCATTAAAAATCGACGAACCAATTACGGGGCACGTATAAGAGTCAACGAAAACCAGTAACAAACCCACGCGGACGCAGCAAAATACACGCATATCACCGCTGCGCCGCAACGTAGAATTCTTATGAACGGAAAGACGAAAAACTATTGCACGCACGAACGAGTATCCTTCGTCCCGATCGATCGATCGATTCCTTGATTCACCATTCGTCGATCATTCGCGTTGGTAACGTTCGTAATTCGATAAACGCGCCGCGTTTAACGGCGGTATTCAACGGCGATCGACACTCTTCCGTTTTGACAATTCGGAGCATCCATGCAAAATGTTTCGCAAACGTTTTCGATCGATCGTCGGTCTCCCGCGATCGTTCGTATAATTATTTCCATCCCTCCGCGACTATGTACAACCCCAAACCCTATGGACAATGTGTTGCACCGTTCGTAGTCTCGTTGATAATATAAATGCGTCGGTATACTCGTCGCTATATATCCTATATCAGACAGTAGTAAGAGTAGTGGTAGCAATAATAATGATTGGATTAATCCTAGAAACGATTTCGGTGGTTGTAACAGTGACAATAGTAGTAATAATAGTATCTAGCCGGTAATGGGTACGCAATAGTAATTCATAAGTAAGTAGCCGTCGGTTTAGCAGTAAGCAGCGTTTAGCGGGTTCCCTCGTCCTCGGTTTCATAGGGCTTCCTTATGATTTTCATTTTTTTTTTTTTTGGGTTATTTTTATTCTTTAACGTTGATCGCTTAACGGTTAGGTAACAGTTAATACGTTGTTTGGTATGAGCGATACGATTCGATATACACCTAAGTTAAATCGGCCTGTCGTCGCCGGCCGTGCCGTTCTTCGTATTTTCCCTTATCATTCATTGTTTTTACATATCTTAGAGATGAGATGACTACACTGACAACGTCCCTTAAACGATAGAAACGCCTTCACCCTCTGTCGCGCTGTATTTACATGATGACTGCCCGGCCATTACTGTGCCGCTGGCCTTAATACTTACGTGGTAATGAGTTTCGTTTATGTACAAAAGATATCGCTATGATTTACGTCAGTCCGCGGATTGATTTGACCATCGACGGGGATGCCGTTCATTTCTTTGTTTTTTAGATACCGTTGTAACATTTACTGACAGTCTATACAGTCGTCGGCGTGCATTCGTCCCCCGACGACACTCGGATCATCCGATAATTCGTAAAAACATTGTCTTCTTGTCGATTCCTCCCAGCGAAGTATGGCGACGTGCTTTGCGTCGACCGGAAGTCTTTGGCGTGGGAGGGTAAATTCCCTTTTCGTTCGCCATGTCGTTTACCAACCGCCGACATTTACGTTCACGTACGACGTTACGCACAAGTTCGTCCCGTTTGGTAAACCTAGTCCCAGCTACGTTCATTGTTCGTCACAACGATCGGTCACTGCGCGAAACGCGTCCATGACCCGCTGCAACCGATCATCGAGCTTTAAGGATGGTCTCAGATGGGTGTCGGCAGGACCGTGAAGTCCTGAAGGGCGGTCTTCACCGTCTCGTATATCGGTCTGTTCGCCTCGTCCGCGCAATAACCGTCGGCGGTGCAGAGCGTCTGCAGCTTCGTCAGGTAACTGTCGAAGTTTTCGTGGCCCATCTTCTCCTGCGGTCCGCCCGGGGCGTTCGGTATTCGCACGTGCTCCAGCAACGTGATCATATTGTCGCGCAGCGACTGATAATACTCGTTCAGGTTGTTGTTCCGCTGGGAAATCACCGTAGTTTCCTGCACAAAGGTGAAAGCGATTTGTTACTAAAATGTTTTCAGCGCTAAACATAAAGATCTATACAACCTTCTAGGAAACGTTTAACCGAAATCTAATTAATTTGATAGATTTTGATAAATTAATTTAACAAACATTTCAATTATTCGATAAAAACACTTTCTTTCAGAGACAACAGTACCAGCAACTGATAGCATTAACTGCACATTAACTGCAGCAGATGAACTACTGAGAATTTATAAATTTTTATCTACAATTTGAAAGTAATCTACTTTGAAATCTTCAACAAACAATCGTCCATTTGAATTTCCTCTGACACGAAAGTAACTAATCGGAATGATTATAAATTCTTGTTGAAAGTAACGAAACCGTGAACGGTACCTAGAAGCTCTAGCATAGATCGAATAGATATCTGCATTATTAATCACCGGAAATTTCGGTGTCTTTTCTATCGTCACACGGTAATGATCGATTACCGATTGAGTAGAACCGTACTGACCTTTTCACCTTGCTTCAGCTGATTCTCCATGGCGGTGATATCAGAGCGCAAGCGCAACATGTGCGATTCGACCAGAGCGCTCTCTCTCTGGAGCTCCGTAATCTCGGCCTCGAGTTTGTAGAGATCCTCGCCCTGACCACTGGCGGTACCGCCACCACTCGTGTTATCCTGACCCGTACCCACCGCACCCCCGTGAGCCGGACCACTGGTGTCCACTCCTGAATACAGGACATACGGGGTCCACTTTATCAGCCTGTCTGCCTTTCTCTCATTATCGTTTATCGATAATGAGTGTTATACGTTTTCTCAGCTTCTAACGGTTTCTCCGCTTTGACGAGCGTGTCCTCGATATGTTCTTCTGATTTTTGTATCTTTTCTAGCAAATTTTTTTCGGTAGATGATCATTTATTGAATGATCTCGAAGACCACGCCGCTATAGAGGGAAACCGTTAGAAGACACCAGCCTTCAACCCAATCACGACCGAAGTTCGTTAGAGCTCTCTGCCTAAGTTACACGGAAGTGACTCGATCTTACAGAGAGAAATATACGATTACATTACGTAACAGGTGTGCGGGAATCATATAAAGGGTGTCTCACGGAACGAGAATAGTTGCTTCTTCGAAATCGTTTGAAACGCGGCGAGATATGTACAATGGAGCAATGGATGGTTTCTGACATTCTAGCGGGACGTATCACTTCCATTTCATTTGAATGTTTATGTTTGTTTGGAAGGAAGATTCGTAGCCCTTTGCACATTATTAAATCAGAATTTGATATTTAATGAAGATGGCGTAATACGGTAAGAGCAATTAGAATATACCGTGGATCAAATTGAAAAATAGTTATGAAGTTTCTGTATTTCTCGTAAAAAATTCTATTGAACAATGATCTGAGAAAAGGAAGAGAAAGAGGAAAAGCAAATGCAAGTTTCCATTTCCAAATAATGTGCACCGAGGTTCTGTAACCGCATGCAAACGCATAAACAAATTGCAGTCATACGGGAAGCTAGAGCAGCAGAAACCATCTAATCTCGCCTTCCGCGCTCTACCGATGAGCCGAGCCTTTTCAAGGATTAAAACTCGTCCGAGTTCTGTGTGACACCCTGTAGATACACAATAAAATGTGAGAATGTGGCGAGCATGTAAAGTAGCGCCGGGAAAGCTTCGGACAGCGATTTGGGTTGGCCCGGTCGAGAAAACAGGTTTTCTCTCTTTTCATTCTTTTCGTTTATCTTTTTTTTTCTCGGAAAAGAACTTGGTCGTTCTTTTCGCTATTCGCTAGTATATTGTAAAATGTATGTAATTAGAATAGAATGGTCCGCTATTCGTATCGTTTGCCAGGCAATCAACTGAATTGTCCCAAGTCGCTGCATTAGGATTTGTCTGAGACATGGGATCGGTACGGTTTCTTCTGCTGGCGGTTCGTGCTAACGTGAATTACAGAGATAGAGTATGTGACGTTTTTCTTTTTCTTTTTTGCAACAGCTTACATGAACCGTCATCGACGGGCGCACGAACCTAACAGGAGTGCCGCAGGAGCAGAGAATGATCGGGAGCGATGTTAGGGTGTTATTGAGGTAGCGTGAGGTGCCATCATACCAGATAGAAGAAAAAAATGGGAGACACCGAGTGCTGGCCTTCCGCCTAAATAAATCTGTTTTTCCTTCGAGTTTGACGAAAATCGCTGTTGTCGCTTTTATCAAGTTAATCGTACGAGAATTATTCGCTTGGCCGCCAACACTCGGACGTCATCTCGTAAAAGAAAAAGAAAAATAAATTGGTGTGTGGATTCTTGTATGTAACACCGAAAACACATAGAAAACAAATGGCGAGTACGTCAGTCCCTTACCTTCAAAAGTAAATGTTCTCCTCAAAGCTCAATGACAGGAAAGGACCTGATCGTGATCCCAGAATAAATCAGAATATATTATTTTTCATTAATATGACATACGGTTGCTTTTCGTTCTGTTTTTTTTTTTGTTTGTTTCGTTTGGCTTTACATTCTTTCGTTTCTCTTGCACATAATAATCATTGTGGGAGTAGGTTCGCGAAGGAGTCGGCAGTGGTGGTAGTGATCGTGGAGAAGGGCAGAATTCGCAAGTATAGGAGGTAGTAGTGACACGCCAGTGCTGGGTAAAATATTATTGGTAATTGTACATAATGAATAGTGTTTAGATTAGAATAATCAAAAACAGTCTAATCTAAATAGATTTTAAAACTGAAGCAACATAAATGATGAGAACGTTGTACTTTATTACACGAGCATTAAAAAATAAATTTACATTGTCGAGCATTATAGTTCTTAGCATTATAGTACCATATGTCCCTTCAATCTATTATTACCAACAAGATATATGCGAAATACACGTATGAAATATAAATTTCAAATATCTTATTCTACACTTCAAACGAGTAAAATCGATATGTATTCACTGAAATGCCATTTCTCATTAAAAACATCATTTTATCAGAACTGTGCATGATCTACCATTCGAAACGCCAGTCATGATATTCTTCTTACTAGATTTTACCCAGCTCTGTGACACGATCGGATGACGGGTACGTCCAGTTCAGGTGTGTCTTGATAGGAATGACGCTTGTTTCGTCTCTGTACTTATTGGTTCGACAACACTTGGACACTAGCATCTCATAGAAGAAAACGGGGGAGTCGAGAACTGAACGTGACACTCAAGTAAAAAAGAAAACGACAAGTAACGAAATCAACTGAATATACAGGCGGACAGAAATCGATGGGATGTGGAATTTGAGAAGGAAGAGGAGAGGGGGGAGGTTACTCTTGTTGGTATGACAGCACATCATTGCGTGAAGAGTAGAGTATGGCGTTAGCACGGGATCAAGTACGGGTATCATATATGCACAAAGTATACAGATAAAGGTTCACGGCCGACACATACAAAATGGTCAACACGGTATCACGGCAGTTCGTTCGAACTCGAATCCGATCCAAGCATCGATTCGTATACGCGTTCGAGTGCGAGTTACGATAATGGATGCGTACGGGAAAGAATAAAAGGCAAACTCGGATGGTCATGCCTACCGCGACACATATTTCGTATTTGCACGACACTTCGTCACGGAAGGCAATCACATGTCGCGAGATCGGCACGATCGACGGGCGTGAATCGACTCTCCGATTCGCATGCACCTAATTCGATCTCATTCAATTTCCGGGTTCATCGACTTGCTTCACGCGGAGTCGTCACCGATAAACGATACGGTTTTCCCTCTTATTCTTCGATTAACAGCGGCCAGGCATCGATATAATCGAAGACATCGAGCACATCGGAAGCAGCTTGATCCTCACCGGCGATTCCTTTGCTGTACATGCTCGGCATGTCCTCGAACTTCGGTTTCTTCACCGCGTGTCCGGCGATGGGGCAGCCGGATAGGGACCTGTGCGTCGAGAACGAACCGTTTATATGGCCGATTCCATCGCAGCCGGGCGTCGGGCAATTCACGCCTTCGAATTTCATCGCTGTCGCCGCAGCGACGGCTGCTTTGTGCTGCTCCACTGTACCACCTGACTCCAATACTCGCATCTTATTCCTGTTCGCGATTGGGCAGCCAGAAGCGCTGCAACAAGAATCGTCGAAGTTAACATTGCTGACTAGACGTTGTAATACACCGTTGCTACAGCTAACTCTTTCATCGCAGGATTTTTCACTGTGAAATTTCATTGAGATCTCCTTATTTCAATAAAAGAAACAAATTAGGGTTCAACAATAAAAGGGCTAGACAAATGGTGTTCACGTTAGGAAGGGTATATTGCAGAATATATTTTACTCAAGATTGAAGTCTTGAATAAAATGATAATACTCCGATGGTTTCCATGAAGCACAATGATCAGGGTCAACGAAAATGGGATTAACGAAGAACGTAACAAGAATCGGGAAGAGGAAACAGATTTCGTAATAGACTATCGAATTTTACTGAAAGGAAAAGTAAAATAATTTGGACGAATAGAAGAGTGTCTAGCATTTTCCAACGAATATTTTAATGCAGACTTGTTTCTTCCAGGAGAAAATGACTGAAACTTACCTGCGATGGGACAAGAATTTGCCAGTGGCGTGGCCAGACCCGTCGCAACCGGGTATTGGACATCTGTAGTTCGTAAACCCAACACCACCATTACCAACACCATACAAATCCATCCGCGCAGAGCGAGCATGAAACGAGCGGAAACCGCTAGTTATTAGTCAGCGTCTTCGTCTTTGCATTAGGAAACTGGCGGGGTTAAGGGATACGGTCGGCGAAAGGGTTCGCGGCGTCCCTTTTCGACCCTCTGTCGGATTTTGGTGCGCGCAATGCGGCCGGGACGATAACCGCGTAGCTACGTGCGACGTGCGAAACGCGGTGAAAGCGCAAATTGAGATCGCGATTACTAGTGATACAACAAGTTACAGAGTTTGCGAGTGTCTGGTATCTCCGTCGATTAATTCTACGCTGTCCGCGATAAGATCTGGCCGAGTCGATTGCGCTGATTTCAGATAAGTCCCGGAGGATTTTCTCGAAGACGTTCACAGGGGTTTAGAAATTGGTCTAACGGGAAATGTAGTCGGGAAAGTGAATGAAGATCAAAAAGGGATTGTTTTATATCTTTAAAGACAGACCTCAATGGCTCAGAGTCTTGTCCATCTCGCGGCTTGCTCTTCGGTTTGTTAGCCCGTGGACAACCGGATAAACTTCTGTGAGAGGAATAGTTGCCGGTCACGTGTCCTGACCCATCACAGCCTGGTGTCGGACATTTCAGTTCCTGCGAATGCGCTTGGATCTGCGAACGATCGGCCCGCGGACAACCAGAGAGGCTGTAAACGAAAACAAAACGCACCGCTGTTCAAACTCGTTCCAATTATACCATGACGATTCTGCGCTACTCGTTCGTTTGTTCAAGGAAACTACCGATCGCCGTGTGGCCATGTGGAATCGATCAGTAGCGCAACAATCCCCATGGTCAGAGCCACGAACGCACACCTCAGAAACATCCAACGGTGGCTTCAGCAACACATCGCATGCAATTTACGCGACGTTGCCAAGAAGTCTCGTGTACTTACGTCCGTCGCCCGGTGTCGAAGAGGATCTCGACGAGTCTATCAAATTGTCTATCGTTGAGTCGCAAAAGGAAATAATTCATATTGAAAAAATGTCATTCGTGTGAACGACAGGCAGACAGTTTGGCGCACCGAGATCGTCTACACCCGGGTTGCTCACACATCAAGTATTCACATTCAGAAGGCAGCCTTCTACACAGCTTTAATTCTTGGACGACTTGCCTTGCGTCCAGTTCGAACGAAGACATTGAACAAGGAAGGCTTAAGACTCACGTTCAAGTATAAACTATTTAGTCTCTCTCGAGCAATACGAATGACCGAACTGAGAAAGAGTCTTCGACCGCGGAAAAAAAGGCTACCCCAGTTGGGTCGGGTGAATGTTAGTCGCACAGTCGAAACGGGCAATTAACGATGTATATATATATATATATATATGAAAATTAATTATATATAAATATATGATAGCATGCAAATGGCAACGCCGTGTTCCAGTTGGATCACTCATGAGGTGTCGCTCGTTCGATCGGATGGTATCGCGTTCACGGGTTCGTGTCAATACAAGGTCAGCCTTATTCTAGGAACACTGAAGGGGAGAGCAGGGAGCACACTCACACCTGACCCCAGTGAAACTCGTCAATTGCCAATTGTTTTCATATGTCTCTGCGTTCTCGAGTCGACAAGTGAACACGCGTTGATCGCGTATATTATGTATGCGATGACTATCCGGTCTGGTCGGAGATGTGACAGACCGTTTTTTTTTCTCTTGCTCGGTTTTTTTTCCTCGTCAGTTTAGCGGCTCTGCTCTGACATGGTCATTGACAACAGTTCGCTACGAAGCTGCCCACTCGAGGCTGGCGAAGCGGTTTTTAAACGGGCGGGTTTGGTGAGATTCGTATACATATTATATAAATAGAATAACAATGCTAATATGATGCGCATGAAAACGAATATCGAACGCCATCGAATCAAAGACAGACTGGTGGAAGCATCTTAGACGCGTCTCGGCCATCACGGTCTTGCTTCTGCAATGATTTTGCCATCCCTTTTCGTAGGGGTCGGGTCGAAACAGGGAGCAAATATGGTACTTCATTCAACACGAAACTCATCTACACACTTTGATATAATACAAGGTGTACCGCATAAAACAGGACGATTAATTGTCTTCACTGGCACCGCGAAAAATGTTTCGTATGAAATTTGACACTTTTGTTTCATTTGGTTAATTTGAACGTTGACTAAATTGTAAGAATGCTTCAATACGTTTAAGACGCGAGGAACGTAATGTAGCTATATTTAGTATCATTTTGAATGTGACCTTCCAATATTCCAAGTATCTACAGTGGGTTCTTCTAATGCTGTCTTTTAAGTGAGAATTTCTGAACTGATGAAGTTGAATTGAAAAAAATGACGTCCATTTTTTGTAGTACCGTTTTTAATAATTATAAAAGGGTTCTTAGGTTTTGTTTCCGATGGTAAAATGTAGAAATGAAGAACCTTTCTATAGTTGCATGTCATTCTTCATAAACTTCCTGTTTTCATATTTCGCTTCAGAATAAATCTTACATTTCATTCTAATCTTTAACAATATAGGAAAATAAAATTAATGAATTTATATAGAGAAACACGAGTGATCTTCAAAAGAATACTATTTGTACAAAGTTTGTCCTATTGCGTTTGCTATCCAAACTGCACACGAAACAAGTTTCACGCCGTCGTTACTGGAGAAAATAATTAAATCCCTCATTTTACGTGACACACCCTGTACATCGAACGATAAATAACGCATTACGAGGGGCGGGTGGAGGTGTATGGGTGAGCGTGAGAGGGGTACGTATTCAAACAAGATACACAAATATTAAAAACGGTAGAAAAGATTGGCAGACCGTGAACGGAAAGTAAGAACAGAGGAAAAGTGAGAACCAAACGGAAGGGAAATAATATTGGAAACGTTTACATCGCTAATTATACCAACAGGTATTTTACACGCATATTACAATATATGTAGATATATGCAACAATATCGAGTAAGGTAGTACAAGACTGGCTTAGCTGGGAGGTGGAGATAAGTCGTGGGACGGGGGTGGGGGATATTCTAGACAAATGGTCAGTGTCACAAAACACTTAAGAAGCCACTACACCACGGAACCACCAATATGCATTGATGCAAATAAACCCATCTATGTATCTCGTAATTCTCAGTGACAAATGCGACTGATGTAAAGGTACGTGTGTTACGGCATGTCCACGTGTGATACGGTTCGTTGCGCACGGTTTTGTAAAGGCTAAAACGAGTTTCTCGCAAACGAGAATCAAGTATATACTACGTCAGGATTATCTGCGTTTGGACCGAACAGTGACAGGGGAGCTAATTAGGAGTGTGTCCCTGTGTCCACGCATAGAAACGTGTTGTCTGTATGCACGCGTACGTGTGATTGTTGAGTATAATGTGTGTACGTGTGTCTGTGTGTTCATGTTCAGCGTGCGTGCGTGCTGCATCGCTATACCAATATAGAAATATACATAATAGTCTGATGTCGTCGTTCATGTATATTGTCAGTGTCAATTGCCAATGCTGCCTTGCCTTCTGTGGGTAGCGTAGTTTCCCGAGACATGACCCATGCCATCACAGGACGACGTGGGGCACTGTATCAGCTCCTTGCCATCGCGACCACGAGGGGCGGGCCGAGGCGCGAAATTGAACGAGTGGCGCCTCATATTCGTACTGCATCGAACAATATTATCATACAATGAAACAGACTTGAAAACGCGATTGCTCGTCTCTTACATGCCTGCTTAGGAAACGTCTCGTGATGTGCGCAATGTGTGTGCGTTCAAAGGTAACAAACGAATATTTTTCAAAGTATCGAAGGCGTAAACATGGTGTTTCGTGAAACCATAATCGACAATTCATATAGACTATACTTGATGTTGAATGATTTTCAAGATATTGGGTGTACAGATTTATTGATAAAACGGAACTAATCTTTCACGAATCAAAAAGAAACTTATCCATTACATACCTCAAGATAATGAAATAAAAAAATTTCCTAAAGATTAATCTCTTATCTTCGATACTTCAAGAGGTACACTGTCGATACCATTAAACACATCGTACATCGCAATTAAACACATGCACATCGTACAAATCAACTGGCCCGCGATAGACGATGTTTAACGATCGCTCGATGGGTGACGATTAATCGTTCCATCTTTCTTCTTCATTTTCTTTCTCATCTCATCATTGCACGGGGACTTTATTACATCTGAGAGTTATCCATCGTACGAACGTGGCCGCATCGCATCGCATCGCATCTCATCGCATCGCATCGTTAGAGAACGAGATAGCAACGGAAAGTTTTATTGCGCCCCGCAACTTTTCCTTACTCCACGGTAAGAGGGAGGGGAACCGTGTATGATGGCGGGCGTGATAGCGACATATGAGAGAAAAAAAATCTGAAAAGTTCCGGCCGGTGGAGAAAGAGCGGGAAGAGGCGTAGCGTGAGGAGGAGGGAGAGGTGTAGGAGGAGGCGCGGAGGTGGAAGGAATATACGCCCGTATCAGTCCGAAAGCAGTTTGCTTCTGCTTTTTTCTCGTCTCCTCGTGGTCTCGTAGATGAACGAACTACCGCCGGCTATGAGAAGCCTCGAAAACCTCGATGGCCCTTGAGTGGCCACGATATTGCCGGGCAAGCGAGCCGACGGATGCGGACTTGAGTGCAATTCACCGGTATACTCCCGGATGTTGTACCTTCTCGTATTTTCCCAACCTCCGTCTAACCGCTTTCCTCTGCCTTCGGATAAATGATAAGTCATGCTGTTCGACCCCTGATTCTTCGTTGTCTATTGCACTACTCCGCAGTTTATTGCTGACCCGGGGGAGGGTCGGGGCATTTATTTAGTTCTAATGAAACGATTATCCTCAAGTATGTGTCTTCCGTAAAATATCTGACTCTCTATAAAGTACTTTTTCGTCATCAAAATGAGAATTGGAAGCAACGAAAGTTACGTAATTAGTAGAAATGAAAATAGCAAATTTTGATCTTAGTGTATGAGTGAATGGAAAATCAACCGTTTTTAAACATTCTTTTATGGAAAAGTAACCTTCATTTTCGTGTATGTATATTTTATGAATCTTATTGAAACCTTAATAGAACTTCTAACAAAGGAAATAAACTTTTAAATCAAAGTTATAAGTTTTATGATTACCTTGCATTTTCTTTTCTCCCAAAAATGACCTAAATTCCCTGGCCATAATCCTTTATGGATAAAATCCGCGTTTTCCGCAAATCTTTGGGGGACGCGGTCTAATCGGAAGGGTTGAAGTCAGGGTTGGGCGAAGATTAGAAGAAGAACGAAAAAGAAGACGAGAGCAGTTTCGCCGGAGGTATCTGAGGTGCATTTCAGGGTTCTAACCTCGACGGGGCAACGGGGTCTTGCCCCATAATCCAGTGCGGTGGCAACTGATTATACCCCACCCTCCCCTGTCGACCTTATCCACCCTCGGCAGCTCACCGCCTCCCATACCCTCGTTCCACCTCCTCGCCTTATGCGCCGCGCCGAACCGCCGCGCCGCGTCGCGCGCCTTCTCCATCGTGCCGCCCAAGCTTTACGTCAATTAGAATAAGGTTGGCACTTTCGGTACGAAGAGTAATTACTTTAATTAACAAAATGGAGGTAGGTATGCGCGACCTACGACCCCCTCCCTCTGCGCCGACGTTCGCCTACGTGCCCTTCTCGGCCGCGAGTGTACCGCGAGAGAGATTCGCACGACCCTTTCCGCAAGGCAAGTACCAAATCCGCGATGCTCGCATGCACGCGCATTACTCGTGGACGTTTTTCCGGCTCATTGGCCACCGTGAGATCCATCAGAATGAACGCACGTTACGTTTCACTGTCACTCCGTTGTCTCTTCTTCTTTCACGTCTATCGAGTTTGAGAATCTTAGGGACACCCTTTTAAGTATTTTTTGCCTTCTCTTGGAATCATTGATTTGTAATATTCATTTGAATCACGAAAATGTTATGTGAACATTTTTAATAGTGTTTTAAGTAACATATGTTTTATGTTAAGTCCAATAGCTAATAACAGTTTTTTGCTTTCGTACGTTAGGTTGGAGGATTTTAACAAGAATCAGATGCAAAGAATGCAGACGTAGAAAGTTAATGAAGGTGTTAAAGGCTTTTGAATAATTATCGTGTCTTTTTTATATAGACAAGACTATCAGCAGAAGTAAAAATCAAATTTTTAGCATTGTAAATATCGAAGGGTCTATAGAAACGGAAAGACATTTTTCGTTTCCTTCTCAGGATGGTACATGACTCACGAGTGTCCCTAACAAACCTTCGTTTAATAAAATCTCGTGACAGTAATGTTTTAACTTTCGTAGAACAAGAATTACCTTTAAATACTAAGTAACAAATGATCTAAAGCAATTCGAACGCTTTACGAAACGTCGAGATTCTGATGAACCGGAAACGTCATTTTTTTTGCCAATCGCCCGACTATGATTTATAGAAAAATAAGTAATTGTGTTCCTTACCTATCGTCTTTACCGGTGGGTTTATCGAGAGGTCCAACCGTGTGTTGCGGTGGTGGCATACTATAGCATGGTGTCGGCGTGTATCCTGTTGGGATTTGGTAACCGGAAGTCACAGGCCCACCGGGATAAGTTCCGCAATTGTAACCTGCGGTGGGGTAGGGGGTGTAAGTGTTTCCAGGGTATTCCGGCTGAACACCCGTCATACCGTATCCTGGATGCGGGCTCATTGGTCCGTACCCTAAAAACAAAAGTGATTTAACGTGTGATTAGTACAATAACTTATGTAAATACTTTAATCCGTACCTATTATGAGTTTAAAACATATTCCTACTCATCACATGATTTAGTTAAACGATCTTGAAATATCCCAAATAAATATACCTAACAGTAAAAAGTAAGAATATTAATGCAAACAAACAGTCACAATATACGGAATAAGTAATCTTCGATACAGTTCTAATGACAAACATTCCCGCTGCCATATTCGACAATAAAAATCAATTAACATTACATAAAATGACATAAAATCATATACAGAATATACTTGAAAAGAAACATCGTAAAGTTGCTGTAAGAGTGCTCCTAAACTGTGAGATTTCGTTAAAGAACGCAATCCAATTCAGTAAAATGAGTATAACCAGATGCTGATGATCTTTCTGTGGTATCGCGTTGCAGTCAAAGGGTTAATATCGTCGCGTGCGCGGAGGGGTACGGCGAGAAAGTGCAATAACGAAGTGAACAAAGAACGGTAACAAAACAGGAATGTGGCTTGATTAACCGTTGTAAAATCTACGTATTTATTTACCGGCAAGAATTCATTTCGTCCGCAGTGCAAATAGCCGACGGTCGGCTGCGGCGTGGCGGACGCACGGGCAACGTCGCAACGGACACGACGACGCGCCGAACGAAACGAAACGAAACGAAACGAAACGAAACGAAACGTACGAAACGTACACGGCCCCCGCGTATACGTGTGTGCTCGAATGTTTCAATTTCAATAACTACTCCCCAGCGTCGGAGTCCGCACAATATTGGCCGCGCCGGACTTTTGCCGGCTACGTGTACGCGAAATATTGATAATTAACAATGGTCGTGTACTGCCACAGGGGGGATGGTCCCACTAGGAAGGGGTGCACGCGCGCACATCCACAGAAAGGGAGCCCGCTGGAAAGAGGATGGGAGGAGTGAAAGAGACGGATAGGGATGAGGAGAATAGGCTGTAGGTTTGGAATGCCAAGGCACAGAGAGGCCGAGGAAAATGAGAGTCGGGCCATAGGTGCCTATTATGGCAGTCATGTACTGTTCTGGCGAATTTTTATTCGACCGTTGTAACCGCGTATCGTTCTCTGCCTTTCTCCCTCTCTCTTTCATTCTCCCGACCGTTTCTCTCTTTCTAGACCTACGCTGCACCCCCTGCCGAACCCCTGAGGGCGTCGGGCTCTTTGTCCTCTTTCGTATCCCTCATTCGCAGGTCTCCTCGCTTGCAACCACCCCCTCGCGTCCCCCAATATCGTTCACCGTTACACGTCGCCAATGTAGCGACATGCTAAACTCTTCGTGTGTGTTTCGCGCATGCACAACCGATGAAATTTAGAACACCATGAACACATTGTTCTGCCCCTGTAGTCGTACGCGCGACCCGACGCTCGTTCCTGTAATTCAGTTCGAGCGTCTCTGTTTAGTGTTTAACACATCCTCGGTCCCCTTGGACCCGAACGATTGGGACTCGAGGATATGGGGATACTCTTTATTCTAACGCGTCTTATTTTTAGGTAGACAAAATTAGAGAGTTCCAATTTCGAAAATATTACAAATGAATACGTTAGTCCGAAACGTAAGAATTTTAAGAAATTTCATTTTTCTCTCGACCTGTTTGGATTATAGGATCGGTAAAATCGAAGAATGCAAACACGAAACATTTGAACATTCATTAATCCTAAATAAAAAGATTATTATGTATTCTCTAAATGATACATGCGACTAACCGACTATGAGATCAAATCTTGTGTCTTTTAGAGTATTCTGAAGATAATTCGAATGACAAAACTCTTTTACAGTTAAAAAGACACGTAGCGATTCTTTTTTAAGCAAATTATCAAAACAAACTGAGAAGAAAGTTTCTAGCGGCTCGCCGATACCCCTCGACGTGTTAAACGACAAGGAAACTGACAACTACTGGCCAAAGATGAATGCTCACGATAGGAAGCGGAGAACAGTCGCGGGTCATAAAGCGTTGCCGGTAGATGGATGATGAGTTGTCTGGCAAGTTAAGCGATAAACAGTGATGGCTCACCGGTGGGATCACGGTAGGCGTCCATGTAGTGGGAACCGCCACTGTCGGGGGTGCTCTCTCGACTGTACGCTGCGACGTGCACTCCGGGCGGTGGGAAACCTGGTACAGGCCTGATTCCCGGCCCCCCGCTGAAATTGACTGGCTCGTTCGCCGTTGAGAAGTCGACAGGCTCGGTTTGCTCCTCGATTGGTCGTGGCGCTGGGAATCCAGGTCCAACTGGCACCGCAACCGCTTCGCCGTGGCCAGTCGGATACTGGGGACTAGGTGCTCCGCTGTAATCGGATAAACGTGATGTACAGCTTAATACTTCTTCCTGCAGCCACCGTTGAAGTATTACGTTTCACAATTGCGGAGACGTTTTATTACAATACGTTTTTCCACATGAAAGAATGAATTTATGAAAATGACGTTTCTTATAATAAAGAAATAAGTTTATACAAATTAAAATGTTAAGAGATTAAGTTTCTTATAATTGTATGGTACTCATTGAACGTCGTGTACTAAACATTGGTATTTTCAAACAATTTTCTCTGCGTTATTTATACAGATGGTTAATAGGATTTACGGTTTACCTATGAAGCCTGTTGACGCTGAGATCCAGGGTCTGACCCTGCGGACTCGGAACCTGCGGACTTGCCGTCAAATGCGGACTCGCTGCCGCTTGAGGACTGCCGCCTACGGTTTGGCCGCCACCATATTGTGGGCTTAAACTGTTGGAGCCGTACGGTGGTGCCTGTAAACAGTAACAACATTTTCTTAAATCTTCTAGCTGTTAGATTCGCTTCATGAATGTTGAGAATTCACAGAACGCAGACCCACCTGTGGACTCGTTGACGTGACGCTGGAAGTCGACAAGTCCATCACTGAGCCCCCTGGTGAAGTTGGAGGACCACCAGGCTTTTGCATCTGCTGAACTTGCGCTACTGTCACACATTTCACTGTAACAGATTCAATAAAGATCAGTGGTGTTATAAATTGTTTTTATCCTTGTATAATAAATCAAACATTCAGGTATTTGAACAAAAACTTTAAACTCATACAGAGAAAAACAATTCTATTAATCTACTGATAATCAATCCTACGAACTCCGTAACATCTAAAACACATCACAAAGTTTTTACCATCCTCGGTCTTCATCATCCCAACAGCCGTGGCAGCAGCCATCGCCATTTGATGTTGCTGCGCTGCGGCCGCGGCTTCCTGATGATACACCCGTTCCTGTTCCTCCGGCGTCATTCCGGTCTGCCCAAGGTAATACATGTTCGTCCTGGAGTGCAGTTGCTGTTGCTGCTGCTGTTGTTGCTGCTGTTGCTGCTGCTGCTGTTGCTGTTGCGAGGGAATCGGCGGGCAACCCTGGGTGTCGTACCGTTCGTAGGCGGACGTGGTACCAGGATCGTAAGGCCGATGGTTAGCGGCGCTAACCACGGCGTTTTCGTAACCTCTCGCGGTAGCGATTTCATTAGAATAAGACACGACCGGCCTCGGTATGTTGCTCGCGCCGGGGTGCATATACGCCCTCGCGTGTTCCGCCGACCTGTGATGATAGAGCTCCTCGCTGGTGGTAGCAGCGGCCGCTGCAGCCGCCGCCGCCATCATCGCGGACGATTCATAAGGAGATCTCTGGGACATCTGATGACTCATCCTCGTGTCCTCTACCATCGGCATCGGATAGGCGACCGTAGGCTGCATCGGTAGCACGTGGTGCGTTGGGTGCTGACTCGGATGATGTATCGTGACACCGATGGATCCCCTGGACCCCATGGCGTCCATCGAGGACAATGACGAGGAGTTCGAGTCTTGGTTCATGTACGAGTCGTAGGTGGGTCGTACGGTGGGTGGAGGCGGCGGCGGAGGCGAGTTCACCCGACAGGAACCGGTGTCCTCCGTTTTAGGTACCAATAAATCCGATGTGGTCTGCCCTCTGGCCGGCAACGTGTTGCAGCAACTGCCGCTTGGCGTCATGTTCTCGGTCTTTGGGACCACTTTAGTGGTGCGGGACGCGGGGCTCTCCTCTGGCGTTTTCGGCGGTTTTATGTTGATCCCCGTGCCCTTCGTTGTCGTATAATAGTCGTAGGTCAGGCTGTTCAGTACCGGCTTCGTGTCCTGCGCCGTGGATCCGTATTGGTAGCTCTTGCTGTCCATTGACGGCGGCAGCAGGGTCGTGCTGATGTACTCTGGCGGATTTCCGGACACTGTTTCGAGAACATGAGGTTTATTTTCTATGTGCGTTGCTTGTGGAATGTTGTTACTGTTACCGTTGTGGTGTGTCTGTTATGCATTCGTTTGAAAGTGACGTTGACGTTGCAACTACGTAGCGTATACAGTATAATACGTAATTTAATCGTGAAGAAGTATAATTGATCGTTCAGACAACGTGAAGGACATTTGCGACTGACATTCTTTGGTTAAGATTACTTTGAATTATGTTTGAACATCGTAGTGAATTCTGTACTCCAAATAGAAACTGGGCGAGAGTTACCGCCAGCATTGAAGTCACCGCGTCGGAACCATCCGAATAGTAAGATTCTTCGGCAATCTCACGCTACCTGAATTTTCTCCTTTGACACATTGATCACGACATCAGCTAAATATATATGATGATTTTATTCGTGCGATTAACAGATATTTACAAATAATATACAAACAGAGAAAAATTGCTTTGAACAAAATTACACTCCACGGATTTCTGTATCTGCAACGCTATCTTCACAACCAGTATTTAACAAATTATTTCTATCAAGATAAATATAACTGCGTTGCGAATACAAACGAATCAAGCCGACAACTTAGAACAGGAAACGCATTCAACTTATATTCAGTCCATGAACGTGTTAATAATTGAAAATTGTGAACTTTTCATCTACCGTATCCAGAAAACCTCACTGCAATTACGATCTCCAAAGCAATGCGTGTTCGCGCGGCAACGCAATCAAAGCCAGCGAATCTAGAGTCGATCGTCTCGGCGATGGGAGGGAACATTAGAATAATCCCAAAGCGCAAAGGGTTAACAAGAAGTTTTCAGACATCGATCCCGAGGCCGCGCTGCAAAGAATGTCACATCTACGATCGTTATCGGGGAATAAAAATAGGAGGAAAATCTGGTTCGCGTGAACGCGAGAACTGGCCACGAAACGATCCACGTCCCGCGACGGATTAGCCTCCCGCTGGCTCGGAGAGCTTAAGCTCCCCGATCCGATCTCGCGTGGGGTCGAGCCCGCGCGCGGATATACGCGCGGGACGAAATTCAAGGCACGTTGGAGGGCCGCACGGGCCGCGCCGCCTTACCTTGAGCCTTGTGTCGCGCCTCGCGTGCGGCCTGCTTACTAGCATAGGGACATCCGGACAGGCTCCTGTGCGTGTTCCGTTTCGAGTTGACATGGCCACGGCCGTTGCAGCCAGGCGTCGGGCATTTCAAAATAGTCTCATGCATCGCCAGAACTGCGAGAACCCAGAGACACGTGGCGTGGTTACAGGATAAAAAAAAGGGAGACAGTTCCGTGAGGCGCAAGTCGCTATCGTCAAGTCACATCCACACGCACATCGAGACGAACCGAAGGATTCAGCTTTCACTCTTTTCTTATTCATTTTTCTTTAAACTGCTTTGTTAACTACAGTCGTTTAATAATCATTGTTTCGATGCGTTGAGTATAATTATTACGTGCGATCGTTCGCGTTCGATGCTTCTGATTGCTCGTTCCAACAGGTAACCGCGCGTGTTGTGTGACAGTATGGACTGGAGAAGAACTATGGGAAAACGTAATGGAGGAAAAATAAAGATAGAGAAAGAGAAAGAGAGAGAGAGAGAGAGAGAGAGAGAGAGAGAGAGAGAGAGAGAGAGAGAGAAGAAGAAGAAGAAGAGTGAAAGAAAGAGAAAGAAAGAGAAAGAAAGAGAAAGAAAGACGAGATGGGATACAACAACGTCACGGGTTGAGATACAAAATTAATGTGTAGAACAGAACAATTAAGTATACCGAGCGGGTAGAGAGAAACTCAAGTAAAGACATAATCAATCCAGTGAAAAATTATAAGACAACAACTTGCAGTTGGTGTATACTGTGGCCGGGTTGTGTTCTGTGTTGGGACAGATGTTGGTAGAGTTCGGACACCGCATATGACACGTTCACTGCCGCCTCAGTCACATATGGTTGTTACGTGATCCTATTCTGCTTATAATTTAAATTACTTGAATTTTACGGAATTCCTCATAAGCGTTGGTTCAGCAGTCAATGTAATGGAACGCAAGTTCCTTATCAACTTAATCATTGTTAAATTGCAATGTTCTTTGAATCGCACTACTGTTTCCAAATTTTTTGAATCTCTATCAGAACAAATTCTTGCGATTTAATTTCTTTACAACAATATCTGAATATTATCACTATATTAAATCGTATATTATACATGAGAAAACATGAGGGTTTATAAGTATAAATATACGGAACTCTTTCAAGAAGGATTCTTTCAAATGTCAATGAGAAAAGATATTAAGAATCCCGTGTAGAGTTCCCAATGATAGAGGAAGAGAGGAACCTTCGGAAACTTAGGTATCGGTTTGATGTTTCTGTAACGCCAGTTCTCGTGTGCCTCATGGTCCAATATGTTTGCAAGATCCGTATGTCTCGCGGACCGTGCGCGCAGGAGTGTGTGATCGGCCCGTTTAATTATACTCAATCGCAGAAATCCTCTGTTCGGTTCCGGCGTGCGCGCGTCACGCGTCTACCGGCTGGCGGCCGTACCGCCCGTGTCTCGAGTTCTCCAGATGTTCGTGGGCACGTCCGTGCCAACGTAGCCGAGTACGATAGTGTGGTGATAATTCTCTACTTAATAATGAGTAGCTACGGTAACGGAACATAACGGTAAATCAAAAACGGAAATGAACGCAATAAATAAAGCTCTCTACCCCGCAAACGAAAAGCACAAAGAATGTAACAGACAAACACATAGACACACATAGTGGCCGGGCGATTAACGCCGGTTCGTACCAATTCACGTCATGATGAATCAGATATTTTCGGTTATTTTCTTTTCTTTCCGTTTCGTTGCGTCGCGTGGCTGTGTATCGACCGGAAGCGAGGAAGCTTTAGAACTCACTCAAACCTAAAAATGAACTCGAGCAAAAACGAAAATCGCGTTAACACCTTCGCTGCCACTATCGCATGTACG
Source organism: Nomia melanderi (assembly GCF_051020985.1). Lineage (NCBI taxonomy): Eukaryota > Metazoa > Arthropoda > Insecta > Hymenoptera > Halictidae > Nomia > Nomia melanderi. The sequence continues at coordinate 7,189,677 of NC_135004.1, read as the reverse complement.
TTGTTCCGATCAGTGTTTCAATTATTTCCAATTATCAGGGTTTTCATCGATTAATCGTCTTGCATTCGTGCCTCATGTTAATTTTTATGGTATCGATTAGACACAGTTATTGATGTTCGTCAAATAGTGCGGTAAAATAATACGTGATAACGAAAGTGAGTGCTTGAATGAAAAGATAAGAAAAACATACCGCTCTTGAAGATGGAAAATGAAGTTTTAGTAACAGCGAACGCGTTATGCTACGAATGTCTATTAAGATGTATGAATCGATCGGAAAGAAATAACGTTGAAAGTTTTTAGCTTGTTAGAAAGATAACAAAAATTAATACAGTATTCCCTCGCTATACTTACGCGGTTTAGGACTGGCAAAGTGATTGTAAAGAACGGTGGACATCATTTTGGAAACGTTTGAATAGGTTGGCGAATCAATTCTGTGAAACAGATTTGGGATATGTATAGGATACGATATAAAGAAGTTTAAAAAGCGAAGAAATAGAGAGGGAATACTGAACTATGATTAGCGCTCGCTTGCTCGCTCGCTCGCTCACTACTTCCTTGCCCTGTCGCGTATAAAAGGCAATTTCGCAAAAAGAAGATGCATCTAGGTCACTACGATAAGTAACAATGATCTCGTTGCTGGTTACTTACTTTCTGGCGTCAGTTCATCCTTTCGTGGACAACCGGAGAGGCTGGAATCACAGTAATAAACAATGATAAAGTCCTTTCGTGACTTGTGACTAACAAAGAGTGTTGTGAATATAATCTTATTAATCGGGCAAGTTTCGTAGTTTGAAAATTTCATGTACTTTAATAACTATAAAAGGATCTTCATTTTCATGATTTGAGACGCTTATATAATTTGACCCCTTGTTTAGAAAATGGGATCATTATGTAATATTCTATAAAATATTTGTAAAACGACATTAAAAAATGTAATAAAACGTTGTGGTTATAAATTTACAGTCTTGTGTTGTTTAGTAATATCGTAATTAACGCAATGAAATAACGCAACCTTTCTATTGATTTTGTACTGTAAAGAAATTGGAAGAATGTGTTCATATTTTTAGAGTATCTATGTATAAAGGAACGAATGTTTTTAGGCTCCATCGATGTCTATCGCAAAACCGTCTGCATGAATTATAATTCAATTCGGTGATGACTCGATGTGCGAAATCGTTTCGTTAGTTTCAGTAACGATTCACACACGGTTCGGCTCGGTGTTTCCCTCGTAGCGCGTAGGTGTCTAATCGACCAGGGCAAAGTGCAGAGCGCAGGTTAATTACCGATAATTGCTTACCTGCGGTGGTGAGAGTAGAGCCCGGTCACGTGACCCTGCCCCGTGCAGCCTGGGGTCGGGCACTTGTTGCCCTCTGTAACAAATCAAATCACGACAATCGGTTAGATCTCGTATGGCCAATTGCTATCCCCTACGAACAAATATATCTTTAACGCAATTATAACGTCAATTACGATACCACAATGAGAAGATCATATTTTATTCCTCTACGTTCCAACAGCATACGTTTATAGATTATAAAAGTCTCCAGGATAAAAGATAAAATGAAACAACAGTTTTGATTCGAATTTGAAAAAAGAGGAACTTTTTCTGCAATTATAAAATCTTTGAAAATCTTCGAAAACTTGTTGCACGATAAAATACACAATCAAAGTGATTCGTACGAACAATTTATATGATACTCTACAATTACTTGTTACTCTGCTAATGAAAATTGTTCCCTTTTCAGTTCGAGTGAATGTCATTCATGCAGGTATATAAATAGGCGCGAAAGAGAAGCTCTTTTCCCGCTTTGATTCCATTCACCGTTTCAGATTGTTAACACGAACCGTTTCAGCTCAGATCGAGCTACAACATCGATCTCATTAATTTCAAGCCATTTAATTTAAACTAAAAGCCCGGCCCGTTTATTTCCGGAGTATTTGTCGCTGTCCGATGCGAGTAGTCGACAATAAAGCGTGCCAGTTCTGATTCAGTCAACGCCGGAGTTTAAATCGGTCATATTGTGCTCTTTAATTATTATCAATTATGCGTCCCGTAATTGTAATATCGAGTAAACTGCAGCCTGGACGTCCTCCCCGGCGGCCTCGTCGTTTCCCAGCTGAATTTAATGACCGCGACAAGCCGGTTTGATTGTGAGTAAAATACGTATCCGCGCATCGTATCGGAATCTCGGCTGAATTGTCGTCTGGAACGCGTGACAGCGGTCCGATACGCGGGAAAATGTTGTTATGGGTGTCCTGGTCTTTGTAATACCGGTTGCTGCAGCGTGCGCAACACATTCCGATGCCCACTTTCCCTTTGACCGTCAGACAAACCCGAAAAATTGAAATCTGAAATATACCACTAATAAACGCGGATATTGCGACCGGAAAAATTGAGAAAAATAAAATGTCTGTCGGGTGATGCTTCCTCGTCGCACGATTGATACGTATTAATACTACTTATAAATATTACGTATAAATGATACTTATATAAAATTGTACCAGAAAAGCAGGCATAGAAAAGCTAACACTTCCCATGTCTGAATATGTTGCCTGTTTCCACTGGGCACATTGCTCAAGGTTGCACAGTGTTTGTCGTTTATTAATAATCATGCGAGAATTTGTATTTTTAATTGTCTTAATTACTAAGCTTAGTCATAGTAGAATTTTTATTGATTATTTAAAATATTGTATTTTAAACTATATTAAAATTCATTCCGGGTCGATGGTCTTAAAAACACTATGGAAACTAATACGTTAGTCAAGAGGATGAAAATATCTGTATATGGCTACCTTGTATTTTCTTGCAGGAGTTACGAATTTGCGAGTAACCGCTGGGATTTCCCTATCTCGTAACTAAGCCACAGAGATTAACACTCTCTCTCGATCGGCCTCAACATCTCTGTAACACAGGGAACTATCCCCATTATTACTATTGTAATGAAACGAAATTGTCCATAGGAGTAACTATTTTTTGTATCAATACATGAAAATATTGAAAAATGTACAATTAGAAAAATATAAAATAGTGCGACGCGAATTCAAGAAGGTAAGGTTCCTTATTAATTTTAAAAAATAATTGCCGAATAAAATATTCCCAAATATAACACATGAAATCTCTCTATCGCCTACTGAACGTAAAAATATATGAATTTTCAAATGCATCAAACTCCGTTCAGATTAAACAGCGAATACGACCGTGGGAATTAACGGTAATAACACGTTGCGCACCGCGTTGAACGCGCCGATTCAATTTAAGTGTCGGAACTTTCGAAAAATTCTGTCCAATTTTTTTCCCGAGCCCCTCGCGTTCTTGCGACCGTCACGAAATTGCATCGGGGACATGCTCAAGCAGCCTGCACCATCTGCCGTGTATGCAGCAACTTAATGGCTTATACGGTGCACGTCACGTACGATCGTGTTCGTGTTCTCAGGCTGACCTCGCGTGACGAGGCAATTATAGGTTTCCAGCACCCTGTACGTAGCCCAGAAGTACCAATCGGCTTCGGATGAGACCATCTAGCCGGCCCTTCGTTTCTACCTCCATGTTGATTTCGACCAGATCTCGCGTATAATTATTTTTCTTCCTTTATGCCATCGTGATTAGATCTTACATCGGTGCACTGTGTCCAGTGAGAATTATAATTCTAGTCGTTATATTATAGGACACGATCAACTGCTTCTTTGTAAGGAGTTTCGTCGTTGCTAGCAACTTAACACTCACTTATAACACTCTTCAACGATACTGAACTTTTTTCACGGTTTCCAACATTCTACTTACGAGCCAGATAACCCCAGTTTTGGAAAATTTCAATTTCAAAAGAAGAAATATCAAACTTTTAACTTTAAAACGATTCCCGCGGTAATTGTGGAGTTCAATATGCTGTATAGGCACAGATATCGTATTAATTCACCATTTGTTACGTGAAAACGACAAATGACACCTAGTTTCCGCTACTATTCCTTATGTCGGCACGGGTATAACATGCATACGCTTTTGTCGATATTCCTGTGGAATATTCATATAAAGGCAGGAACATACATGCAAGACATTAATTGCAAAACATATCTATAACCTACGTTTCACTCGTACAGTGTTAACACATCGATTGCTATGTGTGACTGAAATAATCTTGCTTTCAAACGATTATCTATAAAACACGAATAACGGTATAGAATAGAAACTTTATAATCCTCCAAGCGGAAGTTTAACCCCTTGTCCTACAATTTCTTCCATAACTGTACTCGCTAAGATAACTTTGTCACCAATGGCTTAACAAAGAGCAAAACAATGTTCAATTCATCTATATCTACCTTTATTTCAGAGGATAACAATTAATAATAAAAAAAATAGTATTTCATTTATACTCAAAATAATTCAGCCACATTTAATTTCTTTAACTTCCTTTTGAGAACTTCCTCACGAGTCAGAGTCAATATTGCATGAGGTTAAAGGCATCCGATTTCAAAGAAGAAATCGAGATTCCGTAATTTTTCGTCGTATTAACGCCCGATAGCCTGATAGCTCGTCACAGCTGCCGGTTCCCCTGTGTTCCTTCGGTTCACCGAATAAAGTATGTCGCTAATGACGTCACGTATCGTAATCCAATTTACGGAAGGTGGACCGGCCTTAAGAGAGGAGGCGGGCGTCTAAGCAGGGATCGAATCGGTTCCCTCGCCGGGTTCGCCTTCTGGAACGCGAAATGACGGCCTGATGAAGTTTCCCGGCATCATCCTGGTCACCGTTCCGAGGTTGGCCTTAGTTGGCTGGAGGGATCAGGGCCAAAGGAGGATTAGTACACGACAAAGTTTATAAAAGTGTGCTCGCTCCGGAGGAACCCCTCCCTCCAACCTAAAGCCTCGCCCCAACCTCCTTTGGGTTCCTTCATCGATGTCCCACATCGAAACCCCTGTAACACACGTGACGAACCTACCTATGCGTCGTTCGAGCCGTGTCTTTCATATCGAGAAACATCGAACTGATCTCACGAGGGATGAAGCGACTTAATACGCAAGATAAAGATCGCGAGCCCGTAAACACGGCTAAACGGGATTATCGGCCTGAACCGTGGGCGGCGAATAAAATTCGTCCTAGTCGGTTTTGTTATTTATCAATCAACAATATATGGTTAAAGGTTAGAACTGCTCAACCTTTCAACATGTATTCAACCGAATGATAATTCGTCATTTTACGAACTATTACTAGTAGCCAAATGACAAAAATGTATTGCTTCATTATTGTCGTAAATAAATGATTCTTGGTTTTTTAAATATTAATGAATTAAAGTAACATGTTTACTAAATAATAGACGTCTTTATAGGCAGAAAAATTCGTGAACATTAAAAGTTAGGACGTTGAGTGCTAAAAATGCTAGTTCCATATGTGTTAAGGTAGCTAGTCTTTGCTTTTATATTTTACAGTTATGAAAGTGATAAAGGTGCTTGCTCAGAATATCAGGGTTTTGATATTTATGCATCATTCCAACGTATTCACCTATTTTTTATTCCAACAATACATCACCAAAACGATGTTTGACTACTATCTCACACCACTTGTTCCAATATATTCACTTTACCGCACTTTAAACACCGCATTGCTTCCATAATCGATAAACGAATCAATAAACTAACCTGCAATGCCACGTACTAAAATTCACATACTTTACATCATTCCCATACACAATATACAAACCCAAAGAACATCTGCTCTCCCGTTAAAACTTAAACACGACGTGATTCCAAAGATCATCGCGCGAGGTACGAACAAAAAGGAATAAGAAACGATCCGTGTGTTCGGTGAAAGAACGATACCGGGATTCCAGCTTTTTAATTAGCGGCAAGGTGAAAAAAGGAAGGAAGAGGATGGCGAGCCGGCTAAGTGAGGGCGAGCGCGGTCGGCCACTGTGCCGGCGGGATTAATAAATTAGCCGTAAGGTTTTAAAACGGGCGACCGGCTGCCTAAGCTCGGCCGAAGAGAGGGAAAAAAGAGCGAAGGGGCAGATAATGGTTCCGGTCAACAAAATGAATACCGGCACGCGCTGTTCTTTCCGGATCTCTGAATAGACTTGTAACGAGTCGGTTGGTTCGGACCTCTCCGTTCTCCCTGCTTCTCGTCAGCGACCAGGCCGGCTGGCCCGCTAGTCGTCCTCGTCTCTTTTCCCTACGGGAACCCGTGGCGGACACCGTTCGCCGGAGAGAGGGTCAGAGGGAAAAGAGGAAAAACCGGATCCGAGGGGCGAGAACGGGGATGAGTGCCGGCCACCGAGGGTGAGGCCGTGGCCGAGTGTGTAATTGTGTTATTTTGTTGCCATTTCACGTGAGGGTCACCACGGGAGGGCCAGAGGTGTACATAAACACCAGGATTGTTTTATTCATTCAGTTCTCGGTGGTCACCACCCGACGCGTGCCGAGTTCTTCCGCCTTTTTCCTGTCATTCCCTCTTCCTTCCGTTTCTTGCATCATCGTTTCGACGTTACCCGCGCATCGAAAACGAAGAAACTCGCGCGAAGGAAACACCGACGATTGAAACGAGGGTTCCGAGCGATATTGTTTCTAAAAGAGTTAAAAGAAGAGAATCGCGTTTATTTTAATCATCCCATACGGTCTCCCGCGTGCTTCTTTATAATTAGCCAAGAAATATGCGAGTAGTAAATCTTCATCACCCCTTTGTCAATACTTTCATGCACTGTTGTGCGAAGATGTTTGATATAAAATTACTTAATCACTCTGTAAAATGATGAATAAAGGACACAGCAATGTATTGTTTAATGATTATTAGCTAATATCAGTATCCATTTATTCCCATTTGAAGTCTTCCTACGTACGTCCCGATATCGCAAAGACTTAAAATTTCTTCAGACCGCCAAAAATTAACCAGACGTCAAAAGTGATTCAGCCTAAACTGCTAATATCTAATTGAAGACATTTTGCGAGCAGTGCATTCGCTGAAGCAGGAAGAACGTTCGTAAGGAAACGACGATATCCAAATTGCTCGCGAAGTGGACGCGCCTCGGACTTGGACAGCCGGTAGACGAAGGATTCTAAAAAAAAAGAGTAAGCGGCTCAGGGAACAATCACGAGGCACGTATTTACACGGGGCGGCGCGCGCCCTTAACGCGAGGGTAGAAGCCCCTGCGCGCGAGTAAAGGTCCTTTTTATGCGTGCGGTCGCAAAGGCAGCGTAAAATTGAGTTACAGGGCAGTTTATTTTTTTATTAGCCAGGCCAACCCTGCCTGCCGCACGGTTTCAACGCGGAAAGGGTGGTGTTTGCGGCCGACGGATTTCCCGATAGCGGTTTTATGGCGTGTCAACACGCTCTTACGCGGCCGCTGTGTTCGCGCTGGCGTTGAACAGAAACGGAAAATAAAAAACAGCGCACGGACGGTTGGATAGAGGGGCGAGGGGAAGAGGAAGGGAATCGCGCGTTGCACGCGAACCGACGGGCTAAATCGAAAGGATCAGGAGCGGAGCGTAGCGCGCGCGGCGCGAACGACGGAGGCGAACGAGCCCGCCGATTAAAACTACGGGCTCCGCCCGGGTCCGGCCAGGCCTGTACCGCCGTCACGCTTGTAAGTATGCGATTAATCGTGCCCACTTATCGCGGGCCTGCGTTTATTCGCTGAGATTTCCGTGGTGGTGGATTACTCCCCCGCTAATCTCAGTCTCGAGATCTTTTAATAATCGACCGCGCCGCGGAGAGATTGACAGCTCGACGCAGAAAATTCTCGAAAATAAATCAGGATAATACGAGTTTCAGTTTGCGTAATCATCGGAGGATTATCATTATACAGTTTTAATGGCGAATACTTCTATACGTGGATTTAAGGGCCCCGAGTTTTTCTTATTGCTGCTTGAGAGGATTTTGTACGGTACGATATGAAAGCTTTGGAAATAAATGTTCACGACTGAAGTTTCTTGTTTGTTTGCTTATCAAGGAAATGTTATTATGGATTTTATTGAGAAATAGTTATAGCGGATTTTGTATCGCTATATGAGAATATCGTGCTATTGACAGTTTCGGAAGTATTGAGTTTGAAGTATCGTCCTGTCAGGTTGTATACTTTGTATACACGCTTTAAATCACTTCGGAATATTACTCCGGTGTTTTAAGATCGTCGAAGAATACTGTTACAGTGTTCCCTCCACGCGTCTATCCGCGCCAATTCACTTCAGGAATGTTCATCTCCGCAGGTTCAGCCGGAGAAAACGCTAAGGGGATAATGAGGACAGGCAGCAGAGCCGCACGGTGGTAATAAGGTAGCGTGGTGCGGCTGGGATGCTAGTCACGTTTCTAGCTGCTGACAGCTGCGGCTTATACGTATGACGTGGTATCAACCCCAAATTTCCCCGCCTAAGCACATCGTGTCGTCGCTGCCCTAAGACCCTGGAATGCACTCGAACTCCCACCTGTCACACCGCGCAACGCATTCCCCGCCGATATACGAGGCATTTCTTCTGATACTTCTGTTATCCTTTCCTTTCAATTTCTAAAAAATTGTCATTAGCAATCAATACATTTTTCATTTATAGTCCACTGAATTTTGTGATCATCATTGAATCGCGAATCTGGCGCATGTGTAGCATATTTTAATGTACAGTCAGATGTGTATGAAATTTTTATTTTTATCTTCAATTTACTGTTTTATTTCATGTTGCCAATGAACTGAGCAACACCTGTAGCCTAATAATGATTTAAATTTATAATGTTGGTGATATTAAGTGTGTGAACAATTGCAAAAGTGTCAATTTGTTCGTCCCATCGGACAATAAAGAAAGAGGAAAATTTTTAAATGAACTAACGACGACCAATACATTGTGTAACGCGTTTAAGAGCTAAAAATATTTTTCAATCACAAAACCTCGAAAGTATCGAATATCATACAAAACAAGGAAAAGTGACAAAATTCCAACGAAGGTTGAAAGAGACTCGATATAAAAACCGACCGTTAATTGGTCGTTCCCATCGAGTCACTGCACCGTGTTGCATACACAGTGTCGTTCCGCGATCAAGTGAATAGTTTCGAAGCGACGACAAAGATGAGGGCAAAGCAGCTATAGCGGAGGATATGGAGAATAACTTTACTTTGAGAGACCTTGATTTCACCATTTGAGTCATCGCCCCTCGCTTCGTAATTATTGATTTTCCGTGCTACCCTAACTGCCCTAACTTCATAGAGAAAGTAAGAGAGAGCGAGCTAGAGAAAGAGAGAGTGACAGCGATCATCAGAACGAGGGAGAGGAGGAAGCAGGTACGTACAGAGAAAGGGAGACAAAAGAAGAGCAGAGCACGTGGGAGAGTCGAAAATGCCTTCATCCCCCTCTCGCAAGGGACAACGCGTTGAACGGTAACCCTACCGCAGCTAGCGCGGCCCTTATCAATGTCTCCACGAATTTCTTAAACTATTCTCTATTTACATTCGAGGAGAACCGAGCCGAATCCGGGGACGACCGGTTTAAAAGGCAGCCTGTATTTGCTGTCGTTAAAGTCTCGACGGGAGACGCGAGTCGAATATATATTCGAGGGACTCGCGCGCGCACTGCCGTCGAATCCCCGGAATCACTTTACACGGGCCGTTTTGCGCGGGTGTGTTTCCCGAAACGCACGGGCGCGAAACGCCTAGTTGAGATTCCAGGAACGTCGTCGGGGCTCATACGATAAGACATTGGAATTCTCACCTCTGCTGAGACTGGACGTGGACATGGACATTCCGGACCTGCTCCCAGTGTCAAAGCCGCCAAGCCTCTCCGGCATTTTCATGACATTCTCTTGTTGACCCGTTCCACTTCCGGTCAATGCGTCGCCACTGGTCGTGCTGCTAGACGTGGTGGTGCTGGTCGAGACGGCGGTGATGCTAATGCTGATGCTGGTCACATTGCCACCGTTCCCGCTACTGGTCGGGTTCGCGTTAACGTTGCTCGCGCCACCACTGTTATTATTGCTCACGGTCTTCGCGGCTACGTTACCGTTACAGCTACTACCGTTACTATTGTTACTCCCGTTAGTTCCGTTCGTCGAGTTGCCACCGTTCGCGGGGTTACAATTCGTTACGGCGGTGACACTGACCACCCCTTCTCTGGCTATGTCTTGAATCGCGCTGGCAGCTCGAGAGCCCAATCCAGCCGGTTGCAGGATCGTATATTGCTTAGACGAGTCTGGACTCGTCACCGCCGGCAACGGGCCCGTGGGACTTTTACTCCCGGGTACCGAGCTGGGAACAACCTCGCGTCTAGCCGTGTGATGGGCTTCTTCCTTCGGCGATTTCAATTGCAGCAGAGAGACTGTTGAGGAATGTTTATCCTCTGCCGCGGTCGATATGCCCGTCACCGGCTGTGGTGTCGGCATCGTGGGCCCTGGTCCGGGCGTCGGGTAACCGACGAACGTGGCGGCTGCCGGGTATGGACCGATAGGTGGAATTGCTGCGGATGGCACGGCCACTGACGGCGTGCCGCGACCGGTGCCCTTCGAATGGTCCGTATTCGGCGGCCTGAACGCTGACGTCGCTGAGAACGGAGAATTCGTCGGGGGCGACGACGAGGATGGGGTCGTTGCGGCGTTTGGCAGTACTTTCATGTTCCCTTCGTTGTATTGCCTATGGTAGTTCGAGTAGAGTTGATGCTGCTGATGTTGCCTAGCCGCGTTCTGGGGTGACTGACCGTTTCTGCACGTCCGATCTCTGTCCCTGTCGTTCATCTTATCTCTGTCAGCGTCCTCTTTATCGGCGGTCGGATCTGACATGTCGATCTCCAGCTCGTTCGATGAGTCGTCCACCAATTCGTTGAAGTCCGGCGGATCGTATCTAGAATACTTGTCCGTTTGCCGACCTTGGGGGTCCACGTGGCTACCGACGAGGCTCCTGTCGTTCCGTTCTTTGCTCGACAAAGATCTTACCGGAACTGGTCGGATTTTGCCCGGTTCGTTCGGGATCACGTTGTTCACTTGTCCTTGAATGTTCGCACACTCGATCTCCGTTTTTATGAAACTATCCAAGTCCTTTTTTGCTTTTATCGAGTGCTGTTGAAGCTTATTAAAGTCCTGTTGCTTCAGTTGCTGTTGCGATTTGGTGTTTCGATCCTGTTGACCACGGAACGTGATCACGTCCTTTAGGGAACAACCGGCGTCGTTGCTGGCTGTTGACGAGTTCGATATGGAGGGCGGCGACAGTTTCGGGTTGTCCTTCTTTTCCTCGAACAAGTTCTCGAAGTTCGATTCATACTTGTCTTCGTCCGAGTTCCCTCTTTGGTACAAGGAACCTCTCGGACCTGGCCAGCTTCCGGACAAGCTTTTCAACGCTGCCTCCGTTTCTCTGATCAGAGTCTCGTCGTCCTCGGGCTCTTCTGAGTGTTTGCTTGACTTCCTCGCCGGGCTGCCAGAGTTGCCTGCGTTGAACGCGCGTTTCTTTTGTGGCAACGGTATGTTCTTCCCTAGGTCGTTCACCTCCAACGATTTCCTGGTCTCGTCATCGCGCACACTTTTCCTCCGGCGTTTCGCGGCAGCATCAGCTGTCTCCATCTCTTGCAGCACGGTCGGTTGCGCACCCTTCTTGTTGTTCAACGGTTGCTGAAACGGCTGCGGTTGTTGTTGTTGTTGCTGTAGCTGCTGCTGTTGCTGCAGTGGTTGCTTAGGATTCGGGTTGACGGATTCCGCTTCCAGCTTCCGTTTTTTGAGATGAGCCATCGCATTCTGGCCACCCGGCACGCTGGTCAGTTCCACCCTGGAACACAAAAATTCCAGAGGATCAGGAAATCTGCTCCCTCATCACGGATGGCGGTGACGGTTTGTGATTTGTTTTTTTTTGTTTTTGTTTTACGGGTGCAACGGTCGTCGGTCAACGGACGACCGCGATCTAACGACAGTATCGAGCTTTGTAGCACGAGGGCTCGCCGGCTCTCTCAGTGTTTCCAAACGATCTCGGACCAGCCGAGCCCGTTTCTCTTCGAACGGCAACGTGTCTACAGCTTTTGTTTTTCGATTTCTTTTTTGTTTTTAACCGTGCGCACTCACAGAAAGCCTAAGGGACTGCCCATTCTAGAAACTTCACCTGAGCTTTGCGGAGGGCCGTCGATGGCCATCGCCCCGAATCCTGGGACTACCCGTTCCATTCCAGTCGCAACGATTACTCCGATGATCTCCAGTCGGTGTTCGGTCGTCGGCTCAACGGCGATCCTCTCCTTCGATCGAGCACACTCGTGATTCCCCGTGATCTTCGCGTCCCAGACACGGCCTTGACAATTCGTCCCGACGCGATCGTGCACGCACCGACGTAATACGCACGCGCGCGCGCGCGTGTTCACGCATTGGCCACGCGTGCTCGGCGAAAAACTCGTTCGTTCGTTCCACGTATTTCTATGCGTGCACACTTACAGACTGAACTTTCTTTTTTTCGTTATTTTCCGTGTTTCCGTTTTTCTTTCTTTCTTTCCTTCTTCCCTGCTCACCCTCTCTCTCTCTCTTTTTTGCGTCGCACGAGTTGCGCGGAGAGCCCCTTCCAGATGGGGTGCTCGCGAGCTACTGTGCTATGTTTAAGTCCGTTCGGGGGTGGCGATCTTCCGTACACGACGGAGGGGATGAAGGCTTGCGCGAGCAACCGGCGGCTTCTGCTTCGCCGCGAAAAGTGGGGGGCGGGTTCTGCGCACTGTCCACCCCTTTCGGCTTAGCTGGAAACGCGATTCCCAGCCTCTCAGCACGTCCCCTTTGCTCACCTCACCGACCCCCCCTGCCCACCCCCTACCGCAGACTTCCTGCGACAGCGGAGGAGGGAATACTGTCCTCCTTCTCCTCCCCCTCCTGCCACCTTCTACCCTCTCTCACCCCCGGGATGCACACCAAGCTCGTTCAGTGTGTTGAGGATACGTGTACCGTACAACATCCTCCGTGCCTCGTACTCACCCACATCTTAACTTCCACCCCCGACCTCCGTCCCACCCCTCTGCCTGTCTACGTGTACCTGTGCTACCTGGTTCTCTTTGCTGCCTTTAAGAGTCCTGGCAGCGCTGGTCCCTGGCTGGGAAACTCCCGTTCTCTCCGCCTTTTCTTTTCCTTTCGGTTTTTCTCTTAGCTTCTTCGATTCCGTCTCGTGCAAGCCGACCGACGTCCGATTGAATCGGTATTAACAGCAACCGTCGAGGCGATGCCTCGGGGTCATCGGGTTATTTACATTCGTTACCGACATAGAACGCGAGTAGAGAACAGCTTAAGCTGTACTGTTTGATGAAAGATAGTGTCTGAGCTAAGTTTGACTTCTGCCCACCCCTTTTGTAAAATGAATGAACAAATATATTTGGTTCATTGATGATTATTTTGCTATTTTTCGGTGGTAAGATACTCAGTGTTTTCTTATTTTTGGAAAGATATAATATAACATTCAGAGACTAAGAACTTAATAATAAATAATGATAGTGAAGAGGTTTGTATACAGCATAATACCGAAGACTAATGTAAATGGGTTTGAATTAATGTATCAAGCACGAGATATGTCTTCTGGTATAGAAGTTGGCTAAGGGCAATTTATCGACCGACCTTCGTCCATAGCTGCAGCTATAGCTACCCTTTGAAGTTCGTTATTTTCAAACGATTCCCGTGTCTGTAACTCGTCCATGAAAAGACGGAAAATCTAGTTTCAATCGCCAGGACAACACTCCGTCTGTTCGTACGGTTTAGAGCGATAGCGGCAGCCTGCAGCTCGAATTAGATAAACCCTGGTTCCAAGAGGCAGTGCAGGAAGAAGAAGAAGAGCAGGATCAGCGTCAGCGCTTAGCGGAGCTTCCAAGGATCTCGGGAGCGAGAGGGCTTTCCTTAAACCCTAAACCCACCTCAGACCACGGGGGCTCGGAGTTTAGAGCAACGAACTCCTAGAAAGGACTGCGGGAAGAGAATGTGGTTCCCGACTAAAATCGGAAGTTAAATCGCGCCAGCAGCTTAAGACATTATCACTTTTCTTCGCTGGCCAGTTGGTCCGGCGGATGACTGCCAGTCGATTTCGAGAGTGGAAGGAGAAGATCGGACAGGAGAGCAAGGAACAGCTTGAATCCCTTCCAGTTAGGGATCAATGCTTCCTCATCCACCCTCCAATTACGTGTCATCCCTTATGGCCTGTGGGGAATAATTAGAAAGCAGCCCTTCGTCGGGTCCGAGTGCTCGCGCTTGTCGACGCATCGCGAAAAGTTTAGCTTCGTTTTCGTACCGTTTGCGCCGCAACTGCTGTTAAAGTCTCTGGCTGAGCTCGTAACTCCAGCTGCTTTCTTTGACTTCATCGGAGAATACACGAGGCAGGCGTTTGCAGAAGAATTCAGATTGGTCATAAACGTGTCTGGATATTACATTCCTTTTCTACTTGAAATATTATTCGAAGTTCTGTAGACTGTATTTCTTTTAAATTAACAGTTTATCTTGCTGTATTGTATAAAATAGGTAAATAAGTAAGTCAAGTCTTATGAAAAAGTCTTGAATTCCATTTTCGTGTTCCATAACTGTGGAAAGTTTTGGTCAGAAGCTTTCCTTTGGTTTTCAATCTGTCAATTACATTATGATGCATCAGTAAGTGTTATACGTAGTACATATCAGAGTTAAATAAATTCAATGAAAAGTTGAATCTCCGAAATGGAATATCATCGGTAAAATAGAAATTGTACGAGGATTTTGAAATATTTTGGAACGTCAGGTCTCTGGGTCTGTATTGGCAGATAACGGTTCGCTCTCTCAACGGGCATGAAGATCTCGACACCTCAAAATCCGTACTCGTCAATTAATTAGCAAGTGCCATTCGTAGCGGAGGAGATGGTTACCCAGGAACACGAAGCTGCAGAGCGGCCGATGGCGCTCCCACTGAAAGGATTAGAGTATTAGGCGACGTCACGTCACCAGAGTCTAAAGGAGCCTTCTTGGAACTGTGCTCTTAGAGATAGCCCAAACTTGCACACCCCTGCTTTACCGATGGTTCTTTAGTTACTCCCCTTCTCCTTCTCCATCGTACATCGTCATCTTCTCTGTGTGTTCTCTCTCCTTTCTTGTTTCTTCATTTTACTTTCTCTAGTGTTCATTTTTCTTTTGATACCTTTCATTATCTTTTTTTCTTTTTCTTTCTCCTATTCTTCCTCTGCTCTTTCTCCCTTTCAACTGTCTTTGTTGTCAAAAACCTTTCTTCCGTCTTCTATATCCTATTTCTTTTCTACAGTTTCCTTTCCATATTTTCAGTAAAGCTAAATCGAGTAACGTGTAAAAGATTAGAGAACAGTGTAGGCTGAAGAGGCTTTCTTAATGAAACACGTAGACTCCAATCTAGAAATCGTTAGCAGTAGATTCAGTAGATGTCTCTTGTATTGAATACTGAGCGGAAGACATAATCACATGTGAGATATTAGAAGCAGGTATTTTCAATATGAAATATTTCCTCCGTGAAATCTTCATTCTAACCCAAATGAATTAGAATCATTTTCGTCACTTGTGT
Source organism: Nomia melanderi (assembly GCF_051020985.1). NCBI lineage: Eukaryota > Metazoa > Arthropoda > Insecta > Hymenoptera > Halictidae > Nomia > Nomia melanderi. Next base: position 7,174,234 of record NC_135004.1, on the reverse strand, counting down.
TCCGGCTGAACACCCAGCGGGGGTGTTCTGGCAAAAGGAACTCGTACATCTTTTTCTCGCCGACGTTCAGGGCTGGAAAAGGGCCGTTGCTGGCGGATGCCGGATAATTTAGGGGTCTTTCACGCGTGGATAATGGGGAACTTGGCTAATGCACCCCACTTGGCACCACGTGGATTCGCGCGAGTTCTGCCTTGCTCAGACTCTTCGTGTTGTCTTCAGTTTTCTTAATACGCCGAGTCCGATAGGCGAAAATCATTGTTCCTTAACTAACAACTAACACGAATCCCATAATATTATTTCTCGCCACAAGAGGCACAAAGACTTCTTAAACATGAATTTTGAACTCTTAGCTCTGACCTCCTGGAATGTTGTCTCAAAAACTTCAGAGGCTTCTTTAAATCAATGACAATATAACTATACATATTTAAAATGAAATTTCAATAGAATTTCCTATTTTAATTTATATGAGATGTGAAAATGTGTATGAGAACAAGGTTGGCACATATTAGAATTTACCTCGACAGTTGAACAACCACTAAGGAAATTCCTAAGGGTAAAAACTCAATGTAGAATTAATTAAATATTAACAACTGAATATCACTCGAATACAATGTTTCAGGATATAATACGCACAATCAGGTTTAGGATGAATACTTTTTTAACGTACCAGGAATAGTACCACGCTGTATTGTCTGACCGTCGACGGTCGCATTCTACTGAACATGATCCCTGTCCGAGAAACCTAACGAATTGGCTTTATTTCGAAGGGGATTCTGTGATGCTGGCCGGCATTCTCTGTCTAGCGGCTTTCATGGCAGGGGCCGAGGGAAAATTTTAAAGCGGACTCGTGTCGTGGCATTAGCGCAAGTGGAGGAAGAACGCTGTGACTGGGACAGCTGCTGGGTTGGACATCAGTTCGCCGCTCGGCTCTCGGGAATACCCCGTCCCTTTACTAACTATCCGCCCTTACGTCAACCACTCTTCTCTCTCTCGCTCTCTCTCTTTCTCTCCTCCTCTCAACCCCCTTTCTTTTCCTCCTTACATTTGCGATGGCCGGTACCCTCGCGCGGAGACTGACGTCTTAAACCAATCGAATTCTGATCAAATATTTAACGCTGCCGAGACCAACGCTTTAAGTGGCTCTTCCATCGCCGGACCCTGTTCCTCTCTGTGAAACACCTTACATCGTTGTCCTGCGCCGTCGAGTTCCTCTTTTTCAAGCCGTTCTAAGCGAGAAATATAGTCCCTTATTTTGGAAGTTTTAAGTGTTCCTCCTTGAGGAACTGGCAACACGATTTCAATGGCGCTGGCCCGCACGCTGACCTTCCATCTTCAACTTTCCTGGCGGAAGTTACTTTAAACTGGGAATGGACGTCAAAGTGGTGTTTATACATAGTCTAACTTGAGCACCTTCAATATTTCATTTGCTGGCAATGATGAGAAAGGATATTAGAAGTGAACGCAATTTAATGTAGTTTACATTATTTTAGCAATAAACCTCGATATAACGTAATTTATAGTTATACAGATATTACGAAAACCAAGATAGACTTGTCAGAATTTCTTCAAGAACTGTTACAAAAGTGAACCTTTAACTTTATTCTTCTTCTATTCATACTAGTAGAAATAGACAATTCATCAGTCCTATGTCATCGGTTTGAAATTGTCTCTTGATTTTCCGAGACGTTATTTCTATCGATCCAAGATGCGTTAAACGTTTCTTGCTTCGATTAACGGGGCCGTTCACGGCTGAACTGGCCAGGCCCAATGAAAACGTTGCCTTTTTTGTCTCTTTCAGCATAAGGCTATACGTCACGCGTCCCGGTTTCGAGGCGTAATTAAAGAGAGCGCAGAACAGCGTGACGCCTCGGGCTTGTCTGGGGTAAGGAGCGGGGCGAGATGGTCGGGTCGAGGGTGTGGGGTATAAGGGATGTGTTTTACCGGGGGATACTTATACCATCCCTACGCGGCACATATTTTCATATAACAAAACCATCTGCGTGCCGCGCATAACAAATTTCAACTGATTTATAGTGAGGCTGGGGTAGGCGGGCGCAAATTTTCGCAGTTACGTCGACGCCACCACTAACGCAACGCGCCGACGTCAGAAGAAACCTCGGACGAGTTAACATTTCCTTTCGCTAATTTATAATATCATCGTGATTAATACGATACTTCGTGTATAATACTGTTATTCCACGTGTAAAGGTATGCAACGATTTTGTCTCAAATTTTCGAATAGAACGGTTTAATGTTGACACTGTTGTATATTATTGATAATGGTTATGATTCATCGAATTTGGAACGATAGAACTCAACAGCGTAGATTGTAATCAAAATCGACATGAAGGTAAAACACCGAGAAGTATCTGACGCGTGTTTTCACTAACATAATGAGAACAACACCGTCTGATAGGGTTGAAAAATCTATTTTAATATACATGGAGCTTCTTTGTAATCCTTTTCGTAATAAGCAAAAATAAGTATACCACATATAAAGATACTACTAGTATTGTTAAACGTACTCATGTGATTTAAATAACAAATGTGAAGTTATTTTTTAACGAAATTTATGTATATAGTTTAGCATTTCGACTGTTACACGCAGGAGAAATCGGAAAGGATGCCCTAGCAAGTTTTACAGGGATATCTGTGAGAAGTACGACCCTAAAGGGTTGTACGCAGGGGGTTGCAAAGTCGGGTATGTACAGAGTAGAACAGGAAGGGCTGGGGGGGGGGGGGGGGGGTTGTAAGAAGGGACCGTACTCTGACCAACCGACGACGGACCGAGCCATTGGATCGATAATGTCATAGTGACAAGTACCAGCGTGTGTATCCTTCTTATGCTTACAGCAATATTATATCTACACGAATAAATTCAAATAGTACCTTAAAATGTTTTTCTTGGCAAAGCGGTATACCAGAATCACGAAGTATTATACTGCACTATACCAAATTGCTGTTTTCGAGTAGAACGATGTAACTGTAACGTAATAATTTTTGTTTCATCGACAGTATATGTAACATTAGCATTAATGGCTTTCCTGCGACTGGATACGAAATGATGTATTCCACTCCTCAAACTGTAATAATGACCATAAACTACGTTCATAATTTAATGATACCGTTATCCTGTTCCGTTCTATTACGTCTAACGTAACAATCTAGTAAAACTGAAAACAATTTGTTAACATTTACATTATTCCATGCTTGCTCACACTTTCTACCAATATTCGCGTTATTCAAACTGTGTTCGTATATAACGTAAACATCATTTAAAGAATTCATCCGATATGTTATTCCATTAACAGAATAGTATTGAACGATATATTGTACGGTCAAATTCATATCTCATGATTGACAATTTCATTATGCTCGTTGAGATAAGACGAGCGGCATCTGTACGAGAAACGCGGTGAAAACTAACGTCAGCCGGAGAGTTCTTACTGTAAAACGCGGTAGGGCAGTAAATCCTGAAACGAACCTGGAATAAACTGTCCGAGCTACGACCATAATAATATGCCTCCGTCGACGCCGCCGCCAGATTGTTACGGCTTGTTGGAATTGCCTCTCCGAAAACCAGTCCGCTTCGCAGTGTTCTTGGATTACGATGCAATTTCTCGAGCCTCATGGGCTTGCACTGATGACGGCCCTTAAAACTCAAAAGCCCTTTCTGCCGAGCTTTCTTCGCCGAAATTATGTGTAGCCGTGTGTGTCGATGAATTCGAACGATGCCACCGGCTGTATCCGGTGTCACAAAAGTTTTTCGTCGAGCGCATCTCATGAATAAATGAATCAGTCATTTCGGCCTGGTCACAACTACGGCTCTCGACAGTGTTGCATTTTTTTGTTTCTTTTTCTTCTTTTTCAGTAAGTTTGATGGCTCCTGAGTGTGCTATAGAATATACACTCATGGTTGTGGCAAGATACGCGAAAATTTTCGTTCAACCATTTCTGGGATTATAGAAATTTGACATTCATTATTTGTATTATACGTTAGTACACTTAGTTCCTTCGATTGTACTTTACTGTACTGAGAATTTAGTGTAATCGCGATAATGAAATTGTTCCAGCATTAGTTACTTTCAGTTTGGTTCGAACATTATTTACGTTCCACGCGGAATCGTTGACTCGAATAGTTATACCGATAAAATATAGCTTCTATTAACTAGAATTTCGTCGAATACGGCTCTCTCTTCCCCCCATAAATACCCGGAGCACGGTAACTCTCTCATTCAGCGCCGCGAAGTGTTATACGCGCGTGTATACGGCCATAAAGTGAAAAAAAGGTCCACAGCAGTTTGTTACCAGGAGCAGTTGTAACGGAAGGGCACGTATCGGGTAACATGATTACAAATATATCATAACCTTCTTCGCCCTTTCTTCGGGAACACCCTGAGAAGGGCTACGGGCCTGGAGCGGGAGCGTGTCCTTCGACACGCGATACACGTGCGTCGCCTGTCGATGCGGCTTTATCGCAGCAAATCACTGCCGGCCCGAAGAAATAAAGACAAAGGGCGCTGGCGGGGGATCGTAGTAAGTGAAAAAGGCACGTAGCACATCCCTCCCGCTAAATCGAATTGACAGAGCACGCTCCTTGTGTACACTACAAACGATAAAACAGATCCACGAGAATCCTTCCTGTCCTACAACTGGAGACTCGTCCAATTCGTGTACAGCTTTTTAAAAACTAGTCTCCAAATTAAATATGAAATAAAAGTTTAAACTTTTGACTTCTATTAGCACTCTAATCAAATTGGCACGTCAAGATACATTCAAGGAATAAAAGGTTGAAGCAAACAGCACCGGAAGTAATTCATTAAGTAACAAAATGTATTTCAGCATTCAATTATAATAAACACTTCTCATATAATAGAAAAACTAATTTTCCTAGTTCACACGCCAATGCCCTAAGGTTTCCAAGCGATCGAGCAAATCGTCCCTCTTGGAGAACCGATACACCCCTTTCGGGCCTGGGGATGTATCTAATGAAACATCACCGTTTCCTCTAACGGGAGGAACGTAATTTGTGCGACAGTGAAACGGGACGACGCGAAACGAGAGAGGAAAAGATTGGTCCAGTCGGCAGGCCGACTAATATAAGAATATTATGGACAGGGAGGGAGCGATCATCGTATCGCGGATCAACGTTTCGGAAACTGGGACCGTTCCGCAGCCAGACAGTCAGATATCTCGGAATGTTTTACACCTCATTAGGTAACAATGTGTTGTTGCCAGGGTGAATTATATCGGGCATGAGACGCCCGTCAAGACAAATGGCTCGAACCGGAGGTAATTGTGGGCTTTTATTAGCTCTGGTTTCTCCTGTTGGCTGCAAATCGCACAACGCCGGCTCGCAGACGCGTAGGCAGCGACGCTGCGAGGCAATACCGGCTTCACCCGGCCAAGGCAACCCTTCTCCCCAGCTCCTTCTCATCTATTTTCCTTCTCTCCGCTGGTCTACCCTCGTTCGACCAATGTCTTTCTCTTCTTCGCTCCAACGATCCCCGTACCGCGAGTCGTGTTGCTAGCTGCCGCGTAATTACTCGCGTGACAGTAATGCAGGAATGCGAATCTCGTCTCTCTAATTCCCTCAGCGTCATCCCCCGTCACTCTGCTAACGGTTGAACTGTTTAAATCAATCCTTCTTTCCGTTTTTGAGTGCAGATTCAAATGATCCGCGAATTGACTCCTGACTTGATCAAAATTGTTAGAACATGTGACAGCATTTTATGCGTATAAATTGTAGGATATGTAACGAATTTTCATGGGTAAATTACATTAATTATTCAATTATTGTGTTTCTGAGAGAGGAAAATACTTCGAAGCTTTTATCGCTCGTTATTGTGTTCATTTCTAGCGGCACAAACTTCCAACAAATTTCTTAGTTACCGCAGACCCCGGACACGCTAGTGTTAGTGGATTCTATACACGTTTTGGGTTATTTACGTGAAAGCGGCAAAGTGTAGCCGTCGACGTTGGTTAAAGTATGCCCGAACGGATCGGCAAGATTAATGTGGTCAGCGTGTTTCTTGAGATATTTCACATACTTGCAAGGTTAATTACTTCCCCGCGAAAATTGTTGCGGCCAAGGCACCGTCTGTGACCCGGGCCAAAATATTCGTTGACTTCGCTCTCTTCGATTATCTTGTTCGTCAAAGCTTTGGTTGCTTTAACGAACGAAAATCCGCGAAATAGTTCCCCATACGAAGGAAGAACGTCACACGAAACTCAACAAATAAATAAGAAATTTTTCTAACAACTAACTAACGTTCATCTAGAACAGTTCAATCTTGAATCCTAAACTTCTTTACAGCATTCAACGGAAACAAGAACTGCACTTTGCGCGTTGAAAATTTCCGTCGATAAAAATGAACTAAATAAACCAAGAACTTAAAAAAAAGAGTTCATTACGGTATTTTTAAATATTCCGCACACTCGCGTGTCTCGCGAACGCATAAAATCCGCAAGTCTGTTCCGGGACCAGATTATTCGCGAAATAAAAGTGCAGCGGGGTTTAACGACCCTGTTCCCGTCGCATTTACCATAAATGCCGGCGCGAATCCGAAAGGAATAAAATTCTCTTTCATTTCTCATCCGTGCCGCGAGCTCTCTCCCGGCCGAAATCGCAGTATTTTTTCGGCGTAGGGGGAGGCTACGACATTCCGAAAGGTCGCATTTTCGCGAGAAGAGTGCCTGGTATCCACGCGTTATTACGCCTCTAGGAGGTACAACTCGCTCGAGGCATATGCGGGCCAAGCTTGTCCCCGTCCCTCTTTCGTTCGTAGTTTCGCCCGTGGTTCATGTATTTATGCATTTCCACCCGCCCGCTGCTTCTTGACTAGACTCCGGCGTACGCACACGCGCTGCCCCGGCATTGTGTGCCAGACGATTTACATGTATTGCTCCTCGATGATGTGCCGTAAAAGATGGCTGGCCGAGGGGCGAACGTGTAGCCGAGGAGATAGAGAATTGCTTTTAAATTAGCGACACGCAGTTTCTGTCGCTTTAACGTGATTCACTGGCGGCGATATGAGTTACCGCGCTGAGGAACAAGTTCATTTGGTTCTTCGGAGATGCAACTGACACAAAAAGTGAGGAAATTCTGGAAGAGATGACCACACCAAAACGAGTTACTTTACTTCAATGCATTTTTAAGATCAAGGCATTCGAAGTTATATTTGACGTAACCGGTTGCGTGTAAAGGAATAAAGTTCGTATTTGGTAGTATAATTGAATTGAATTCCCGCGGACAGAAATCGGTGAACAAAATATTCCCATTAATTTATATGAATAATCATTGACATCTGGCGAAGAGCGAATGAACAAGCGCGGAGGAGGTAATTAAATAAAACTGAATCGCTGGGAACTGTGTAAGCTGTTGCATCGTATCAGGAAGTTAAATCATTTCCTCAACCAAGGGTTTGTAATTAATTGTTGTACAGCACGGACCATTAATTAGTGCACGGCCGTCCGGTATTATCGCTAGTAATGCAATCGAGCTCCGTGCGAACGTTATCCTGAAAATTATTATTTGAAATTTCCGGGATAAACTGGAAGACACCGTTAACGCAGAGCCGCGATATCAAAGTAATTTTCAACCGACAGGATTTCTCGTCCGCGGCCGAACGGATAGATCCGTGGTTGCCTTTCATTATGCGGACCGCCATATTTACTCATTGAATTCAATTCGGATTCATTTACGGTATGATTTACTCTGCGGAGGCGTACCTGAGGATGGTGATGGGAATTTATTGGAGACGGGGGTCGTACCGAAAACGGGAAAGGAAGACGCGGCCTCGTCGGGGGTTGGAGGCGAGGTCGAGAGGAGAGCACGCCGAAAGGGACAACGGGTAACGAAGGGCGAGTCCTTTTCTCATATTCTGTATCCCATATGGTCCCTCGTAAAAGTTACAAGAGCATCTTTTCGAAATTCAGATTTACCGGTACCCTTCCGCGTTTCTTTCGCTGTTCTAATGGATTTCATCCCTCCAGTACTGTTATATCGAACTCTCCATTCTTGTATAATCATTGTATTAGGTCATCTCACAAGCAATATCGTTCTTTATGTTAACTTTTAGTGTAAGAAATTAATACTTAGGATTTTGTTTAATTATCGACATATTCATCATTGTTGTGTGTACTGTTTTCTCATTTTTTGATTAATTTTCTAACTGGAAGCAGTAGACTAGTTTACATTAGAAATTAAAATGAAAAACGATATTACTTATGAGAAAACTTAATTTATAATAATTTGTGTGACATTCCGAATAATTTATATTTTTAAGATTGGAATTTCAGGCAGAATGTTAATACATTGAAAGTTTTTGAATGAAATTCGTTGAAGTTGTAATGGAAAATTGATATTTATAACTGCTAGTAAGTACGTGTACTGAACATTTAATGATTCAATACGTTTCTTGGAATCGTACTTTTTATAATACTGACTGACTAAGGCAGATTCAAACCTTTTAAAGGGGATCACTGGACTATAGATGTCTGTCCAGCACCATTCCATTGCTTTGAATGCGCAGTATACTGCTTTATTGGCGGATACTGAATTTCCATTCGACCCCTGCATAAATAAAGCAACATAGGGCCATTCGGCACAGTAGTTTTTTAAAATGCATGTAGCCCTTAAATCAAGACAACAATAAGTGAGTCCAGTTACTGGACACGGGTGAACGGGTCTGGAATATTTGTTGCATCCTTACCCTCTGCTAATCTAAGTTTCGAATCGTCGAATTTGCTGACTCTAGACTTCCTCGAGCAAAAAATTATAATTAAAAAACAGATTTGTCAACTGCTGCGAACAGTAAAAATGCTGAACTTGACAAATAAGGATTGCAGCTTCCTTATCCTAAGAAAAATTCTGAATTTATAATTTGTTAATCCCTCAAATTCTTATATGGGTATATTTTTGTCAAAATTCAATGCAGCGTAAAAGTCATTAGTATTTCTTCGCGTTATATATGATTTAAATAATAGAATATCTCCTCTAAACATCAAAATGAGCAAGAATCCTGCCATTCGTACAGCAGTTTATGAGTAGATTGAAATGTGCCTGATCAACAGGGGTCTTGGAGCGCCACAGGCCGAAGTGGTGTCGAGAGTGGGGGAGGGGGAGGAAGAGAAGGGAAGGACACACCCCCACGAACTCGAACATGAATTAAAGTTTTAATTTCTCTAAATCACTGTTCGCCCTCGAGCGCTTTCCACCAGACGGTCCGTTACTTATAGCCTTTGCCCTTTTTACCGCCTCTTTTTTGCCATTCGCCTCGATCTTACCACCGTCCAACCCTCGCCAATCGGCAGAAATCGATATGCACTTATCCGATGACTCTTGAGACCCCTCTTCCCTTTTTTTCTTTTTCCTCCGTAGGCATAACAGTCAGCGATCGTTCTCTTGATGAGATTTAAATATTTCAAGACAAAATTATCTGTACCATCGACTGGAAAATATTTAGCATTCAACGATGCACTGGAACCTACTTTGGTATTTTGACAAACATTTCTAAATGAACACATTATTTTTTAACCGCTTATAATATCAAGTGGGACTTGTGATGAAGTTTTTAAACAGCATTTAATGAATATAAGTATTATTTTTCTCTTTTCAGTCGAAATTAAATATCTTACCTCATATAAATATTTAATCTTTATAATAAACATAGATGTACAATGATCGTAGCATTAATTTCTTTTATAATTAATTATTAAGTACAATACATCTTTGAAAAGGATAATACAGCTTTAATGAGAAATGAATGAAAAAATCTTAGTGTTTTGTAACCGATCGAGCGAACGACAATAACTGAATCACAGTTCGCGGCAGATTCGGCCCTTTCCCTCCCGTAGAGCGCGACAGGTCGAAGCTAGGGTTGTTCATTTAAAATCATGACGTCGAGCGTAGGGCGCAGTCACGGCGGAGGCGTTAGTATTAACGTTAGGTGCCACCAGGCCGGGCCATCTACAAGAACTTCGTACACCCCTTACCACCGGTGACATATTGTTTCCATTCTGCTCTCGGGCTAAAGCGCAATAAAAAACTGGCATAAATATCAGCTCCCCCGGCGTTTCGCGGCACCGATGCCATCCAAGCGGTGGCCCGCGACACCGTGCTACGCGCAAAAACCGAGAGGCCCCGGATACCGGTGGTCTACAACTACGTGGAAACGTTCTTTCGCACGTGAGAAACGCCGAGGACTAATTTGTCTGAGTGGCTTTTTCGACTGCTATAGAAAGGGCGTCGCAGATTGCGAACCGAGCTATGATCTTCCGCACGGTTACAAATTGTTTCGCCGACGAAGTGTTTACATGTCAAGATGTTATTTAGCCATCGTTGCACCTCGTTCGGGCCCTGAACTGATGATTATTATTTTCTTTACAATCTTCACATGTTTAACTGTTTAGTTAACGTAACATTTCTTAGCAATAAGAAAGAGCGATGAAATAACGAATTATATAAGTAAAAAATGTTCGTCTGGTTAAAAGTCCGCGTGACCCCTGGCGTGGTCATCTGCATAAACGCTAGCATCGCCGGTACTGCGAGGGTTAAACAAGTTGATTTTCGAATTACACTTATGCATACTCGATATGTTTTGGAAAAGTATGAGAGATAGAATGATATGAATAGATATGAATCTATCGAGTGTTTGGTTAATTATATTCACAATCACTTTTGCACTTAATATATATTTGCATTCGTTTTTTGACGAGGGAAACGATTCGCAGAATTGAATGAAATTTTACTTACAGCGTGACAGGTTCTTCAGGGCTTGAGGGTGAAACTGAGAGTGACATGGTGGTGGTCAGACATCGTGATGTTCCTGGCGACCTTACTCGATCATTCACCTAAAACAGAAACGGGTTTCTAAGTGTCAAGAACAAACGTTCTTTCTCATATATATATTTCTTATATATTTTATTATTCATTTCCTGTAATTATCTTCGAAAATGGGACAACTCTAGAGAATATGATATCTCTCCATGGAAATAATTTTCTTTAAAAAGTATAATTCTTGCTTCGAAGCTACATTAATTGTCTATTCGAAATATATATGCGATGAGGTAAAGTTCTTTAAAATTGATAAATAATACGGGAAGAAAACGTTGCGAATTCTCAATGGTATTTTAGAGACACTGATTCTTATCTCGAGTATGAACGCGCTCTGCTTTAAGAGATTATGCACACGATCAAATTGAAAAAAATACAGAAGAGGCATTCCTCCATGCAACTTCCGAATTCTTCGCACGATCCTTGCTGTCGTCGATGGGGAATTGAGCAACAGGTAGAGCAGATATGTCCTCGAGGCATCTTGCTCGACAGAGCATACGCGTGATTTACCGTATAAGTGACTCATCGAAATCACCCTTTTTTTCTCTTATCTTCGGTTCTCTGCTAGAAATCAAACCCGAGGGAAATAATTCTTTTATCTAAACAGTTTGACAAGGGGAAAACAAGAATATCTACTCTTAAGGCTAGTGTTCATATGTCTTGATAAATTGTTAATTTCAGAACAATAAAACTTGTAAGTTATAGTTGTATCACGTAATACATTTTGGTCTTTTCATATTTGGAATTTTTAAATAATACCTGTATTTTAATACTTTTTTACAAATGAATAATATGGAGCAACTAAATATGATATATACATTTTTATAAACATATAACTTCATTTAATATTATAGAAATAACTTCTTAAGCGGTGACTCTGTAGCAAATCTCTATGGCAGAAATAATAGAAACAACAATAATAATAAAGAAAATATAATCTAATTCTAATTTTAGTTCTAATACTAAATTTTTTTAACACTTAACTCTTCTGACGATTTGCAACGACTCTGTACACATGATATAACCCGTTCTCTCTTTCACTATTTTCAACTTTCTTTTATCGCCTATATAGACTGCTAATCACACATACATACGCTTTCTTAAGCACAGATTTCGAGGTTATTGTACCTTACATTCTTTTCTGTTCCACACTTTCGCTCTCACCCTCCCTCGGTAACTGTCAATTATTTATAATTTCGCATTTTATAGTACAAGCGACAACGAATTGTCTTCGTTTCATAATATTTCCATGATTTTCTGAATCGGGTCGTTCGCATAAAGCGCGGCCGTATCAGCAGCGGGCAAATTCAGTCGAAATTGAGTGGCCCTCGTCTAAAGAAATATTACACCCATATTTTTCTCCCGTGAACGATGACTGAAGCTCTCCCGCGATTTCCAAGGGATTAATAATGGGCGGTAGACCGTTCTACGACAATCGTAGAGCGAAACAAATGCAGCCTGGGGCAAGTGGACCAGACTCGCGCCGACATCAATCTGAACGAGCGAGTCGCACCCCTAACGAGCCACCGAGTCATATAAATTTTATTGCCATTTCATAAATCCCGTCGGCTGCCGCGAGTAACCGTTCCGCAGTTCTCCGAGAGATTATCAGGAACGTATAAAGTTGCGGATCGTTGCGCGATTACGGCTCGATTTTGTCTCTTGTGGCGTCTATCATGGAGGAGAGGGTGGATTTCGAGGGTGGCAGCGAAAAATATCGCGAAAACGTTTGCATAATACCACCGCTTCTCATCGACGATCGATCCGAATGGAACAATGAAACATTTATTTATTCGTCTTCGAAACTACTTTTTAATACTGCTGTGGAAACGATCCTCAAGTACGCCATTACTATTTAATTGTGAATTCGAATGGGCAGTTAGTTACCCGACCGCGGTTTAATTGTTCATATTTTCTCCCGTTCGGCAATACTGTGAAGCGAAAATAACTCTTGACAATTATTCTTGTGAGTTGCATCTAGGCTTGTGCATACTATACAGTGGTGTCTTGCGAATAAATTATTTTTAACTCGAAAATAAATTAATTAACTGCAGATTTCTACTTTCCATGATAATAAGTTTTATGGGTTGAACTACACAACGAGTATTAATATGTGTACAGGAATTATATATTTATTTTTTATTTAGATTCTCCTAGCACCCTGTTGTTTAGCGATAAGGTTAGGGCAATATTTCCATACGACATGAAAGATGCATTTCGATCCGAGAATGCAAATACAAGCATAAAATATGAAGCTCGGCGGAACCGAGTGGAATGTAAATGCTAGGATTACGTTTATAATAAATAAGACAGAAGCCTGTACGCGAAAAGATGGAGACGGAGCACAGTTAATTCAGTTTTATACGACAACACTTCCGATCCACGGTAAGCCGGCGACAGTCCCGAGCTCCTTCCCTCGGCGTTCTCTTCATCTTAACGCAAAGACGAACCAAAACCTGATTTACATTTCTTTCTCTCCTCGCTATAAAAATTCTGCGACGATAACTTCCTTTGTTCCACCCTCTATGGTCGTAGGGGCGAGCAACCCCTGCGGCTGGGAAGCCATGGGGAGTTTCAATAACCCCGACTAGTTTTCGGTTTACATTACATTCTTTTCCTTAATTAAAGGCATTGCGCGCTCTGGTTCGCTGAAAATTGTCCTTCATCTCGCGGAAACATCCAGCACGCGTTCAACCCGCCGAATGCTGGATCGAAGTTTCCGAAGATTGTAACTGTAAAACGCGCCAAGTAATTATCAGACTGTTGATCTTTATACAACATCAAATTTCATCTCGTACTTTGTAAAAGAAGTTACACAGAAGTTTGCTTTCTTTTTGAATAATATTAATGTATCAAGTGAACACAATACCGAATTGAATTTTATTTCTATTTTCACTCATTCAGATTCCATATAAATACATACAATTCACGTCAATGATATTCATTTCATTCAGGACATCATTGAGAACAGTCAGTCGATGATAGTGATCCTGTTCGACAACTGAAATCACGTTTGCCGGAAAAGCGAATGCGAACGGCGTAACGGAGGAACAGACAGAGAAGAAGAGAGACGGCTAGATAGGATCGAAATGTAATTAAGAGAGCAAATAATCCGGGCCGAACAAACTCCATGAAATGGATCAAAGAACTGGGAAGCGAGAGGGAACGACAGGACGCGGGGAGAAGGATAGAAAGGGAGAACGGCGTGTACCGATAGAGATGCGTCGCTGAAAGGTAGCGGGACGAACTACGACCGACTGATTCTCCTTGTCGTCGTCCTGTCTAGCCTGAAGGAGTAGGGCAACCTGGGCGAGGGTTAGGGGGTGAGAGGGGGAAGAAGGCCTCGGCAAAGACCCTCGATAAATATTTCCGTCAAGTGACCGGGGTTGGAATTCAAAGAGAGCCGAAAGGTGGAATCGAGAGCAAAACGAGTCCATCCTCTCTTCAACAGCGGTTCAAGGGATGGCCGACGGGGAACGACGGCGTGGAATGGGGGAGGCAGCCAAGCCAGCCAGTATATTTGCGTTACGTTACGTAGTTGCGCGTTTAATCAGCCGTATACCCGGAAAGGGCGCGTGTGAGAGGGAAAGAAGGAAACGAGGGAAGGCCCGGGGTAAGAGGAACCGCCTCGACTTCCGGACACTAAAGAAGGACAGGGACTAAACTGCGTTCCTACCTTTTGTCAACGCAAAGAGACCAGATTCTGTTTACAAACTGTCCTCTGCAACCTCGTACGGCGACTACTTTCATGGAACGGATTGTCGTTCGAGCTCGTTTTCCTTTATCCCGTTATTCCTCTTTCGGCGCTTGGGAAAGTGCATTGTAAACGACTGTTTTGGTAATCTCTTCCTTTAGGGTATGTATGTTTGAAAATTTGTGGACTTGGTTGGTGTTCTTTTCGTTTATTTGAACGTGAAATGTAATTATTATTTTTTTATATTTGAAATATTCGGTTTTTGGAGTGTTGAGTTTTTACAGTGACTTTTTGTTGTGCTAATGTTGATGGATTTGTTTTTTAGAGTTTGCCACAGTATTTGCGAAGAGATTCTTTGTGTTCTCCTCTGGCGGTTTCGCGCCAGGGAATAGAGGAGGAAAGGAAGCAAGGGAAACAGAAGAGTTGGCGCCTACGAGACGTCGATGGCGTGACAGATTGCCTCCAGTATTTTCCACCACATATATCATCGGCATCCGCCAACCCTTAGTTCTAGTTCAATGCTCACCGCCGTCGTCTCCCTTAATTGGCATCACCTATACCAATCTACCTGTGCCGTGGCTCAGAAAATTTCCTACCACAGTTAATTACTATAGATTATATTACATTTACACGAGCGTTCCTGCTGCCTGACACAGAGAAATATTATACAGGGTGTCATGCAGTAGATCCCTACAAAAATATCGTGAACATACACGAATAAGGAAGTAAAAAACAATAAAATTTATTTATTTCAAATTTGCATTCATATCGAGAAAATAATACACTAATTCAGTAAATTCGATATCATCGATCGTTAATATTGACTTATTTCTAATTTCATTTATCGCGTGAATATGATTCCCGCGAAATTTTACCGTTTATAGGACCGTGATAACTGGATATCGCCGACGGCCATTAATTATCACCACGCCTACGAGATTGGATTTCGAATTAAACTAAGGAAGCGAGGCAATGCGGCGGGGATAATATATCGATAACAAACCGAAGGGTCGGTGACAAACTGCAAACCGCACTTTCATCGTCAGGGATACGATTAGGGAAAAATTCGTCCTGTTTTAATGGGCAGTGAAAATTAAATACCGCGGTGTCCACCCCTTAGGTCCAGCCACCTAATAATTCATACGAGGAATGTAAAAAGGGCGAGCCCTTTTTCGCCGCCCCCGCTGACGGCCGCGCGCAGAGAAATGCCGAGAGACGAGAACGAGAAAGTCAAGGGGGTAGAAAAATACGAGCTCGTGTTTATCTTGAGATTTGTAGCCGCCCTGTTCCCGATATTTATTGGTCTTCCAGGGACCGTGAGGACGCCACGGTCTGACGGACCGTTAAATTTTATTATGCTTTTTTCACCAATGCCCAAATAACGCGTCACTGAGTACGGCTGGCAACTTTGTCGTAAAAATAAATCCTGATCGTCCGCGGATCATCGTTTTCTCGAGGAAACAGACATCGTAACGTATTTAACTCGGTAGTCGGTAACATTAACGTGTAGTCTTTACAGTACACGTTTCAATAATTTATTACTAGGTAATAAAGTTTATTCTGAAACAAATGGAATGGAAAATGATGGAAATGTATTTCTAGTTGAAGTAATAAAAGATCCTTTAATATATATATATTTTTAATATTTATCCACAATATTTAGCTCAATGAATTCGAATACTTTAATAGGATTTCATTTGCTACTTGCAGCTAATTGTTCCACTTAATTACTTAATTACTTCATCTTTATTTGCAGATGTGTTATTGGCAAAAAAATAAGTAAGTAATATTAAGATGTGAAATCGAACAAATTTCTTAGGTTAAACATGTATTTTTTAATATTAAACTAATACATTCATGGTCTAACCAGAAACTTGCGCAATGAGAAGAGCAAGATGAAGATTTATAAGACTGGTGAATATCAACGATAACCGGCGTCTTACCCCAACGAATTCATAAAGAAGGATCTCCAGGACGCGTAGGTCCACGCGCAAGGGTACACAAGCAGCCTAACTGTCTGCCGAGGTCATATTTAGGATTAAGGAGACGGCGGTTGCAACCTCTTCAGCGCCACGATAGTTGCGAGCGCAGTAGAGACACCTCGCTAAATCGGGCAGCCCATTATCTTAACAAATCTAATCTCGCGGTGGGTGTTTATAAATGTCTTGTTTTCCAGCGATGCGACGCCATGAGTCACGGGGGAAAGGGACACGGCATTTCCAACCGCATTTCGGCTCGGCTCCTTCATTAATGGAAGGGCTGGCAAGAAATGAGGAATATATTCGTAATCGTAATTTCTTGGCTCTCGGGTACAACGTCAGTTCATATTATTGACATTTTGACGGGTACCATTACCTAAATTCTAGTAAAACAAAAGTTCAATATCCACAATATATTATAGTAACATTATATTAGTAAAAAATAAATTAGCTATGTTCATATTAATCGCTATCATTAATTATAATTCAGTACTATAATGCTAAATGAGAATCTCAACATAGAAGGTAAATATTTTTTAGTTTCGTAACACGTGAAGAAGAATTGGAACTTTTGTAGAAGTTCTGCCAGTTACTGATAAACTTTTTAGACTCCTGTCTCTGTCATGCAAACAAAATTTCTTGTAATGTACCAATTAGCAATCTGTCAAAGAATTCAGCGATATCCTGGTCGCGAGTATGCCCCGAGTAGTTGAGATCGTGTACGGGCGCGAATACTGATAAACGCAACGGGAGCCGTCGCTGAAGACAACTACGGCATCCGGGAAAGGGTGGATTCCTGTTATTATAGGATGGAGAGTACAGCTAGCCGCAAAACCGGAGGCCCTAATCCCTTAAGAACAATAATAAGAATCCTTTCTCTGTTACTCCTGGATTCAGCGTTAAAATTGCCGGGGTGTGTGGAGGACAAAGGCGGAGAGAACGTTCCGACTTAATTCAAAACCTCGTAGGAGGTTGCGCTGTAATCTCCTATCCGACTCCCCTTGAGATCCTCTGAGACCGCTAGCTAAACCTCCGTTCACGCTTTCTTTTAACCCCTTCTTACTTCGTATCTTACAACGCTTTTCATATTTTAACGGCCGCTAGGGATTACCTAACGACAGACGATTCTGAAAGTAAACGAGTGCGATTGCTCGCGTAAACAGTGTCCTTGTGATACGAATAACGTTTAAAGAGTGGAGCGAGGATACGTATAGTGTTTCTAGGATTTATATAAACTGTAAGTTTAAATATTGAAGATACTACTTCTGAGGAATAGAAATATTTCAAGTAACAAACTTATAGACTTAATAACAATACGATGGTACTTGGTTGAAGAATTGTTTTCTAATTTTTATTTAACTGGTATTTATTAGTATGCTTGCCTTTGGTTCTGATTATTGTATTGAATAAATCTAAGTGTTCGTCGAGATAAGTTTGCCAACTATATGATTGATTAAAAAATTTCTGCGTTTTTCAAATATTATTTTTCCAGGAGACTTGTTTATGAATTATTACAACCTTGACTCACGAAGAATATTCCAAGAGGGAAAACAATAATGAAATTTTAACCCAGTTGGTTCCTCTGCAGTTAATCATTTTTCCAGGCAACTTTTTTAACAACCTTGTGGTTTTAATCAATATTAACAATGAAAAAGGACTTAATCAGGCTTCCTAGGGGATGGCGACCAGGCTGCGACGAGAACTCTTTTGCTTTAAATTTTCATTCGGCTCTCGTACAAGGTGGTTACGTCAGGGACTTGTTTCATCCTTGGAGGCTGGCCTGAGACTCTCTTCTGCGTCCTCGTCCTGGGCGTAATTTGCACACAAAGTACTGAAGACGTGTACCGCTGCGCGAGCATGTATATCGCGCAGACACAGACGCGTTCACGTACGTTATGTACGGTCTGTATTCGAAAACATTATGCTAACGTCCCTCTCTTCTATCCGATGCGTTCATCTAAACAGTTATTGCTTGGCTATGAACGATATCATATTTCCATGGTAATGTGGCAATTAGACAGAAACTTTGTCCCAGTTCTAAACCTAACGGAAATAAACCCTCCAGTTACGTTTTCTCTTATTACTTTCGATAATTTCGTATTCGTCACTTATACGTAATTTAATTTGTCAGTACGCGTTAGTGAAGTTTCAAAGCAAATGTTTTTGATTACATTAACAACCATTCAAAAAGGTTATAAAAATATTACGGTATACTACAATATTCCGTGAAGTTATATATTTAAAGGAACCGAGTATCTACACACGATTTTATGTGATTAGAAATTGGATCAAACTGTGGAAGTTCGAAGTATATTCAATTAAAAAGTGATTTTCCAATTTGAATATACGAACGGTAATAGGGAATTAGGTGTGTCGCGTATATACATAGCTAACGAGCTCGATCAGTCTCCACGGACAAGGAAGAAAGTCTTTCTATCAGATAATAAAAAACCCGTCACGTAGAGACGGGTCCGCAGAGGACCACAGGCTGAAGTCGGGAGGGTAGTCGGGAAGAAGGAAAAGAATACTAATTCATTATTCAATCTGGGTCGAGTGATTAGCATGCGCCGGTACCCGGCATCTTCGTCCTCGGCTCCTTCTAAATAATGTAAGACGTACACCACCGCAAGAACGTGGTGGTACAGGCATCGTCTCGAATCCCTGCCACCCTTACAATTTTGCACTGCTTCAACGTTCGCATTTAAATAATTATGCGCGACGTTCTGGCAACGTGCATAGGAAAAATATTTTATGGCAGAGAGAGGCAAAGATTAGTATTAAAAATAAATGATTCCTTTCGATCGGATGAATGGTAATTCTTACAGCATCATAGCGTAATAAACAATATCGTTGGAGTCGAATTGCTCTGGACAAATTAGTGATCACTTCCTAATTTATTCACGACCAATGGTTATTAATAAAATGATTAAAAACACAAACAATCTCAAGAATTTACTAAATAAAATTTATTAAACTGTATTAAAAATACCTACATACACGTGTTATCATATTACATATTGATATCACGGAAAACGACGTATATCCTTCACAGAACAAAGAGAATCACATGCGCTTCTAATCGTCAAGGTAAAAATCTACTTGCAATTAAAGAAACTATATTCTCGTAAAAAATTTTCACTATTCCCTAAGATCTGCAACAAATGAATGCCCGGGGGTAGCAGAAGTTCGCGGTGTCTGCGGGCATTAAATCAACCTTCGTCAACGGGGAGAAAAATCTCGGAAAGCTGAAATTCCGAGGGAGGAGCGGGCAGTGCGGCCAGAGATAAAGCATTTTTAATACAATTAAGCGAGAATCTCGACGGTATCCGTTCTTCTTTCTTCGTTGGCGCACCCCTAAGCGTTACCCCCTGAGAAAGGTGGGCGCCTCGGTGGTCTTGGTTCGAGATCTGGATGTAAGAAGGGTTGTACTCAGCTTGCCTCCGGGGCATGTTAATGCACTCCAAGATCTTAGCACTTACACTCCAACACGCCCGTCCTACTCGGCGTCGTCGTCGTCCTCGTCGCTGTTCTCCCGCCTGCTTTTCCATCCCCAGCCATTTTCTCTTTCTCTTAAACTAGCCCCGACCAAGACTGCGCCGCCTCCAGAGGGCTTTCACGGACGACGCCTTAAATCCGGATCTCTTCCTTGTCCCCCGTCGCGCCACCCCGCGCCAACTCGGCCTCCCACGATTCTTATTCAGCCACCTTCTCCGCCATCTCCGAATCCGAGGTTGGTGCCGCGATTTTCTTCGCTGGAACGCCCAGGAATCGGGTTTTCAAAATGTACGGCTTCCCCGAGTGCATGTCCGGGAAAGCACTATGAGAGGGTGGCCACAATTCGTGATTCTAAGGATTCTTCCGGATAGAAGTGATTTTAGGGGGTCGCATCAACGTCGATCGACATGTAATCGAGACGGGAACTTGTCGTGATGCCTCGAGAACATTGGAAAATTGTTTGGAGTAATTGAATGGGATTAGTTTGGGAAAAAGTGATTAACAAACGGTCTGAAATTTCTTTTTTCTTCGTTACTCTCGGTACCGTTTTTGTTTTAGACACTTTATGGTAATTATTTCTCGATAGGCACGATCGTTTTATACACTTTGTTAGGCTCCTCGAAATCGTGAAGATCTGAACGTTAATCAGTCTGAAACTTCGATTACCTGAGCACGAAAATCGATGAAGCGCACTTGATATCGGGAAGAGCCATCAATCCTTCGCGAATCAAAATTCCACCGTGCGCCTACGTTAGAATCGTCCCAATTACCCCTTACGAACACGCGACGTAGCATTGGCCGTTTTACCGCGTCGAGCGCACTTTCAGCAATCCCGTTTTGCTAACAAAATTACTAACTTCTCTTTCGAGTTTCCAACGAATTGCAGTTATTCAATCTGTCTAAAAAACAGTTGTTTCTCCGTTTAAACGATTCTTGTCAAATTCTTCTATCATCTCTTTCACTTCCGCCGTCTTCAAATCGCTAGAATCACTAAAATATTTCCAATTGCACTACCAAAACTTAACAGTACCATTTTAAAACCACATACTTTGAAAGATCTACAAAACAAACGTCGATTCTCCCAACTGTCTTCATCAAAATCACCTCTTTACGTAGTCGCGTACAATCGGATCGTTTCCCTGCGTAAAGCGGCGCCGCGTTTCCCGGCAGAAACTCGAGGGGTGAAAGAAAAATCGAGGCAGCGAGCGCGGCGAAGGGGACAGGCACTGCGGCTACTGCCGCTCGCAGAAAGAAATCTTAATTAACGAAGCCATTGTTTCGGCCGTGGAAACTCGACGAGAGGCGACAGCCACGAGGATCGAGCGTGGCTTACCGGCCGCGAGGGGGTGAGCGTCCGGGTCGTTTCGCCTGTGGCTGGGGTGGAAGGGAAAAAAAACGAGAGTCGGCTTTTTTCAAGGACGATGGGCACACCGGCCACACTGACCACCGGCGGTGCCGCCGCGCGCACAAGGGCACACAAAGCCCTTGACGGATGGGTAGCCACTAGCCTGTGCCGCAACCCTCACCGTTACGAGTGACCACCTGTTGAAGGTCCTGCACGCACCTGTCTACGCACACACGGGCTCATCCTACGCGGCCTCCCCCACCATCGGCCCCTCTCGTGCGAGCAGATGATATTTCCATCCGTGATGACCGAAGAAACGGCCCGGAATAACGAGTGCCGCCGCGGTCTGTCCGCTACGCGTCAAGTCGTTCGGAAGAGAGGCAGGTTAACAGGTACCATTGCCACACGAGTCGACAGCTGTTGTAATTTGCACGCTTGCTGGACCCCGAGTTATGCAAATAGTTGTTTAGTTCGTTTCTGGGGGACGGCGCTGAGATATGAAAATGATTTTCTTTGATATCGAAGGTTGATGATTAGAGGATAGCTATTGAGATTATCAGGGGTAATTATTTGTTTTAGGTTTCTTATTTATTGAGAAGTGACATTTTTGATATAGTAATTAGTAGTGATACTAATGCTTGTGAACGTATTTTTCGTAGATGTAGAAACATATGATAGAACAAAATATGTAACTTCAAATAAGTCTTCAGTAACAGCATTAGTTAAAATATTTGTTTCATAATTTTCTATTGGACTAATCAATTCTTGATTTGTGTACAATGCCAAGTCGAATAATAAGTCATTCGATGCGTTAAGTTATTGGAAACTTTAACAATAATATAAATATTTAACAATAAGGATTCGTTACCTTACTTATAATAATATATTGTACCCAGTACCGATCAACATTAACTCGACGAAAAACAAAATGGAGGAGCAATTGTAGGAATAGTTTCGATTACATTCGGCATCGCTATCACCCGGGCGAATTCACAGAACGGTCCGGTCGGTTCGCTCTTCGAATGTGGTGGAAAAGTGGTCTGTCGTTTTTACCGGTCGAGCGCTCGTCAATCTGCAGATCGAGGGCGGTTTTGTTTTATTCCCTGTCCCATTTCCCATCCCTGCGTCAGTTCTCAGTGAGTGAACCACAACCGGAGGACGACGGGAACGCTTTATTTCCACCCCCGTCGCGATCATTCCATTTGTTTCGCAGTCGGCATTGCATGGCTCGCGGCGACGAGCTTTCTCTCTTACCTTCTCTGTTTACCCGCCCCCTCTTTCCTCGCCCTGTCCACGTCGGATGCCGTTCCCCATACGCCCCATGGCAGATTCGACCAGTGGACGAATCGTCCCAGCGTTATCTCGACGTATCCACAGGTACGCTTAATACGTCCCGCCGACGTATTTATTCACCGAAACACTCTTCCACTTTGATGAATGACGTGTCCGTTTGAGCGCTTCCAGCGTATTTGCGACCGGCCTCGCTACCGACTGTTGAACTCTCGCGTGGAAATCACGAACCTTTGAACGTTAATCTTAAACGTGGTATAAATCGCGTTAGCCGTTAGAAATCATTAAAATAAATTATGAATTTTCATCTTTGTTTAATGTTCAGGTCGATTTAGTCGATTATAAAATAATCAAAATTTAATATTTCAAGTGAAGTAGATATTTATGTATATTTTAAGTTAAAGATTAAAGGGAAAAATTCATTAATTACTGCTGTGTTTTTTATAAATGTCGTGAATATTCAATTGATTTAATCAGTAGTTTCTGATTTGTTGGTATCTAAAATGAAATGCGCAAGATAAAGATGCAATAATGATGAAGATAAAGCACCAGCGAGCTTCGAAATACGTGGCTTGTGAGATCGATGCTTATTAGTAATCCAGGATCGTCTTAGCTATTACGCATTTAGATTCCGAGATAACCTCCGAGATGCTATTTCCAACCCTCCATTCACGTTTCATCTTCTCCTTGGCAATCCTTCGTCATCGGTCGAAACCACCTTGTCATCGCGTAAGACCGAACATTACGTTCCTTCAAGATGTAGACACGTCCTCAAATTATATTTGCTTGTCTCACCCGTTCAAATATGCTCCTGATTTTATGTAACGAAGATGTGATCTACATATTAATGATACAGCGTTACACCATTTAATTCAAAGAATAAGGTGTTTCACTATTATGAGAAATATACAATACAAAAAGAAACTTATTTATTTAGTTAAACTTTATATACATTTATACTACTAATTATTCCTTAAACGATAACTGCATTACAATTTGAAACATTATTAAAATGAAATGACCTATTACTAAGTTCTCTTTTTACAATTGTTGAAAACGTAATAGATTCATCTCTAACGAACAAAGAAATTAATTTCCTAATACGAAAACCTAATCACAAATCAATTGAAATATCAAAAGATGCATCCTCTTTGTCAATAGATTCCCCGGGAAAATTTAAAATATTAATCTTCTCGGTATTTCCAGTGTTAAAATGATCAAGCAAGCCTCGTCAGCAGGCAAAGTGTCAATAAAGCATACATTTACATCCGTTCCACCCTTTGCCAGAGCAAATACCGAACCGACCGAATCAATCACCCATCGAATCAGTCTCTTTAAACAATCGATCAACGCCTAATTGCGATTCGGTCGGGCCGCAAGCTGGCCGCGCGCGAATTCGTCAAAGTGGTCAAAGCGGCGGCGAGGGTGAGGCAGAGTGGTCCGACTGTCAGCAACGGAAACGGTCGGTTGCATCGAAAGGCAATCGACGAAGGAAGCGGTCACGAGTGGTCGACCCACCATCGGTCGACTGGCCAGGCTTTTTCAACTTCGCTGTTCACCACTGACGACGGAGGAGATCGCCGTTTAAGTGGCGGCTCGCTAACGATAGTCCAACCCTTCGAGGACTCAGCTCGAGCGGCGGCTGGCCTCTCGAAGTCGGCCTGCATCTGATGGTAACTTCAATCCGTTAATTGGTGTACAACTTTTTTTTCAGTCGTACTTCTTCTCTTCCTCTTGCCCGCTCACCACGCTACCCCTGTCACCGACCGTTCCCCGCCATCGTCGCCGCCCCCCTCAGCCGCTCGTTCCTTTCCGCGTTCCCGTACAAGAGGAAGGAAAAATTTTATTAAATTAACAGACGACAGGCGACGTCGTTCGGTGGCTTCACAGAAAAAATGTTCCTCTGCAGTCCCTCTCTCCTACCCTCTATACTTTCGCTGCGCCATCGCCCGCCACCGTTCCATCGTACTTTATCCCGTTCGGCCACGCTCGTTCTCTCGACGTTCGTCGCTTGAAAGAACTTCGAAAACTCGTTTAATCGCCGGCCGAGTAATTTTTTAAGCCTTCTCTGCCGGTCGTTGGTCAGTGCTGGTGAAACGCGACTTCGCGTGCGGCAGCCGCGTTGAGTCGGTGGGGGTGGCTCGGATCGCCTCTTTGAAAACGAATCGCGAAACGGAAAGTATGTAGGTATTTCACAGGTTATTCCACAGAGGAGGCTCATCAATCGTGCCAATGGATATATTAGTGCGCGAATCGTCTGAATTTCAACGTTAATCAAAGCGATGCTAGTTGCGAACGACTACGGATCAAACGTTTTTAGAGGGATGTCGTCAAGCTCGAGCGTTTGGTAGCCGGGAAATCGAAAACCATGATTTTCTGTGAAAAAGAGACATGTTCATCTTTTATTTTGGGTAATAAAATATGCAATTTCTCGTTTAAATCACGGAACACGAGGCAAACAAGTTGTCTAACTGATTTTAAATAATTTGTTTCGTATTATTAGTTTAGGTGCGATTTAGAGCTTAGAGAATAAGATTTGTATAAAGAAAAAACGTTTTCTTTGGTGTTTAACTGATGTCACGATTCGATAATTAATTTTTTCCAGCCGAATAGAGTTCCTGCCAGGAACTTTGATTCTTATTTAAATGAATGTGTAATTGGTAGAAGAAATTTAAAACCACCGAAATATTCAAACACGTGGGGTTATTATTGTTATCGATTCTCACTCGTCGGAACGATCACTTAGCAATGCTAACGAAAACAATCGGCGTAAAGAGGGACAGAAGCGGTACGGTTACGAATCGATTAAAGAAGGAAGTAGATATCACCGGCGGTATTCAAATCGATTACAGGACAGCCAATGTAAAAATTATGCAAATGTCGTTTACAAGTGAATGGGACCCTCGCGACGAGCAAGGTTACAATTAAGCGGGAGCCAATTCAATATCGAGGTCCATTCGACAGAATATTCAACGGGATGGTATTAAACGTCGACTAGTTCACTTAGTCAGTGGTTAATCATAGTCAACAATTGTTGCATCTATTGACGTACGTTTGTCTCTGTTAGATCTATACAATAAATAAATATTGTTTGCTAATTGTATATCCACTCCAAATGATAATATTTTATAGAAAGAAGATTACCAATAAATAGAAAATATTTATTATCTGTAATAATTTTCTAATAATATTAACCTTTGTAGAGTTCATACTGCAATTGTTTAAAAATATGTATTAACGTTGTACTCAAACAAGAATTAATAATATTTATTTTATTTTCCCTAAAGGAATTTTTTAGAAGTAACGGTCTTCTTTCAAAATTTCTTTCAAGTGCCATCAGACTTGAATTAAAAACGTATTTAACCGTTAACGTTCCAAGTGTATGGTTAAATTCTGAACTCGGCCGAATAAAATTACATTTCGAGCGAATGTCACTATATAAGATTCCAAGCACGGATACATCTCTTAAGCAGGCTTTGCTTAAAGCATCGATGGAATTACCGGTGGCTGATGAGTTTAACAGAAGGGATAGACGAGATGAGAGGCCCCTTCGCCCTCTTTGCCATCGTGTTTCTTCGCGTATCGGCCTCGCTCTTCTCGTCTCTTCTGCCTCTTGGCAAACCCTGTTCCGTCACGCTCAGAAACCGCGTTGATGTAGGCCTCGTTCCCTCTGTCTCTTCATTTTGTCGTTAATATGATCGTGGTATCATCTATTTTGCAACACCTCATAACTTTAAAAATATATTTTTCAGTAAAACAATTAACTGCTTCTAAAATTGGTACACGTTTTGTAAATATTTCGTGTTACATAAACTGTTATTAAAATAATAGATATGTTTCTTTAAAATATGCAAGAGGCTTCTTTAAATTGATCATTATAATTACTGAATAGTGAATTAGTTTCTAATCCAAAAGATGAACTATTTCATAATTTCATTTTTAGTCTCAATTCTATCTCTAATATTTTGTAATCCAATCAAGTAATGACAACGCTTTTGAAAGATAATATCGTTTTCCTGCTTATATTTATATAAAAATGAATACAAATCTCTACATACATTTATGCATTGCCTCGAAAACAAACTAGAACTGATTTTACGGAATAACAAATTAATATGCTGCATTGGAAATATGAAAATCCCCCGATTCGTTGCGATAAGCTGATTACTTAACGATTTGATCTGGAAAGCAAACGATTTAGGTCTTCCCGAAGGATCGTTCGAACCGAGAGCCATATTATAAGCCTCTAGCTCCTCGCACCGACCTTCATCTACATATGTTCTCGTCAGCTGCTCTTTGTTTCCGGAATAAGAGCTCATTACGAATGCAAAACCGTCCATTCATATTCAAAATTTTATATCTCGTTCCGCATTCCTATGGCGGGGCTAATTTATTCGACTTCGATCCGTGCCCGCGACAAATCCAACGACTCCTGCCGTTTCCCTCGAACCACCGACTCGTCTTCATCCTTTTCCCTCCACTTTATTTCAACGTGACTCTCGCGGCTATTAGTAATAACCTTTTTTTTATTGCCCGCCCCACTGTGACTTCCAGATCAATTTTTACGATCGAAGGAATTGATGCCAGCTGACGTGACATAATTTTGATAATTACTACGCCGAGTCTATGAAATTTACAATTACTACATCGAATGGTTCAATGAATACAGAATTGTTCATTGTCTTCAAATATTTGTTAAACTTATCCTTCGTAAAACAAAATACTTGTTAAAGTAGTAAATACAAATGACAATGATGTATACTTTCCCTGGCGACACTCTTAGAATCTAAATAGTTAACGCGGTGTAATAGACAAATTTCATAAAAGATGTTGAATTTCTTTGACGAAATATTTTTTGTAAGTTGCAACAATTAATGTGGGACGCGTAGAAGTTATTATGTAAGGAATTCGTAGAAAAACTATGTCACCAGTTTATCGTGTTGTTTTTCGAGAACGAAAAGCGAAGGCAAAGCGGGCAATTGCTGGGTGGACTTCGTAGAAAGCGAATATTCTATTGGATTATTCAAATTCAACACTGTACATTTTCACTATATTATATTACACATTTTTATAAATATTATATTTCAGTTTTGCATTAGTTTCTACCTCAGTAGATTACCTCGATTCAGCACACTTAATCATTTTATTTCATCTCTATGTAAATATTAACGCTCCACGGTTTCAATCGAATAATTAGATTACCCAACAGCGACAGAGATTCGCCTCTTCGATCTTCGAGCGACACCAGTGTCGAGCGTTAAACGCGAACCGTGTAGACGCGTGTAAACTAATATCCCTCAGCGGCGGTGGCGCGCGCGCGAGTGCTCGGGAAAGACGAATCGCGAGGGAAGGTACGCACGCGGCAGAATCATTATAAATAGTCATAATTACAACAGTCGCGCGTGCCTAATTCAATTAGGCTGATTAACGTTGTACGTTGCAACTTCTCCCCGGTTTCGCCCTTCTGCCCGAGCTTCAGCAGGCAGAGGAGCGAGCAACCAGCGACGAGCGGAGAGAGCTCGGGCCTGGTTGATTTTGGGTGAGTGTGCGCGGCCGGGCAGAGAGCGCGTAAAATATACCCCGTATCCTGGCCAGGATCCCAGGACCACGCCGCCACGGTATTATGCTTATGCATAGACAAGTTATAGCCCGGTTAATATGATTATCTCTTCGACGAGAGGTAAAGCGAGTTAAAGAGAAACGGAGGGAGAAAGGGAACTAGGTGCGCCAGAGCCCGATACGTTGCCCGGGATCTGGTTCAGCCGCGTCGATATCAACGAGTTAGAACGGTATGCATATATTATCCGTACGTTACGGGCAATCGAATTTCCAATTTTCGTCGGTGACAGTTTCTCTCCTGGTTCTAATGATTTTTTCATTAGTTTTCAATAATTTCTCTCACTATCGTAACGATTCCAGTGGACTGCGTATTTATTATATAATCGATTGTTGCGAAAAAATAGATTTTAGTATCAGTCATTATAGTTCTATGAATGAAAATAAATATAACGGAGATTACGATGTACGCATTAAGTTAAATGAACATTACACTCATGTGATTAGCAGGAATAGCATTAAGCTGGTTCATACTGTGTATCATATAATATTATTTACGTATTAATATCTCGCATTGAAACTTAAAGGCAAAGAACAACATTAATCACGGAAATTCCGATAGAAAGCAAAAATCGAGGCGAAAGATTCGAAGCGCCTTTTTAAGGCAAACAGCGTAACCTACTTATCTAATTCGCTCTCTCTTTAGCCGTAAAGACGTCCCGCGGTAAACGTAGCGTGATAATGAAAGCGGGTGTTTAGTCAGGACTTCCGGCTCAGTCATTCCCTTTGCACCTCTCTCTTTTCGCCGCCGGGTATTTTATATCCTCCTTTGGCGCGATAAGCGTCGTCCTCTAACAGTCTCGCGCGCTTGCCTAGACTGGCATGCATCGGAAGTCGTACTTCATTAAGTCGGTAACACTTCTTCCAGCCGCGTTACTCGTCCCTTTCATGACGGGGCCTCTATGAGGAGGCGAGATCGAGAGGGAGTAAGATTAATTGCATTCCGTCAAGAGAGGAGGCGTATTTTAAACGAAACCGCCGGCGCCCGCGCTGAAACGCCCGAGTGCCGGCTGAAAGGAACGAAACGAGAGGATGGCGGTGGCGCAGGGAGCAAAGGAGGAAAACGACAAGCCTCGAAGAGGAAAGACGAGATGGAGTCGCGAGCTGAGCGAGGATTCCTCGCCACCGGTGGAAGAAGAGGACCCCGTTCGCGGCACCAAAGAGAGCTCAACCCCCTCGCCCGTGAGAGAAGACTGGAACGGGGAGCCAAGAGAGGAGACACCGCCTAAGGCCTTGTTGTATTTATCATATAATTACCATAATAGAGCCTCGAACCACCCGTCGCCACCTCCTACTCCGCCACGACCCTTCTTCTACCAGTGCCGACCAACCACCACCACCACCACCCATTTACGCTCAGTTCTAACAGCCACAACCGCAAATTGGAAACTCTCGAATACATTTTACCTTTGTTACTGTTTCGTTCTTCTCGCCAGAAATGGTCGCTTATACGATTTCGGCCTTCGAAACTAAATGTTAACGAAAGTGAACCGAAATTGAAACCGATATATTACATTTATGCTTGCAACCGATGGTGTCTTATGTTTATTTCCTTGGAATTTTTTCTATCATTGAAGCCTTTGTATATAGGGTAGAGATATCATGTGAAGCAACATTGTTTATACTATTATTTGGATGAGAGTTTCTTGATGGTACAGGATTTGATTAAAGTATTTTGGTAATGATACTGAAGAAATTAGGAAGAGGAAGTTCCTCATTTAATGCTAAAAATCCTCTTTATATGCTGATATTTCACATCGTGTTTATCCCGCATCATTTCGGAATTGCTATTCAAAACGAGCGTGTATACCAAGATGATCAACCCCAAATCTAACTTCCGCGCTAATTCCGGCCAGAAAGTAAATAAGCATTCTCCCACAGGCATACGGGCTGTCAGGGGTAGATGCGAGTATATGCTTTTCAAAATTTCATATCTCCAGAGAGTTTTGTCTGGCTTGACGGCGGGAAAAATTTTGCGCACCTTGATAGATGCATCTTTCAGAACGTCGACGACTTCTCTCTGCCCGCAGAATCCTTGGATAGTCGCGAATGCATACGTTATTTTCGAGGAAACTTTATGCTAGCGAATTTTTTTGTTCAGTTTGACGATACGCCGTGAAAGAGGTGGAGAAGGAAGAGACTGCGACGGTGGCGTCAGTGTATGAAGCAATTTATATCGATGGCTTATTCTCCCTGGCTGCGCGATCGGTCCCGAATCTATTTTCAAGGTCTATTTCGAGTCGTTTGTATCCTTTCCTCGCGATATTGGCTACGACATCGGGCTAAAGCACGACAGGGCTCCGAAGATGGCTGCTTATGGTTCTCTCGTCTGGTCGTTTCGTTTCAACCACCCTGCGACCGAGTGGCACACGCAATATCCTCCGCTTCTGATAGTCTTCCCGGTGATTCCTTTCAATAAGGGTATTTTTCTTCCAGTTTCTTACTACTGTTCCATTAAGGCGCTCGGTATATTCTGCGTGGATAACTTATTGGCACTTACGAAACTCTAAATCAGGTTTATTTCACTGAAATATGAAACTGCCTAGCGATTATAGTTTTTGAGGAGAGATTTAAAAATTTGATATCACATTGAGAGGTATAGGAGGACGATATTAGTATCGTTGGCAAAAAGTATTTCGTTAAACTAATCAATCGACTGTTACAATAAATATTCATTCACTAGACACTTTCATATATCTATAAAGAATCATTTGCATTTTATAGTTAAGCAAGGCCTAGAATTTTACGTTTACCCTTCCGTATCCAAAACTATTTCGTACCTTCTTCTGAATGTGTTGGATGAATTTTTGAGATTTCTTCATTCTCAACATTTCCACATTTATAAATTTAAACATTGTTCCATTTCGAAACTCGTTTACAATCAATACTCAACGAAAATGTGTATGGATCAAGCATTGCTCGAGAAATTGGAAGCGGAACGCTTTTCGATAACCGCCAAGTTTCTGGCGCTAATTACTCCGCCCAGCCTCCCACCGTCACCTAATTACTGCCGAAGAGTTTATTCATCTACGAATAAACAGAGTAATCAGAGTATTCGCGGAACAAGTTTATCAATATCGATTATTCGCGGACGTATTCACACTTCCTTAATTTCATCTGCCGGATCAGGCCAACTAACTTTGAATGAACCGACGCTGACGGGGGACAAAGGGAGAACGAGCGAAAGACGGCGGAGGGACGGGTTCTTGATGAGGACCAGAGGTGGCTTCTCCGGTTTCTTCGCCAACCACGAATCACCACCTCGACTCCTTCCATTCACCCTCTTTTGGATCCCCTGAGCTCCCACCACCACCCCCTCCTTTTCTGGTCACCGATGTGCAGCCGGTGGAAAGATATTGCAACTAAACAGTCGGTTCTTTGATGCCGCCTCAACCATGTACCCGTCCCTACCCCGAGCCCGGGTAGATAATTAACGTTAAAGGTTAATCCCGCGAAGAACGATGGCCAGATAAAGATAGATCCACGAGGAGGAGATTTAATAACAGGTTACCTTTTGCCCGTGTCCGTCAGGCGTAATTTAAAGTTAACGTTAAGTTTCTTATAAGTAAACAAATTATTCATGGTGGTCTTTGTGTGAAATACTCGCTGACGTTAGTTAAATTCGCGACACGATCGATCAGGTATAATCAAATATGTAAATGCATAAAGAATATTTCAGCCAAAAATAAAAAATAATATTTTACTAATTGTATAACGTAATAGAGTGTCATGTTGCCAAAATACACAGGAGGAATACTCCCGAAAAGGAGGATGGAACTTGTCCGGATCCAAAGGAAAATCGAAGTTGCTTAGGTTTTGTATTTCATTGAGTTACACGAATGCGAGTCCGAGTTGGAAAAACGTGGTAGAGCTTTTAATTTGTTGTTGACGGTTGCGTAGTTAGGATAATTCTGCTCTTCTTCTCGGTTGGTGGAATTAGAAAAACTCGGAAAAAGAGAATTTGCTAATACAGAGGGGAAAACATTTGGACATTAATGGTCCACGTTGGAGGTTGGAGTGTCTAAAAATCTGGACGTCAGACTGCCAACTATGTTTAACCTTTGTCAGATGTACAAGATATTCACAGATTAGTTAGGTCTGCAAGTAGACGCAGGCATAATTTCAATGCAGCAATAATACCAATAAAAATAATAAAAATAAAAATAATAACAGTAATAATATCATCATCATCACAGTCACAATAGTAGTAGTAGTAGTAGTAGTAGTAGTAGTAGTAGTAGTAGTAGTAGTAGTAGTAGTAGTAGTAGTAGTAGTAGTAGTAGTAATAGTAATAATAATAACAACAACAGTAATAATAGTTATTACAAATATGCAGGGTACTTAGTGGTGTAAGATGTAACATAGATCATCTTTTCATAGTCACCTTCAACCGAAAAATAATCAAGAAATAGTCTCGTTATGAGGTACTCTATAAGTGGTAATATCACGGAACATAGTTAATTGCCTACACGGTCCTCGAACAAAGAAATTAATGAATCATAAAAAGTGCGAATTTAGGGGGACCGGTAGCGCGACCTTCACAGGGTGTTTCTTCGTGGTGTAAAATCGCCAACGGCCGAGAAATGGTCGGTGCGGCGCGCGAGGCGCGTAAAAACGTCTAAATTGCGCGTAAATAATTATATTTGCATATTCATTGAAAGGTAAATATTTAATGCTGATGTGGCAGAAAGGGGCAGCGTGAAGTGTAACGTATACGCGAAAGTGAGACGAGGCGAGAGTGTCCGTAATATGGAAGAGGTAGAGCGGAGGTTGGGGTTGTCCCTGGCCAGGCTGGCCACCGCCCCGAGACCTGGCGGAAAAGGGGTTGAATATACATCGCGGCTCGACGGAAATTTTAGCTTAATTTTACTTAACTACACCGGGCTACCCGTGGGGTGCCGCTCCTGGGACAAGTGTTATTTTTGTAATTCTGGCCGGCGCTAATGGGAGACCTCGGCTTAACTCCCGGCGACCGACAAAAGAGAGTGTTTACCGCGAGCGACGAATATACAAATCCACCAGTGTAAACGACACCACGGTAACCGGGTTTTAAACCGGCAATGATACCGCCACGGGCTTTCTTATCCGGGCGCTCGGATGTCTCACTCAACGGTGGTATCACTTTTATTTCGAAAGAAATATTGTTGCGGATACAATGGCGACTAAAGAATACTTACAAAATGAACAAAATGAAAAGAGCGTTATAATTTGTATAGAAAGTGTTACAATCAATTACGAAAAACAATCAATCTCATAAATGACAGATCGAATACATTTTTATCCTTTTCACGATATTCCAAAACATAAGAACCGCGTACGAAACCCTTTGAACACACTGTGCTGTCATCCAGTCTTGTACGCGTGCGCCCGGTCGCTGTTTTACGGGACAAAAGCGCGCAAATCACCGCCAACGGAAAATCAATTAAAAGTTCGTTCAATTTCCCTTCCGCCGTTATGTTTGAATCCCGAGGACGCCGGTGATCCCGTGGCAACAATGCCATGCAGGAGTCTCGTCTCCCTTGCACGGCCCGGATCCCACGGGCGAACGAAGTATACACGTTACTCAAGAAGACGTGAAAGGGACGCTGATGAGATTCGAGGGAAAGTGTACAGGCATCAAGCGTCGCAAGTTACAGAAGCTGGGACGCGTATCGAGCGTGAATATTACATCGATCAGGGTTTGACGATGATACGGCGGAAGAGAGAGCGGGGACCTGTGAATCGGAAGTGGGGATGATGTCGCCTATTATCCGGCGGAACACCTGAGACCCCCCCCCCCACGGGTTACCGGTTACACGTCGCTCTTTCGTGCCACTCCGTCGTCGCGGCAGAGTGTATGAAAACACGGCACGCACTCGACGAGGGCAACGGCGGCGTCGGTATCGCAACTAAATTACACTGGCTCCGCGTATTATCCGGCCCTAAATTATTCCCTGCTAACCACAAAAATAGCCCCTTGCCGCCCCTATTTCTCTTCGCATGGTTTCCTGGCTTTCTCCGTTCTCACCGGTGTCACCCGGCACAGTCATCACCTGAACCGCATCGACAGTATATTTTACGCGGTAGCTGGCTGCCGAGTTTTCTTTCCAAAATTTACTCCCGTGGGCGGATCGTTGCGGTTTAGAACAGTTAAATCATGTTGCGGTGAGCGGTTGATTACTCGGACGGAGGTTGTAGTTGTTTCGAGTTGATCGTGGAATTACGTTTAGTTTGTAGGGCTTTTTGAATTGATTTTGTTGTTAATCGACAGTTAATTCATATATTGTATCAATAAGAACGTTAGTCGATGAATCACCGAAACGAATGATGAGTAAATTGATATTTTGTGTTCGTCAGTCTTCCATTTTTGTAGAGATATCGTTCCGCGTTGTTAGAGCTGAAACGTCAGACGTCGAAAGTATCCCTCGCAAATAATGACGTATTATCGTGACGCCAGTCAGGAATCGCGAGCGCATCTAACTTGCATCAATAATCGTTAACAAAATTCCCTGCACGTCCATCGATGTTGAACTTTCTCTGGTGCTATCGGCCGGCACAGGTGAATATTAACGAATGTTTGCCTGGGGGAACGTGTTCTGTCCAGGCATGATGGACGCTTCCGAAGGCAGAAGTTCGGATAGAAATAAGCTTCTGACGTCCAATGTTCGACCCCCCGTTCAACGCGAGATGGATCATCCAATTCCCAGTACACTTATTTCCTCTAAAGCACAGATACTCTCGCGATTGATCTCCATAACACTGCGTATCTAATTATTTCGCCCTTAAAGTTGGCCAAACAAAATATAACCGGAATATTATTTTTCCTCTTGTGACAGATTACATCCCTGTACAACGAGATGAACTTCAAATCTCCCCGTAAGTGTCTTCACGTGTCCAATCGATAAGCTCCTGGTTAATATTGATAAACTCGGAAACACGATCACAGCGCGACCGCACACACGAGACAGACGAAAAGTTTAATCATAAAAATTGAACGTGGAAGTGGACAGCTGACCAACCGTGACCGATGAATGATATATCACTCGAATCTCGTTATATTTTCGCGGGTTGAAATATTTATGCGAAACTTTCGAAGGAATCTCGAAACGCTTCGACGGAAATAGTATAAAGGAAAGAAAAAACTTACTTGTCCCGTACGTATTGCACATTCTGATGGAACATATTTTTCTAACATAAAATAAATATAAATTTATGTATGGCTATAAGCTCATTTATCGATATCATTACGGGCAGAAACGTAGGCAAGTTTGAACAAAAATTGTATTTTTGATAATTGTAGCTACCATTCATGATCGACATCACGTAGTTTCGTTTACTTCGTGTCTACCTTTTCTCCAAATTAATAATATGCATTTTAAACGGTAATTACTGATACACAGATGGCTATGGGAAGAGAGACAGTCTTCCAGGGCCAAAGTTGCGTGCAACAACGCGCGCCGACTTGACTATCAGGTTCGATTCGATAAAAGATGGATGATCCGACATCGAGCGTACGGCCGATCGGTCTCCGAGCTGACGGTCTCGAAGATGAAATGCACCCTTGTCGACGTCGAAGCCGACCCTAACGCTCTGTAGTGGTACGTAGTCCTCTATCCCTTCCGCTTTTGCAAAGGCAACGCCACTCGGCCAACCGAGCAGGCATATTTACGAGAAAGACGCGTGCCCCGCGTTGGAAGCTACGATCATCCCTCGGATCTGTCCGATTTCGAATACAAATTCCTCCATATGTAACTTCGAGAAACGGTTATTGGACCGACTAAAGGTTATTAGGACCGAGGCAAATGGACCCTTCCTCTCAGTGACCAAGCACCTCACGTTCTGTCGGCCATCAACTGGCCGAACGTTCCAGATGCAAACACTTTCAGTTATATTTATTGTGGATCTTACTCAGAAATTGGACTTGGGGTGAAGGTAATAGTTCCTTCTTCCATTTCTAGCATTTCATTCCAACAAGAATGTTCTATATTACATTCTTTAACTTTTCTCACATCTTTCAAAGTTCTGGTACTTTCTTTTTAATACATATGATGCTTCCAGATATCATAATTATTAGTGTCTCCATACATTCCGAAATCTCATACGTTTTCTTTCAATCATAAACACAAAAATATATTAACTTCTTTCCAAACTTATAAGTTTGGTATATCGATACTCATTCCTTATTCCTATCACGAATTTCGATTCAATTCAACAAACTCAACCTCGCCACGTTCACCATAAGAAAATATTTTGCCTCACCTAACTTTCTTACACCAAAATATCATCTAAAAGGATCCCCGAAAGAAGGGACAGCGGTAAAACACGTTCTTCCAGGTAACAGCTCGATAATACTGCTCGGACG
The DNA here is from genome assembly GCF_051020985.1 of Nomia melanderi. Taxonomy (NCBI): domain Eukaryota; kingdom Metazoa; phylum Arthropoda; class Insecta; order Hymenoptera; family Halictidae; genus Nomia; species Nomia melanderi. The sequence goes on along the minus strand of NC_135004.1, from coordinate 7,137,637 downwards.
TACCTTAAGGAGACTTAACGAGTGTACGGGACAAGGTTGCGACCCATAGATTTATACGAAAGGACAAGGCGACGGAGTCGAAGAGGGCCACGGGGGCGAGGCGGGTTTCTAGTTTCCTCGCGAGGATCCCTGCACGACGGCAGCCGTGGCGTGGAACAGCAGTACATTATTTCTTGATGTCAAATAAAGCAATTAGCATGTGCCCTGACCAGGGTCCACGGGTTCTAACCCGAGTAATCTCGCCTGGGTCCCCGGCGTGTGCGACATCTTCATCAGAGACGGACCCTCCCTCCTCAACCTCCCGGTTTCTACGGCGCTTTCTATCCTGCCGCCCCCATCGCCCGACGATACTCCGGCTCACGTGACTATCCTGCACCCCAGAGACGAGGGAACCGCGGCACGACGGTGAACAAGGGGATAGAGCGAGACAGATATCGTCCGAAGTGGAATTGGAGTGGCGCTAAAGGGAGGCAGGAGGGGTTGGCGGGGTTGGGAACAACGGAAAGGCGGCGTGTCCAGCCAGTGCAGCCGCTTCCAAGGGAAATTTCACAAAGGCTGACCCGTTGCTAATGAATGTTATATAACCCTTTTAATGCTTTAAGCCTCTTAGATTTTTCAGAGAGCCCTCCACGCGCCTCCTTCTATACGCCTCCGACTCCTACCCCGGAGGACTGTTTCCGCCCGTGGTGCACCAGAAGTGGCCCGGTAACGCCGCAGGAGGAAAAGAGCGAGCGAGCGAACGGGTCGGGTCTGTGCCTCCGGGGGTAGGTAATTATGTGGCGGACGTAAATTAAGCTTGTTTAGATTGGGATTTTTATTAAGGTCCTTTATGAAAGAGTGCCGCCGCTAAATGGCGCCCGGAACACTTCATCTCTCCGTACTCCTTTAAATGCTGTTTCACGAACGAACTACAGTATTAACGTTTGCTGTACTGCGCCTGGGTCTTTTTGGACCCTGAACTGACGATTGTTACACTTTTTAAAATTTTTCCGATGTTCAATTATTCAGTAATGTAACATTCTTTAGTAATTAAAGAAGAGAAATAAAATAACGAAATATAAGTTTAAAAGTTGATAAGTTGAATGTGGATGATTGTGCATTTTTTTGGATTGTTTCATAATACAGTGAAAAAAGTGGCGTTGCGAAGTTTTTAAAATGTCTACGTTGCTTTGGGTATATTGAAATCTTTTATAAAGTAACAGTGCCCGCTTGTAATTTTTCTTGCAATGAATTTATAAGTATTTCTCCGTCTTTTGAGTATTTGTATTAGTGATTAAAAGTTTCTGTTCGAAGAAACTGTATCTAGATCCCATCTAAATTTTGAATTATCCCGTGGATGTCCCAAAGAAGTCGTAACCAACGATCAGCAGCAAGGTATATAAAGGCGAAGCAGGATGTACGTACCGGGGTGAACGGAAGAAGTAAGTAAGGGTTAGTTTAATCGTATTTTAGGAGCCGAAGGTTTTAACGTTTTCGTTGTCCCCTATTTACGGAGGGTAAGAAAGGACTGCAATGGGTTACGCGAGTAATAGTGACGCAGTTTTGTTTGTACACGTTACTAAATAAACTCCAACCAACCGATACCCGTGCACCGATGTATTTTTTACACGATTCGGTAAACTTGCCCAAAAATATCGAATTAACAAATAATTTGATGTTAATTTCCTGATTTTAAAGTACACAGTCAAAAGCTGCACTAACAAGAACTCTGTTACGAATAAAAAAGAACACTTCACATATAAACAAATAGCAATATCAAACTTACTTCAAAGCCTCTTCTTACGTTAGACGTAAAACATTTAATATAACAACCACTGTAGCCTTTATCAAATTATAAACATTATTACCAACAAACAAACTCCCTAATTCTTCAAGCAAAAAGCATCGCAAGGGGTTAACGATCGTGAGGAAACCCCTCAATCGTTTGACGAGGCGTCTGACGTCGAGCGTTCGCCTTCCAGTATCGAAAATCGAGATTCGAACGTTGATTTTCTTGGATAGCTTTCGCGGGGCGAGGCCGGGCATGCTTGCTCGTTTATTCGATTAGGCTTTGCCGTCATTAAAAGTTTATAAAGAAGCAGAGCTACCAGCCAGGGCACACAGTGGTGAAGAGGAACGAATCGGGGGTGGAGGGTGGACGGAGGGTGAAGGGATCAACACCACCCACCGTCGAATGGGGGTGGAGGGAGGGAGGCTGTCGGCGTTCGCGGAACGAAGAGGGAAAGAGATTCCAAGGAAGTTTTCTCATGTACAATGCATAATGAGGAAAGGCAGACGGCGCATAAAGGGCCTACAAATGAGGCACGGGTTATACATATACATCCACCGGTAGATATACGCGCAAGCCAGCGCGCACACAAACATGCGGGAACCAGGGGGGCGTGAAGGACTTCATGTAACGTTCCCTTCGTCCCCGCTCTTCCTCCCACCAACCCCTTCGCCAGCCCACGGGTTACAGCGTTACCGACTTCTAAGCGCGCAATGAAGTTAAAAACTTTCCCCTCTGATTTTAGTTATCCCCGGCAACTTCGGAAACGATGGACTCGTAAAGTTTTCTGTTAATCCGCTGCTTATGCAACGCTCGGCGTTATATCGTGCTCTGGGTACCGAGGCGCTCGGTGATTTCTCGGCGAAATATGACTTTGATGTGGAATATTCGGATGTGGACGAATTAGTCGTGTAATTGGCTGCGTATTATTTTGCATGTCTGCTGAAAATATAGTTTCCTGGGACGTTCGTGGTTCGGTAATTCAGAGAGTTTGTTGCTGCATAAGTAATGTGCATAAGTATTGTACGTTTGAAAGAATGGTTAGATACATTTAAGAAAATTTCAATTTTTATGAAGTAGAAGTCAATGTTTATCAAACGATAATTCGTTGCTTTCGTTTCAAAATTTGGTACATAACCAGTATGAAACTTTAGCATCGAATTATTTGTGAAATTCATCTGTTCACGCGCAGCAATCGAATACCTGACTCTTGCAATACATTTTGAACGCTTCGATATTCGATTCGAGTTCTGCTGGATTTCAATATTCGACTGAGATATGGGTCGTCGAGCACTGTTACGGCTCTATCAGTGGATTTTCACTCATGAAAGCGTTGTTGATTGCATGGCACAAGCCGCCGAAGTAATAGCAAGCAAAAGTACGAGCACGCAATGAACGCGGGGCATGTTGCATGAAAACCGATTAAAGGTGTTGGATCGATCTTCCCTAGTAACTGACTCGCTCGTACTCGCGAACGGAAGGTGCAAATCGTCGATCGAGCTGGTAACCGTGCGCAACTTTCACCGTATCGAAGGTAAATACGGTGTGCCCGAGAAACCTTGCACCGATTTAGATGTCTTCGCCTTCTAATTATTAATCGCCTGTCTGATTATCTGCACTTACCTTATTCATGATTTGGCGGGGATAGTCCCGCCTTGCGAAGGCCGACTCTGAAACAGAAAGAAAAGTTTACTTTATTCTCTTGTAATTAATGAATTGTCAAATAATATATGTATTACCTGTACAATCCTTAAAAATTTCTTATTTTCTGCACCATAACATCTACATTAAATAACGTCTTTTAGCTTTTCCGGTAACTTCTCAACATCATAGTTATGAATACTACCTGTATATCCATTCCTAAGTAAATTTAATATTCAACAATTGCCCAAAGATTTTCATCGTATCAAAGAAATTCTTATTACAGGTGATCTAATTGTTCGTCATTTTCGAGAAGGTATAATCTTCATATTTCCCGCAAGATTCATTCCGTAACGACAGTTAATGCGTGGAGGGCTCGGTCCTCGATCGCGCGCCCACTCCCACATTTCCACTCCCCCCCTAATCGCCTCTTCCTCCCTCCACAACGGGTACCACCGAATTCCCGTAATCTAATGAATGGCCTAACCCCAATATCCTCTCGGTTCAACCTCACCGCCGCCCACCCTCCATGTACTCGGGGCTGTATGTACCACGCATGTAAATACGTTCACGGGCGAAAGATTCGGGTGATATCGGGCTGGGACGGGCGTGTCGCGACTTCTTTAAAACCCGATCGACCCTCCGCCGATAATTAATTATTTTGACATTATCGCGAGGCATTCCCCCGACGCTTTCTCCCCTCCCGATTCGACCTCGGGCATCGAACCGGACACGCGTACGAATTTCCATTCGCGGATCGTTGTCAAAGAAACTCGTGGCGCAAAAATAAGGCGCGCTTATTGTTGATGAGAACCGTGAACGTGCCGGTTGAACGGAACGAGCTACTATTACCCGGCGACTTTCGGGAATGCGGGAAAGGAACAAGAAGAAATTGGTCGGGGACAAATTGGTAAGCGGCAGAAGTTTTCAATGCAGTTCGTTAGATGTGATTTACGGAGGTCACGGTGCACCTGGCACAGTGGTTGCGATCCTAGCCGGTGGAACTTGACGTGTCCCATTCCGAGAGACGGATGTCGTTTTCCGAGCAGATTTTGCTCGCGTTTCGGAAAAGTGAAGCGATGTTCTGGAGGAACGCTAGAGCGGAGATTATAGAATTAATAAATTGAATATCACCAATTCCCTTATATTACGTTTACAGTGTCACGTGAAATTATTTAATTCAGTTGCAATTCAGTTGTATAAATTCTTGTTAAATGTCTTCAGAATATCTATGCAAAAGGATTTTCAATAAATATCAACGATTCCATCGTTCTAAAAGTATTCAGATTTTCACAACAGATGCATCTAAACGCAATCACGGCTCGCCAAAGGACTGATTCGTCCACAATGACAATAAGAGCACACGCGGTTTGCGTTCAGTCAGTCTTAAGCCGCGCAGCCCCAGGAGGATTTAATTAAAGAACCAGCCGACAACTCGCCGCGCATACACATAAAAAAAAGGAGATAAAAATCTCTACGGAGACAAAGAGTACTCGCGGATTGGCTTCCATATACGAGCTTATATTCGAATGCGAAGCTGGTTCCCGGGGAACAAGAGCTAATTACTCGGCGTGCAAGGCGAAGTTCTTTCGGCCAGAACGAGGGACGGACAAGGCGTGCTGGAGGCAAGGTCTGCAGCCCGCTGCCGTTGCCGCTGCCTCGCGAGAGAGCAAGGAAGCGCAAATGTGTTTATTTTCGGAGAATAATAAAAAGGGTCGTGCAGCGGCCGTGACGCTCCGGCGATCGTACCAAAGTTGGGAATAATGTTTCGGACACGACGCTCGTCTGGCTTTGCCCTAGCTCCACACCCACCTACACCATCGCCACCATCACCATCACCACCACCACCACCACCATCGCCTCCCGACCACCTCCCTCCGATCTCCACCAGCCTACCCTTATACGCGTGTCCGCCGCAGATTCAGACTCCTAATTAAGACGAGGGTGCGAGAGGGGTTTCAGGGGTTTCTCCCGGGTTCTCCCCCCGAAGGGAGGTGGGCGAGGATGTGGGCGAGGGTAGAAGGAGAGTTTTCACGAGGTAAGGGGCACCCGTACCGCGCCGGAGGGGTAAGCCAAGGCAAAGGGGGTAAGGAATATTGATCACGGGACCACCACGGCGGCGAAGCAGGGACTGCCCGTTTCTCTCCTTCTCTTTCTCTCGGGATCTCTCTCTGCCTTCGTTCCTCTCTCTCACTCTGTCTTTCTCTCCTCTTCGTTTAATCTCTCTCGCTCTTACCCGCTTCCTCTCTTTCTTGCTCTTCAGGTTTGTCTCTCTCGTCTACCGTCGTCTTGTTCCACGTAAATGTGTTCCACGCTCTCCAACGTAAACTGGTCGCCTGGCGTCTTTCGGCGTTCCTCTAGGCGTGCAACCGGCGCGGACCGGGCCAGACTAAACCGCCAAACGCCAGATGCGTGAAATCAGTCGGTTAGAGGCTGCCCCGCAGCCTTTTGCGAATTATTGACGCTGAAACCGCGACCGCGGAACAGATGATGCTGCTGCGAGCCGTTTGGGGTACGAACAGCGTCGGGAAGAAGGAGACCGAGCACACCGCTCGCCAGAAGTATAATAAATGCGCGGTGGAGAAACCGTGACACCAGCACGTATCCCGACGTCTCGCGGTGTTGACGCTATTATTCTACGTCCACCTCCTGCCTGATTGGAACAGTTGGCGCGGCGCTCCGTGTCGCAGCCGAAACCGAGTCGCTGATTAAAAGCTGGATCGTTGTGTCGACGTGTTTCACGCGGATACGAGTGTTCTGTCTCGCCAGAGGTTGCTTGGTAAACTTTTTATCTGAATGAAGCTATTGGTAACTTGTATTTGGGTCTTATAATTGTTTTTCTAAAATTTGAATTACTGTTGAAAATAAGCAGGGATCTTCAAGATACTCTGTATTTTGTTAAATTTCAGTTTCTCTGAAATTGTCCATAAAAATGTTAATTTGCGTAGACTTTGGTAGCTTACTCGTGACCTAAGAGGATCAGAGACCAAGGTTTCGACCCAAATCTCTGGTTTCTGAGATGTCTCGGACCGCAATAACTTGACTTATCTAGAGGTCGACAGATAGATTTATCATTGTAGTAAAACCGTTACAGAAGTTGCTCATAGAATATTGAATTAATTAATTTTTTATTGTCTAAGCAATTTTCAACTGATTTGCATATATAGTTTTAGTAATGAAAAATGCAGCCTTATAGAATTTAGTCTGATGATCTAAAAGTTTCGTGAGTTATGAACGAGCGCCACTAACAATCTTCACCAAAAAATGAATTCGCCAACAGCTTTCGATCACAAAAATCTTTCAGCAGGTTTTCCATCTGTTTCCGTGGCGTTTCTCCGTTAACCAAGAAAATAGCTTGTCAACTCGTGCAAGCGAGAGCAAACATAATTTATACCGCAAATGACTACGCGGAGCCTCGATAATTCTGAACAGGTGAGTAACGGCCTGATAACGCAGCCTCGTCCTCGTACATGGTCCGCGCAATGTCGGGAAGAGGGAAACAGGACTCTCGGGTTGAAACTTCGGTTGACTGGAATCGAGGGGGGGGGGGGGTGTCCTGACGAACTTTGACGCACACGCTCGGTCGGACAGATCTACGTCGGGGACGTGTGCAGCGTTCTCACGAGTTTTCGAGAGATCTTCTAGAATGGTAAGAAGGAAGGAACCGGCGCTTGTCCCGTCCCCGGGGCTATGACAAGGGAGACCGGAGCGACGAGCGAGCTCGAGTTTACACGACGCAGCGACTCGTCTTTCTGTCCGTCGTCGCTCTGCCTTAATTAAATCTCTCGACCCTTCCCGAAGAACTCGCGGCACTAGCGGAGCACTAGAAGTAGAGCTGCTGCCCGTCTCTCCCTTGTCGTTTCTTGCTCGGCACGCTTGTCGTAACGCGTCAGGCTTACGGGATTTTTCCCGCTAATTGCCGAGACTGTTTACAGGAACGATGAAGTACCGTCAACTTGTCGAGCAAATGTCTTCCGCGGCGTGCGTGGAAGTTCAGGGAAAGCGAGGACCAAGTTTTCCTCGGTAGATCCGATATTAATGGCGTGAAACGGCTACGTTGATGCGTGGTTAGCGATAGTTCTGTAGCCTGAGATAATACTTTTTTGTATCGTTTAATATTTTATATACAATGAATAGGTTCTAACTATTGATAGAATGGTTGATTAATAAGTTAGATAATACTACAATGAAATATTGTTGTTTCCAGCAATTATGCGAAGACATATATCTATCAATTCGTTAAAACACTTGCTTTATCTGTTAATGAATAAAAACTGCAGTTTGTTAATCGCATACGCTTATCAATGGTAGTCGTAGATATCCATTCAGCCTAAAGACATATGATTACTGAACCAAAGCTTCCACAACAAAAATTCTTACGATCCCAGTTTCTTCACTCGATCATCTGAATCGATAAGTGTCTGTAAGGATATCAAAATGACAATCACGGATATGAAAAGTTAACGGGCAGTCGTCTCAGCCGTTATAATGGCCGTCTGATCTATCATGGACGACGTCTTTTCTCAGCCCGGTCCTCTTCAAGGATTCAATGCGCCACCATTTTCATGGCTCAAGGTGCCGTTATTCGGTCCGGTAACGAACGTCAAGGGCGACCTCGACGAGACCGGAAGAGATCTCATTGTCCAGAAGCGGAGGCCACGATAGGAGGGTTGCGCACTGCCGGCAACCAGCCAACTCAAACTTTGATATGGTTTCCTAAATAACCAAGGCGACCGATACCGCAGCACGATAGTCCTCTCCCTTCCGCCCAGCCTGGCCCCCTTCCTAACCGCCCCCTGCCGTCTGCTTCGGCAACCACTTCGATCTATGGCGGATCCAGGTTCGGGTATCGTAACTACTGTCGAAGCATATTGAAACCGGCCCTCACACCATCGATGACCTAACTCGTTGACGCCATCCTGTCAGCCTGCCGCGCCTACGCGGACCTAGCGCGGTGCTCCTACTTCCGAAATGTCCGCCGTGAGTACGTTTGTGATCTACATAGCGACTAACCCCCTTTCTTACAGCTTCCTTCAAAACTATGCTCGCTGAAACTATCTTATCAATACCTTAGTAGTTTACTTGTGAAAATGAAGAATTTTATGTTTGGTTTACGTGTAGATTTACTCCAGTCATTAACAAGTGATAAGAGAAAAATAATATTTAATTTCGACTCATCTGTATATAATGATAGTTTCTTCTACTAACCCCTATTTGAAATTTTTGTCACGAGTGTGACGCAAGTGCTTTTTCTTTAATACATTCATTGTCAATGTAATCAAACAATTTTATTAATAAGGATGTGGATACTCAGTTCTTGGTGCCAATAGGATTCATCAGTCCCATACTTTTTGCTCGATCTTCTTCTTGCGACACGGACCGCGTCCAAGCAATTTAAAAGAGAAGTGACAAGGCACAATCCGGAATGTGGGTACCGTAAGACGAGAACAGAGGGGACAGTCGGAACACGCGTAATGACCGACGATTTATCCCACCAAGATACGAGTGAAGAATTTGAAATTAAAATCCACCGGTCGTAATTGTCCGAACAGAGCCAGCGGGAAATTGTAGAACTCGAAGCTCGTGGGAAACTTGGCGACGACTGGTAGCATTTTAACGAACGAGGAATTAAGAGAATTGTTAGCTCCTTGTAGTCGTCTTACTATAGATCGTGATTAATAGAGGAATCACTGTTTCTTTTTTTTAATTTTCAGTTCATTTTGGTGTATAGGAAACTCATTTATTACTTGATGCGATAAAATTCTGTATTTGCGTGGAAATTATTATACCAAGAATGCTCCAAACCCCTTACTTTAAAATTAGCATTTAAAGCCCTTTAAATAATATATGAAAAAATATAACGAAACGAACAACATAAACCTCGACATTCAAGAAATCAAGAAAATTCGCGGAAATTTGATGTCTCAGAAAATGCAAACTGCACCTAGGAAAGAGATGAATCATCCTTGTCGCCGGGCGAAGGAGGGCCCGCCGAGGTATCCTGGCGAATATCAACAGCCGGGAATCGCTCTAGATTATACCGAATAATTAATGGAGAGAAAAATTTGACCAAAGTAGAAACCCGTGGAAAACTTTTCCACAGACCTAATGTTTATGGGTTCATTACTTCCCGCGGCGTGGCGGCTGGCGGGAGGAAGCGGTAGCGATAACAATCGGGGCCGGAATTCACGTGCACGGGGCTTAGAATATCTTTCGCCTAGGCACGGTCGAGCGGCGAGCTGTATCTGGAGGTTAACTGTTTGTCCGCTAATTAGAAGCTAACAGCAGAGCTAAAGTTCCGAACTTTAAAGTTTCTTGCTTCTGTAGGAGCTGCTTCTACGCCCGGCCAGCCGGTACCCTCTTCGAAGAGGAGAGGGGGCGGTGCAGACACCCCAGGGGCGAACACCCTATCGTCCTTCCACTCTTCCTCTCTTTTGCTCCTTCCCTTGACGACCGGCTAGCGTTAATTACTAATTAATTGTTTCGCATGTTTGAGTTTTAAATGGATAAGTTAAACAGCGCATAAGAGGCCCCTGGATCTCGGCAACGCCGCGAATCTCTCTCTTTATTTCTCTCTCTTGCTCTCTCTGTCTCTCGCGTTATTCCCGTTTCGTTCAATCTCTCTCCTCGTCCATTTTCCGCGTTCTTTCTTCGTCACTCGCCGTTTCGTTGGCCTGTCTCATCCCTCCGACGCGTACGATTACCCAGCAAACGGTGTACTGTCGGTTAACGAGGTTAGGATGACCGTGTGAGCGAGAGCCGGGCAACTGCGCGCTCGTTCGTTTATTCGTTTTTCACCTCGTCATCAAAACGCCGCAAGCCCCCCGTTCGCGCGTGTTTGTTACACAACTCGTAGGTGTAAAACTTTGATCGCGTGAAAAGTAATGGACGCACAAGCTAGGGCTGCGATGGATCCCTTTGGTCGCTGCTTCGTTTTATGTCGGAATATAATGGGTGTTTCTATATTGCGTTGAAGAAACGGGACGAAGATTTGTATTAAATTGTATTTAAGTTTTACAATAATTATGAGGCAGAGTTTTCGAGGCCACTAATTACAAATTGTTAAAAGTACTCACATTCTTTACAGTATCCAACGATAATTTCAATGAACCTATAACGTTTTCTGCCAATACGCCTTTAATATATTCACTTTATACATGCGATAGATTTGATGCACCTATTCAGTCGTCCGTGTACCACTTTGTACCCACAAATTGATGTTTCGTCTCATTCCCGGCGCTCTCGATCAAAATCCTAATCCCGTGAGATAGAAATCCCCGCTGACTCGCGTGTGTCGCGGGCCTACAAATCGTTTTACCTCAATCTTGCGACTGGGAAGGTAGGCGACAAGGGAGTGGGTGAGCGGTTCACCCTTCAGAAACGGGGGCAGATTTCCCGCGGCTCTAATCGGCGCTCAAATAAAATGCCGTAATGCCAGATAAAACATCCCATTTGTCTAACGACGATTTTTCTCCTCGGCGTGGCGTACCTTCTCCCGTTTGCGACCGTTGGGGGATGAATCGGGGTGGTAATCATCTTAAACACCATTGTCACAGACACCTCGTGCAGCCCGGCTGCCACTCGGTGCCACGCCACCTGATTCTCCCGTAATTGAGATGGATTGATAAGGACAGACCCTCGCGAGAGAAAAAGGAAACGAGCGAAGTCGAGGGCGCTGCTTTTTTAATTCGATGAGCTAATGTACCGACAGTTACATTAATGGCGTCTCTGAGGTGACCTGTTCCCTTTTTTTACCATGGTACCCCTGATTCCTCCCCTCTAAACACTGAATCCTGGAATCGATAAGTCTCTTTCCATACCGTTATGTTCTCAGGTATTATGAATTTTAAATACTCTGCTGGGTTCAATTCTCTGAAACTTATAATTCCAATCATTGTTTAAAAAGTACAGTTTCTAACAAAATGAAAAATATATTTGTACGAATCTCCAAGGAAATTTCTATCCTCCCTGTTGTCTACCTAGTAGATTAATAGAGAGATCTATAAATAGTTAAACTTCATCTAATTTTCATTAGTATTTATTAATCTGATTAGCCTCTAATTTGAACTTCATCTATCCCTTATTTCCTATAAAAAATGTGCGTACACGTACATATCCGTAGTCCCAGATTATGTGTAATGATCAAACGGCTAAGAGGTGGCTGGAAGTCCAGCGTTGGTCGTTTCGCGCGTTTCCTCCCCAGGAAGGAGGGTTCGGTAAACGCGTGCGGAGCCTTCGACGAGGCAGTCCCTCGGTAACGGTGGTCCGTGTCACTGCGTGCCCCTGACAGCCGGCAATTAACAGCCGCGGACTCTCGCCTCTCGTCCTCGACGCAACGGTAGCGTCGCGCTAGAACGTCGTACTAGACGTCCCGGTAAATAATTGTCCTCCCCCGCCGGCCGGTTAAGACACCGATCCCCTATCCCCCTCCCACCAGAACGCTCTTGTTTTCTACCTTTATGCTCCAACACTCTCTCGCCTCCGGTTCCACGTCTTTTTCCACCCCTGCTGGTTCCTGCACGCCAGTCAATAACAGACCTCGATTCCGACGACCCGTTTTCCGATTATTCGAGATTTATCTCGGGCCCTTCCCTCCTCGCCCGGTCACCGCACTCTATTCCGCCTTCATTATTTTCTCCCGATAGAGAAGCCTATCATCCGTTTCATCCCATTCGGAGTTGCTCCGGTTGGAACTGCTGGAACACAGATAGACTTTGTTCTTTGGGTCTCCAGTGGCACGGATTACGACGATTTTTATTAAGTTTGAAGCGATGGATTTTAAATACGGACCATTAGACGGATTTTTATTAGTTAGAATTAAACGTACTTTGAATGAGAAATTTTGATAGAATGTTCTTTTAGAACCATTTGTACAAATCTATATCGAAATCGTTAATCACTTGAAAAGGATAATCGTGACTGAACAATTTGAATTAAAGAAAATATCGAATAAAATTTATAGATATTTATAGATAGGGGTACCATTCTTGTATCCAATCACCGTCACAAGCGCAAACATTCAAAATCATAAATAAATTATGATCTACAATTTCTATTTTTTGATATCTCTTGAGTTGAATATTAGTTTAAATGATATAGGAAATACATCAGAATAAAATGATTCATTTATCATGTGTATACAGCTACGTCCTCTAGAACTTCGACATTCTACAACCACTATTGCCAGCGAGTCTACATAAAAATAAACGTAAAATTGATTCAGGCCGGAGGGAAATTCAGTTCATTTCGAACCCTTCGATTCCTTTTCCGGGTAACGTATAACGACAGAAGGATAGGGGGCAAGCAAGTTGGGCGCAGGGCGTAATTTGAACGTTGACAGGTATTTATCCTGCGCGGCAGGAAGCGGTGCTATGTGGGCGGTCGAAAGAGAGACAGTGCGGGAGAAAGAGAAAGGGAGGGAAGGTGAGAAGGAGGAACAGGGAAGTAGCGTGACGACGTTAAGAGCATTAAAGAGACGTTTTCCGCCCGACACTTAGGTTTTCGTTCCCGCGCCCACTCCATAGATTCCCGGCCTATCGGCTTAGCGCTTGGCGGGCGGTCCCGCGCCACCCCTGGCTTCCTTTTCTACTGTCTACCAACGGGTTCCGCGAGCTGCCGTCGAGAGAAGGACGACAGTTTGTTGCTGGATGGCACCGTTGCTGTTTCTCTCTAGGAAATATTTTCCTAAGCGTAAGAACTTAAGTACTCGGAGGCATACGGAGTTTCCACTCATTACAGAATTTTCTTCGCGAAATAACAGCGTAATCGGCGCTAGCGACGAAAGCATAAGACGGAGTTTCAGGCTTCCACGACGTAGCGTAATTGTTAGTGAACATTGTACTTTTTTTATTCTCGTTCGATGTGCGGTAATTTATGATTTATCATTTGGAATGGAGGAGCTGAATAGTGAGGATCTTAGTAATAAAAAATGAAATATTGATATAAAGAAGCGTGGAATGCGGCTGTGCTCAAAATCAAAAAATGGGTACCTTCTGGTAAATTTAATAAACTAATAATAAACAATATTAATCATAAAGAGTATGAGTTTTAAATTCGAAATAGGAATATCCGAAATGCGGAAAGCGCACTGCGTTAAGCTTTGCCATTCGCGTGCTGTAGTTTTCGTTTAATATTGTAATTCTCCATTTTGTAATTTCTGCATTCGTTTTTGTGAAATTATGTCACCGGTAATTTCTATTTCATCGTTCTAATTCACACCGCACTCTGTGTTTCTTCAATAATCTTAAATTCTTCATTCTCATAAGAGTTCATAAATCCGTGATCAATAACGTATAATCAAATCGAATTACGACTTACCGGGATCGGTATGCACGCGCCACTGGACAAGTTTTCCATAAGAACGGTTCAGCTGTCTCACGTGTATCGCGAGCAACCCTTCGGATTCGCGAATCGGTGGGCGATGCTTCGATCGCAGCTGTCGAAGAAGAAATGTTAGGCGGAGCGCGAGAATCCCGTGCGCATTAACGACTCCGCGAGTCGTGACACGCGAGACTGAGCACGTCGAAATCGGTGTCTTGGCTTTCGTCTGGAACTGATAGTCCACCCCTACCTCACGGCTGGATTCGTTAAGCACGATGTTTGCACGGTTTTCCGCGTAAATCGCGTTCGCTGCCGGCAGCCAGCCGAGGGCGAAGGTGTTTGATATATAACTCGATATATCGGATAATAATGCGCGATATGACGCGTGAGTTGTTAATTCGCGGATCGCGTCCGTTGCACGTGACGCGCCGGTTCCGACGAGGCCGTTCGAACCCGACGTATTCTTCGCTTTCCGATCTTTCCGCGCGGATTCACGCCAATGCGCGAACCCCTGCGGATTCCGCGATGGAACAAAAAGGAAAAATGAAAATATTACCGGCGGATCGACCACAACGAGCACTTGACCCTCCAGGATATTGCCCTCTCTCCTTCGAGGGCGATTAAATTTGGATTCCACTTTGTTACGGAGACGGCAAGATGATTTTTTAATGGAGCCCTTTGAAGTGCTCGTCCGTCGGAGCGCGGCGACAGGTGGCTGTTGATCGTTACCTCTTATTGAATAGCGTGGAGAACGATTTCAGGTTGTGATAGTTTTATTCTGATAATTCGTTGACAAAGTTTTTATAGTTTCTTTAACTATCTCCCGTTTTTTTCTAACAAGAAAGGGTTTTATAATTGGAAAAGAATTAGATGTGTTAATATTACAATAATATAATTTTTTACTCCACGAGTTATACATATTCGTTTATTTCATTTCTAAATCTTTTTCCAAATTTTCCTCGGCAATTTTGTTAATGTTTCTAATCTTACGTAATAGCAGAAGTGAACGGTAAAGAGCATTGAGAAATTCAAATTCGAATTCAAATTATTGTAAAGTTCTGAAGCCAGCGGCCTCCAAGGATCAAGAGCGGCGAAGTGGATTGTTGGCGGTCGTGAATTATCTATTACAAAGAAATTATGGAAATAGATATAAATCGAGGAGAAGAGTGCAGTCTGCGTTTTCGCAGTTAGGCGAGAACCAATTCCTAAAGGGCGCCGTAAGTCGCGGCGCCATAGAAGAGCGTCTGCCTTTAAAATAATGGGGCTTAAGTAGCCAATTTAAAATGTAAAGATCCATCAACATAAATTAAACATGGCGCACCAAAGTAAAGGATTTCTTCTCTCTCATTGATAATCGTCTCCGCGAAGAAAAGGGTTACATCAGAATTTTCGCGGATAATCATACTTTAGCTGAAAATTAAATCTACGTGATGGAACACTCTGGTAAAAAATATTTCCTCTCTGCAGGTTAAAGAGCATTACATTATCTCTAATTAAATAAACAATTCCGTAATTAAATAAACGGAGTCGAATTAACCGAAAACCCGGTCTTGCCGTCGAAGCATCCAGAGATTAATCTAACGTCAAAGTTGTACTACTCTACTTCAATGAAAGAAAAAATATTAGAAAACCATACGAAACGGGTTGGCATTGACGTTATTTCATTTCCATACAATATAATTTTTAATTTATCTCAAAACATCACTCAGGACCACAAGCTGAAATATTACTCCATTGATTTCAACCACCGATAAGCCATTTCATGAGCCGACTAACAGCAACCCGCCAAAGAAGTGATTTAATCGAATCTCGCGGCATCGGAGCCGCACTGTATAAAACACAATTAACGCGGCATCGGCGTGTTTCTTCGAATATTGATCGGCGGAATCGTTGAAATGAGAGGGAAAAGCTGGAGAGCCGCGAGCATCGTCAGGGGGTGGGGGTGGCTGGGGGGCGAGAGAGGAGCAGGAGGTTAGCGTTTCGCCCGAAACTGCACGCGTTGAAAAGGGTTGATTAGGGATTCGGCGTGTTGGGGTCGAACACGTCGGGTATGTTGAAAGGATGCTGGACCGTGCTTGTAGGCATCCGCCGCGCCGGTTCGAGGGCGGTCGCTAGGTTCGGGGCAAATGGCAGCAGGATGATTGATCGCCTGGCTAATTGGATGATCGATGACTCAAGTTCATCAGTGGCTGTTCAGCTCCTGGCAAAGGATGCCTCGTTCGCACGTGAGCTAACCCCGTGCCTCCAAGTATTCGCTTGTACGCGTCGGTGCGAGCTTCGTCGTTGTGTATGTGCGCGCGAGGAGAACCGTTTCGATCCGATGTCTCCGATAGCTGTGAAACAAATTCAATACTCTTGCGAATATCTCGCTCTTACTTCTTAGACCTGATTTTCTCGATTCGTTCCTTAATGGTGAAAACTGGATAGTATGGGTTTGAATGTGCATTAAAGGATCTGCGTAACGAGTAGTAATAGTTTCAGCTTTTGAGTTTTAAGATTCAGTCACTTCCATGTAGGTTCTAGAGAGGAATTTGTACATGTAAGAACTATTCTTTTTGTTTAGGGTCAAGATAAGATATCATTTTCCTGTTAACATTGAATATTAAAGTAAATCTAGCGGTACAACGAATGTAAATTTATTGTTTAGCATTTTATTTTTCAGAACTTTCACTATAACCGTCTTAACTCTAAGGACATTTAAGCATAATCGGAAAGTACAGTCAAATATAATTACATGTTAGTTGCGTATAACTTGTAGTGTTGGGGCTCAGTTTCTTAAGGTGTGTTCTAAAAGCGATTAGCATTCCCGCGAGCAAACAAAGCGGTTCGTAAGCTAAATACTTTCCGGTTAGTCGTCGCCTTAAAAAGACAACACCTTCGCGGAACGCCTTCGAGCGGGCGAAAGTAGATTCCAAGCGAAGGGTAACGTAACCGGTGGAAAGCTTAGTTCACGGGTGTATGCATGATATACGGTTGGCACGTGAATGCAAATCAGACCGTAAATCACAGGAACAATGTCTTAATGTCCCGGTCATACGACGCCCACTGGCGCTGGAAGACAACAGCCTTGGTTTTCGCGGGAAGGAAAGGGTGCCTTTTCGGATATTCATAGGGAAATAAATTAGTAGGCACACGCGTCGCCAAGGAGCCATTACCGTTACTCCGTTCCGTCTTTACCCTTGCTGAAGGGCGTAAAACTTGCTGATATAATTACACTCGGTTAAGAAAACTTTACGATAGAAAGCATAAAGGAAACGTATCCATTTATGTTTGATATAATAGCGGAAAATAGGATGGCACAAAATTATAAATCTTTTACTGTATTTATTTAATTAATATATTATATACTACAGTAATATATAAGAGTTCTATTGTCACTACTTCCTTATGGAAGCACCATGAGATTTACACAGTAATACTTATACTAAAAGAAATTGTAGATTTTAGAATAAATGTAAATTATACAAAGCACGAAAGACTTGGTCACAGGCAATGAATTTTCTGCATCGGCTTGAAGATTTCAAAGTTTCCAGATAAAAAAAGAAAGGAAGAAAAGACGAAGAGTATCTTTTCTGAGTGTTCGTTTATGCCATTTAACTTGCAAATCCTTCCGTCGGGACCGCTGATACCCATGGAACATGTGTGGAAACTGAAGAAAACTCTTAACCCTGCCTCGTCCTGGTGAAGAAGTACCAAGGAGGGTTGAAAGAGAGACGAAAGGGCAGAAGAAGAAAGGGGCGTGTGAAAAATCCGAAGAAACAAAGGTGCTCCGCTCTCTGTACCACAGGAAAGTAGTGATTTTTAGCTGGGAATGTGTAGCGATACGTCGAATGAAATACTTCTCGTGTACAGTGTCAAATCGAATAGAATCGTTGGATGTAGTAACTACCCTACCACAACCTTCAATTTATCTACATGCTTAAAGTATAATTAAAAGAGTAAAAAAAAACATACGCTAGTAACAATTTCTTATACTCCTTATTACATACAACAAATTGATAAACTCAAAGACATGATTCCTTTATAAAATGAAATTTCTCAAAAGCTGTATCTCACGAAGAAAAGCAATTTCCAGACTTGTAATAGGCGTGCAAAAATCTACTATCATCGTTCACTGAATTTTAAAACATAAAAGGAGGTTAAAATTCTTCGATCGATCTACAGAAATCCAAATACTAGTTTGCGAGTTGCTATTGTAACGAATCCACAATGAGATAGGACATGAAGGTAAGAAGGGTTCAGCAAAGAATTCATCGGGAACGTAACACTGTTCGAAAGAAGGGAGTGCAGAGGGAATGGCGAGAAGGGTGCATAACCGCTGCTATACAGATTCCCCGTTATAACAGCACTTCACCGTTAGCGGAGATGAGAGGATGATGGAGAAGTGGTTGCGATCAGAGTCGGTTGCCGGATAGTTTACGTCGAGGTGCTTCGAGCATCCGCTGCGCCTCGTCTTTTCTTTGAAAGACGACCTCTTCGAAGAGGAAGGGGGTTAGTCGGTTTACGATGATGGCGCGATTCCCTTTACGCGCGGCGTGGGTCCGGCGCCGCCGCCAAATCTTAGCTTCTTTAGCAATATCCTCTCGCCTCGGCTGGGTATTCCTGAGAGGAAGAATTCCGCGGCGATAATCGCTCGTAAAACCGGCAACCCCGTTGAATATTATTATCGCGGCACCCCGGACGCTTTTGTACAGTGTGTCAGTCGTAACGCGCGAAATCGCGCAATTTTTCGGCCCGCTGCGCGCCCTACGACCGTCATTGAATCCTGATAACTGTCGGCGCGATTTTATCGGTGGCCGAGACTACAGTTCTCCGCTGGCATACGTTCCGAGATCGAGATTTTTATTGTTCTTTCCTGTGACGGTTTAGTTGCGGAGTTGACTAACGATCTGTTACTTTGTCACTTTTGATGCAGGCTCGATGTTAGGGGATATTGGATTGTTGGGAAAGTGATTTCTGCTTTGTGATCTTCTTTCTAATTTCCATATATTAGTAAGAACTCGTTTTATTCAAGAATTGGGAAATGTCATTTTATTGATCAAGATCATTTTGAAATCGCGATATTATAGATCGTTAATGTTAATTTTACATTATGAGAAACGTAAATGAATGCAAAGAGTAATTTAGACATTTTCCTTAGTTTCAATACCATCAGAAGTAATATAGATGTCCAACTTAAGCAAAATACCCTGCATCGAAAATCCAACATTACAAAGTTGTAATGTCGTTATAAATTTCCCGTGCTTCAACACGTTGAACCGTTCGCCGGAGAAGAACTGCTGCCGTCGAACCATGCGATATCAATATTCACTGAGCCATGACTCCCGACATTCAAACTTCCCCGAGTATTAATTCCCATCTCCGAGACGATACACCAGAACTTTTTACAAGCGTCCTCGTCCTCTGGCTTCCGTTTCTTTCAGTCTCGTCTAAGATTCCAGCGTAACGGCACAAATTTCCGCCGATAAATCCGTCTGCGCAACAAAAATCACTCCCCGGCCCCCGCCACGGTAATCGTATTCCCGTTTTAAATGTATTCACTAGCCGCCCCCTCGCCAGTCGACCCCTCATGCTCGTATCGGTGGCGTGTATGCATACTGCGCGCCTCGCGTTATCCGCCTAACGGTCGAGGGAGAAAATGGCATAAGAAAGTAACAGGTTTCTCAGAGGACGCACGGTCTCTCGCGGAAAACACATGTAAGGACGGGCCGGAGGCGGGATTGAGGGTGCAGGCTTCGACGGAGAGTGAGAAAAGAGGATTCGGACGGCTTGTAATCTCGACTCAAGGTGTCGTTCTTCGCCTTGATATCACGCTGGACACGCCGACAAGCCTGAGACCCGAGAAGATTAAGGTTGTGCTCACTTTGACTTCGTAGAAACAGAGATCAACGAAGTCAGGGTGTTGTTCACGGGGAAAAAGTAACTTAAGTGGTGCTGGCACAATAGGTGATACAAACAGAATAAAAATGATTTTTCAAGATTGCGCTTAACCCGAACACAGTTTTAATATTATGCAGTTTTAAGTATTGAGTAAAGCGGTAAATTGTATAAGATTTCATTTTGTTTATAATGTGCATTGAATGTTGGATTTTGATGTAATCTTTGTATATCTTAGTATATCTTATAAGCTTGGAGATGCTATCATTAAAGAACATTTTAAATTCTTTTGTTTTAGTTTTTTAAATTGTGCTTGTATCATACTCAATCGCTTAACTATAGATACATGATAAATGTCATTCAAAATTTGAAAGACCAAATTTTTAAGAGACACGATGGAGACATTGGTACTGAATTACTAATTTGAGTAATTTTCTGTATAGTCTGGTGTTTTAGATGAGATACTAAAGAATGGTACAGTATTTCAAAAGCGATTCAGGGAATACCTTCCAATAAATTTGCACATTTTTGGGGTCTGTAAAAATTGTATACTAAAGCGCGTACCTTAATAGAAGTAAGCAAAGAAGAAGCCTCTTAAACTGCAGACAATTTTGTACTTGTAAATAGGGTCCGAAGGGGGAGGCATAAGTAAATTAGACCGAACGAGACGAAAGGTTTTGATAAGGATCTCTCCCTCGGCTTTTTTAAAAGCTGACTCCCAGGGAATTGAGACGTCATCACGATGCTCTAGCTCGTTTGCCTCCACTTCCTCCTCCACCCCTTGGCAGGGCCGTTTCGCCTCCTTCGAGAGCCGTTTAATGCCAAAGCGACGCGCGTTTCCCTCGCAATAGAACGCTCGCGCCTCATTCTTTGTTTCGCCTTCATGAGATTTTTAAACAGCACGAAATGAGCTTCGCAGCTCGTCGCCGGGAACGAACGATTATCGTCTCGACCGGCTGACTTAATTTTATCTTCACTCCCACTACCCCCCCCCCCCCCCCACACCCTTTTCTCGTCAAGAATTTAAGAAGATGTCCCCTCGAACGAGCACACTGTCCCCTTGCATTTAGGCAACTCGAACGTGTGCATTGTACCTGACATAGCAATCGAACGGGGCTTGAAAGTTTAGCATAAGTTTAACAATGGAGCAACGGAAATTTATAGTAATACGAATTAAAGGTATACTTATCTCCGCTATTAATCGTTTTCTGAAGTTCAGAATACAAACAAATAATTTTGTTACACTTTTTGATAATATAATTTATTACCTAACCTTAGACAAAACAGAAATTTGTTGATTATACAATTCTAAGTTTAGAATTTTATTCTATACCAGTGCTTTTCACTTATCTATAACTTGGAATTGCTAAGAATACGAACGGCCATCCGATTATATTCGATAATTCGTCGCACAATTGCATTCGACCTTCTACACTCTTTTCCGAAAACTTTCCTCCGCAACCCCATCATTCAATGTCAAAACAACAGTTACTATTTAAAATTCAGTCGGTCGTAAGAAGCATTTATTTTCTCGTGAGTCCTGCGTACCGTTCAAAATGAACTTCATTCTGGAAAGGCCAGCTAAAAAATCAAAGGCGTCCCGTCCCTACTTTTCAGCGGAAGAATCGGACCGCAAGGGGACGGACTGTTTGGGGGGTGGGTTTAGGAAGGAAGGAAGGAAGGAAGGAAGGAAGGAAAGGGAATCCGGATTCCAAGCATTTGTATCGTTTTGTCGTACTTCAGTGTCGGCACGCGTATCGTATGGCATCGCATTATTGCTTTTATGGCCAATAAAAGGAAAGCCGATCCGGTGAGGCCAGCACGGTGCCTGTGTCCTCCGCAATGATCGTCCCCTCGGTCCTTGGACTGTTCCCATCCTGAAACCGTCATCTACTCTATACGCTTCCCTCCGCCCGGTTCCGATACCCCCTACCACCCCTTTAGTGGCCGGCGCTGTTATTGCCGTTGGGTCGTTCGTTCGGCCATCGGAGGTGTTGCGATTGGTTTCGCATTCGGAGGGAATATAGTTCGGGGACTCCCCGGCCCAGTTAACTGTTCAGTCACCCTTTGGGACGCTGTGCAGGATACGACGCCTGCCTCGGACCTCTGACACCTTCTTCCACTCCGAGCAAATACGGGGCTCCTCGGTCAACATTTACGACACCGTGGATATACTCTTTGTTTTCCTTTCTGTTTGATCAGTGAACCACAGTTGATCATATTAATATTATATTTGTCTTGGTAGTTTCTCTGTATACTTATTTATAATTTGATTACTCAATTAATATTCGATTGTGATCAATCGAAGCATATATTCAAGCTTACATTTAATTGATTGTATTCAAGAATGTAGTAACATTATATTTAAGAGATTTGTTATTTAAATTTGTAGTTATGTGCATTGTCTTTTGGAAAGGTCTGTACATTATAAATTTGACGAGTTACTACTCTAAAAAATTCCCTCCCATAAACAAAAAATCTTCTTTCGGTAGGACTTCCTTCAGAAGTTCTAATTCATATATTAATGCAAGAATAACGAATAACGCCGTAATTTCAACGCAAAGAGAAAAACAGAGAATACAGAAAAAGAATATTTCGCATGATTAAATTTCTGTGACCGACGACGAATTACAGTAGTGGGCGGCTTATCTCGCGCGACGCATTAAAGAGAGACACGGTGCTCGCGAGACTTGTTCGAGGTAACGTCGTTAAGGATAGGAACTTGTCATTCTTGCAGAACGCGAGAGCTGCTCGTCTTTTCGGAGGAGAGTGGCAGCTCGTTGCACCTACAGGCAAAAGATAACCAGCCCGTCCTCGGGACATCAAGCCCTCCCGTTCCACCTTCGTTGTCCCGAGCGACGATATATCTCCCGGCGTCCCTCTTTCGTCGTTCTCCCCGGCTGCCACCGTCGCCTCTTCGCCCGGAGTTCCGATGCCACGGGAGGGTGCACGATGACACTCGGTTACGACATTAGCGACGTTTCCCACACTGTCTATGGGTCTACTTCGTCAATGTCAGCCGGCGCACGACCACCGACGCGACGACTTTCGTCGAACAACTTTCCAAGAAATAAACCCCGAAGATTGGAAAGCGTCCGGTACTCGGACGATCTGGAACATTTTCTGGGTGGCTGAGATAACGAAAAACTCCGTCGCGTTTCGAGAGGTTTGCTTCATTATGTAATTAGACCGAAGGATTGAAGCTTTAATTTAAGAATTTAATAGAACTCTATATGTTGAATGTTATTATTGCCATCCTTATATTTTACTTTATTCAAGTTTTTTTAGATGAATAGTGTGATGAGTGTAATTCTATCATCGATAAGACATAAATGCTTGCAGTATTGCTTTATACTGAATTCAAATAAACTGAAAGGGAATCCGAAATATTCTCTTGAAATATTGGAGACATTTTTTAAATTGTATTTTAAGATGTAAATCTAATGAAGATTTTATTTTCGGTATTTCTGTATCAGAACTCCGGACGTAAGTTCAGTGAATGTCGACTTCAATCGTCGTTTCCGGTCTCGTCTGCTTTTACCTATGCCTGCCGACGTCTGGGCGTTTAAAGACCGCCATTCAGAGAGTCGAAACGAAGATCAGTGGAGATTGATCGCACAGATCAGAGGGTTTGCATCAACCATGCCTTTCGACACGACAAATTAAATCCCTCTCGTCTGTCTCGTTCTCTCCGCCATGCATAGAGGAATCCGGGGATTTCTAAGGAGTTCCGCTTCGTCCTATGCTCCTTTCTGACTTTCTTAGGGGGAGAAGCTTCTCAGCTCTTCTGTGCGACAAAGACGATAATCGATACGCTTGTTCGTGACAGCACGATTGCTATTTGCAAACTGAAGTCGCCAGTGAAAGTAGTTTATTTCTAATTATGTTTACAAAATATTTACTCCAAAATATTTGAATTATAAAATTGTGGGAAAAACGATCATAAAAAGAGTATCTATTTGCATTGCAATACAAAAAGTCCTGTTCAAAAATTCAAGTAGAAGTTCTCCATTCAATTTGTTTCACAAGCCAAATTCTAAAAATTTTAAAAATCCATCTCTAACTTCTTCAAAACGATTCAGAAACGATTCAGAATAAATTTCAATAGGTCACAAGTATCAAATTTCCAAAAGTAAATTCAAAAGGATTAATCCGCAATAATGCACACTTAATCTCCAAAACCTGCATCGGATAACATACGACATGGACAGCAAAAATATCGTACAGACCAAAAAATCAGATCACAAAACTCATCGATAAAGAAAAGGCGAGAGTAGTCCGTATATATTTCGTGTCTCTCAAAACCGAATCCGTGCCGCGAGGGGTTGATTTACGTGTACACGCTCGAGGCGAGCATCGTCTCGCCCCGGCCTAGCCCGGCTCGACGCGTTCTGATGTAATAGTACCACTCTGATTCCAATAACCATGAATCTATCAGATGTCAAAACGCAATCTCCACCTGAAAGCGGTCTGCCTTCGGTCTGCCTTCGGTCTTCGCGCGCTACTGCGCCCTGGCGACCACAAATCTCGCGGTATCTGCGACCGTATATCTTCTACTTACTTGGCGTGCAGCACAGATGTAAAAGAGGCTGTCCCGCCGGGAGCAACGGAGAGGCCGAGCGTAGTTGACGGCGAAACAGCACGGAGAGGGGAACAGAAAGAGAGAAAAAAGATATAGGGATACACAGGGTCCGCCAGGATTTCGCCCCGTTCGACGGCGAACAGAGGAGAGACCGCCAGGAGGAAAAGCCGGGGAGATTGCACGGAACGCCGGAGAAAGTTGCAAACTCGAAAACTTTCCGAGGCCCTATTATCTCCGACGAGACCACCGTCCGGCACCAAGGGGGTTGTCCGGTATACCTCGATCTCTAAATATTTCGCCCCTTTTCCCGGTCCCGCCTCGTCTGTCCGCGAGTTATTTCAGAAAAACAGTGAATAGACAAACAAATACTCGAAAGAATATCGTTTCGAAATGCTTGTTTCGACAGGTGCGATGAGATTGTTATGTTGCATCGAAGATATTACGTTGAAGAATTCGATGATGCGTTTCGTTTTCGCGGCTTTTACTGAAGATGCTTGATCATTGAAATTACCAACTGAAATTCCAGTGAATTTTAAACTCATTTTGGATTGATGATATCTAATTGACGTCTGATATAGATTTGTATGCGTTGAGCATGAATTTGTAAAATTCACAATTTGATTAACTACATTTTCTTTACTACTATAATCAGTACCGTTCTAATTACTAAACGAGTTCAAATAAAAATTGAAAATATTAGATACAAAGTATAAACGATCGGCGTTGCTGTACATAGAGAATAGGGTTCAGACGAAGTTTCTCCCCGACTCAACGACGTCTGCGGAAGACGGTATCAGCCGGTCGCGAAGAAAATGAGGAATGGTGCCAATGACAGTGCTAACGCTGTACAAATGAATGCACACCGAGGCTTTGACGCACGATAATTTATCACCTTATCCTGTCGCGCACCCTTCCTCGGCTTCTTCGGTTAAGAGAAAGCGGGAGAAAAAGCGGCGGTAAGGGAATGGGAGGTTGAAATCTGGCGACGGTGATTGGGACAAATATAAATAAGCCAATCGTCGCCACCCCTCGCGAATTTCTCCGTCTCCTTTTGCATTCGTCTCCCGAGAACGAATATGTAAACGCGGCTTAACGGATCTCGGTAATCCTGCGGGAATAGAAATGAACGTGCCACGACTTCGGTGCTGTTAGAACGGTTATCGTGATCAGTCTGGATGAAAAATGTAACGAAGTTAGTCTTTTCCACAGCTGATGTCGAAAATGGGGTAGAAACCCTTCTACTTGAAAATTCAACGTCGATAAACATTTTCTGATTTATTGATAAGTCTATAACATTAACTAGAAACTGAATAAATTTCTGAAGCTAGAAACTGTGCACTCGATAAACACGTAGATGTTAAAAATTTGTTTGCGAATTCTTATTTTAAACAGAAATCATTTATATTCAGGGAGTCGAAACTCAAACATAGAAATATTTAATAATTCTTAATATTTTAAATATTAGAATTAATTTTCCTTTATCAAGATAGATGTGAATGTCGATTTGAAATAATAAAACATCCAATAATCCATTGGGTTCATGATTTTATTCGTAAACCGCGGAATCAATAATTCCGAACAACTGGAACGGTTTTCCGTATAAAATGTGGCAATAAATGACCGCATAACCCTGACATTGCTAGACCTACCATTCCTCTGGTAGCTCCTGGTCGCCACCTTTTCTCTCTTTGGTGCCAAAAGTTTGTCCAACTTCGTATAATCATTTTTCCCGGAATGTCCCGGCAGCACCGCTTCCACCTACCCTCCGCCATACCCAACCTAAGCCGTCTCTTCCTTGGCAACCCATCCCCGAGACCGCTTATCTCAGAGAAATTCTTTTCACGGTTTCTTCCAGGGAACACAGCCGTTTCTGCCCCCATCCACTCGCGGGTTCGTTGGCGCAGAAGAATTTTAATTCTTCCCCATCCCACCAAGGAGCCTGCACAATTTTCTTTCCCACGAGCATTCGTACATCAAAGGATTCTCGTGTTGCTTCCGCAGGGAAACTGTTTCGGTTACCCGTGCCGCGAAATACGCGAATCGCTGGAGTTCGTTATTTCAATCGTCGATCCGAAGTGTTGATCCTTCACAGAATGTTCGGAACGGTACGAAGGAAATATTACGCTGCAAAATGCCAAAGGTGATATCAGTGTAGATAAATTCGATGGACGTCATGGTTCATATCTAAATTGTATGGTTCCAACGAAAAATATGTATAAGAAAATTTCAACGAAGGTTGAAGCTATCCGCCAAAAAATTTGACTCTTAATCAAGGGACCAGGAGAATTTCTTCAAGATTTAATCTCCTTTGTATTAATACTACATGAGTTTCGTATGTCCTTTGCCTAACGTTCAGCTGTGTGGAAAGGCGTATCAAATATGAAGGTGTCTCGAGGAAAAGGAAGAATACGAAGAGAGGCAACGGGAGGAAAGGCGCGTGGTGATTAGATAGGGGAAGGTCCGGGACGTTGGGTTTATTAACGATATCGCGAGGCAACGAGGGTGGAAGAAAAGGACTCTCGATAATTTGCTGGCTCATGCACCCTTGAAAGAAAATCCATATTCTGACGTTAACGAGATTTTATAGACCGGCGTTTGCTGTTGGTAACCAACGAGGCCGACGAATACCGCAAAGATTAGAGAGTATAACGGATCGGTTCAATAATCGTTTGTGGTTACCGGCTTCGTTAATTATTATTTCGTAAAATGGCGAACTCGATTCACCTAGCGAGAATTTATGTTCAATATCATTCTAAAAATTGCATAAGATTGAATATCATTTAGATTCGATCAATGTATTACACCTCTTCTTTAATATCTACTATCTCATACGAAAAACAATCATAAAGGAGGAAATAACATTTCATGTTACTTCAATCTTTTGATTGGTGACTATAAAAATTAAATTCCGCGTACTAGAAAGTATCCAATATAATTGCGAATATTCCAAATGCGTTTAATTTTTCATTACCAAATTTCTCAGATTGATTTCCAAATATGATTCCAATAAAGTAGACTTGTATTCCAGCCATGTGCACTTGCATGCAACAGCTTGGCGTTGGAAAAGAGAGTATGGAACTCTTCCGGGGACCAGTAACCGACGGTTCTTTCGTCAAAGGATGAGGACAACGGAGGCTGGCACCTCCTCGCAGCGACAAATATGGAATTTGCATATAAATCGGGTATTTCCATCTGTGGCCCTAGCCCTGCACCGCCGGTTGGTTCGTTCGTTCGCGTGATACAGAAATGAAGAGATCTCCCATTTCCTCTTACCGAGCCGGTTCCCCTGCTCCTCTTTCCTCACCGCCGCGCCGCTCGGAAATACTAACCTCTAGATATTATTAATAACCCGAGATGAGATCGAACGCATCCCTCTTCGTCGTATTCAGGCGAAGGGGCCAGGGGGGGGGGGGAGGTAGTGGAAATTGGGAGGAGTCGAACGAAATCAATCTGCCATTCGCTCGGTCGCTCTAGCTGCCATTTTTCCAATTCCCTTTATCGAATACGCGATTCCTCTTCTTTCTTTCTCGCAGAGAATAACGACGTGAACCATCGAAGTACTTCCAAATTTGACATTGACATTCTGAATTATTAATATTGGGCGAACGTGCATTTTTCAGTGGGAAAATTCCAATTAAAATTAAAGTAAATGGATGCTTTATTTATAAATTTATATGCCACAAATTAAAACCTATTATATGAACAAGACACAAGGGCCAGTAACGTATTGCTACACCATTCTGTCAAAAATTAACCTCAATTAGTATTTTAATATCAATTTCAAGCTGTATATAAACATTTTCAAGTATGATAGGCTCGTTTAAAATGTACGATTTTTTTAAAGAATTTCCCATCAAACCACGATACTGCAAACAATCCACAAAAATATCCACGAAAATATATTCAAAGCTTTAAATGATTATGCCGGCTTAATAAATTATAAATGTAAATTCGGCTAAACGATTCAATTCCCAGGTCTGTGTATAACTGTCGGATTCCACTGCCCTCGAGATTCCAGACGGAAAGAGTGGTTTCAAGATCGTTCAGCTCGAGATCGCGTTACACCGTTTGCCACCCTCGCCGTCGCTCTCCGGTGAGAAGCTGCAAGCTCTTCGTTCGCGCGTTTTTTTTTCTCTCCTGGCGGCGAGTGAAAAGGAGCAGAAGAGGGCGTCAGAGTAGGGGTGGAAAGCAGCTTTGTAACCGAAAACCTCCTCGGGCTCTCTATCATTTTTAATCGGGAGAATAAATCGTTTGATTCAATTATCAGGGGCATCTCGTGCCTCCCTCGAGGACCGTCGACGAGTGGCTCCAACGAAAGGGAAAAAAACCGTCTCTTTGTCCGGCTTAAGAATCTCGGAGACACTTAAGAGGCTTAAGATCGGTTAAGGTCTGACGTTAAACACACCGACTTCTCCATCTTTCTTACTCCTTTCCCCGGAACTCTGAACTTCCTTTCTCTACACCGTCCCTGATCGAGGATGCCAATGTTTATACATTCGCAGCTCTTCCGGTTCTGCGATACACGAAGTACGAACAATTCTCAAACCTTAACGGATATATATTATTTTGTACAATACAATTGAATTAAAAAATATACGCGATAAGTATACCTACTTGTTACTAAAAAAATGAAAAACATTTCAAACATTCCTACAAAAATTTATCGTTAAGCTAATTTAAAACTCTGTATTAGCTTGATGAATCTTGCCAAAATTCTTTTTAACTTCCAAATTCTTCATTACTCTAACAGCATATTCTTTTTTATCTTCTTCCCTTCGACATCGACCGTCTCATTCCTTGAAAAAAATAATGATTGTTACTGCGAAATCGCTAATAAAGGATAAAAATTCACGGATAGAAAGGGAAGCCACGTGTTGCAAGGTGGCAGCGTGTGCGCGCGGCAAGCCGGCCGTGCCTTCGAGGAGTATTTCTAGGGGGACGGAACGGAACGGTCGACCAAAGACTTTTCCTTATTTTTATCAGGTTTTCCAAGGGGATGAATATTTAAGGGAAGCGGACTTAATCTGCGCTCGGGGATTCGCGGCAGACGCGTATCGCAAAACAACCGATCTCCCTTTTTTCCTGTCCCGTTCTCTCTCTTTCCCCTCGCTCGTTATTCTCTCGCTGGTATCAGCCAGGAGTAGGATGGGGAAGGCCGAGGAGGCGAGACTGGAGGTGGAGAAATAACGTAGAGCATCCTGGAGGATGGAGCACGGTCGAGGTGCATGTTTCCCTAAATATTTTATAGCCGTTATCGGCTCTTGACCGAGGAAATTCCACCGGTAATTTCATCCCCGTCGGTGTTTGATAGAGAAAACTGATTTCAGTGGTACGGCCTTAAATGCGGGAACGAATGGTATTTGGAGAAACATTGTTGGAGAACGGTTAAACCAAAAATTTTGGACGCCTAACAGAAGCATACGAACTCCAGTAGATATTATTATATAACTGATAATCTGAGAATAATTTGAGTATTTTGTGCCATCAAACAATAAATATTACGTATTCCTTAATATCTTCTTATGCACGTCACATTTTCATATTCTCAATTCACATTTACGAACACTCAAATGTTTACTTCAATTATTCTTCAATTATAAACCAACAAATAGTTAATTCCTCCAATTATCAAGATAACCAATTGCAAAGAAGATTCCTGCGAGAACTATTAGATCTAGTAAAAAGTTCTTTCCGACAAACTTCAGTTGACTAAAGGTATCATCATAGCCACCAAATCCTATTTATTTCATATTCAGAATATCATAAACAATAGTAACGATTACTCTGAAGACAAAGCATTTGTACATTATTTCACACAAAACTTCGATTTCGCTGAAAAATCGGAACGAACCATTACTATCGTACTAATAGCTTATCAGTGACGCTCATCATAGCAGCACCCCGTTTCTCTTGACCAACCCCCTACCGAGAGGCGTCGTAATAAAAACATTTCTCGGTGACGGTAAACGTTTTTCGTATCGTATTAAAATGTCAGGCTCGTTGATCCGTGGGCTGGTCTGTTTCTGGGCCGACGGAAAGCTGACGGACCGGTCGACCCTCTGACACCGAGACAGGATCCCGGGGCTTTCCCTTGCAAATTCTCTCTTTACCACTTCTCTGTAGCCCACCGCCGGAGGCCCCCGACCACTCTTTCTCTCCCGGGGGTTTGTTTTAGCAAGAACTCGCCCCCGAGTTTTCGGATACGCGTATACACCTCACCAACACACGCGTCGGCATCGTGTACACGGGCCGGGGGATCGGCGAAACCTTCACCGCAACCGGCGGTTGCTGCACGGCCAAGCATGCCTGCCAACCTTTATTGGTTTTTACCGAGCAACACACAGTCCGATATTTTTTTATTACGACAAAGCACGCGCTTAACCCCACCCCCGCGACCGCCGCGCATTGCTCGGCATTAAACGCGGCAAAGGTTGCCGGAGGAAGGAGTTAACGTGCCTTCGCACGAGAAATGATAACGGGGGCGCGCCGCGATCTTGTGGAATCTCGGGAATCGAAATTTCGTAGAAGGGGTGGCCCTTTTTTTCTAGCGTCAAGGAAAATCTGATTTTCTGTTGTACTTTATTGTTCCATAATATAATGGATTTTTTGGAGAATTGTGATTAGAATGCCTTATATCTGTTTTTGATTGGTTTATTGTTTCACGAGTATTTATTCAATAAGTTTCACCACGCCATATGCTTTCTTTATAAATTTAGAATGACGTGTATATATACTTTGTGCAATTGTTAAACTTGATATCGTGCTGAAAATGAAAAGTTTCTTATTGAGATGTGCGAAAAGATAAAATTTTCTGGAGACATCATCTTTTTCCTTCACAATTACGAATTGTGGCTTGGACAACATATTCTTTTCTCTGGACACCCGTTGTATATATGATTTTGACTTTCCCAAGCGTTTTCGTTTCCGAGGTTCTGCAAGGGCCGCGTTGAAGGTACCGGGCCAACCTTTAGCCACGCGAATTACGAAATACTTTTACAAATTAAATACGCGTAGACATACGGGGGTAGGTTTAGCGGTGTTGGTATCCATCGGACCGCAGTCTCTCGACAAAGTATTCCCAACAAGGGGCGGAAAGCCCTTTCCGGATCGTCGTCTCGACCGCCGCAATTTTTCAAAGACGGCTGCGCCATTGCTTCCATACGCATATGTAAATGAATATTAATTTCATTTCCCTGCACGGTGAATGTTGATTATTTATTCAGTTGCTACCAAAAGATTATTTGAATTTCTTAACTAACTAAAATACGTAATCGTGTAATCAACTTCTGTAAGTTTTTGTCAACACAGGTTCTTGAAGGTATAATTAAGGTCTTTCAGGAAAGTCGACGACTGTACCTATAGTACCATTTTCTTCGTTTGTAAGATACTGTAACAAGACGTAATAATTCTTCAGTCCTTCCTAAGAAGTTTTTCTTGAATAGAATCATTTTAAGGAAAAGTTTCTGCCCATTTGAATTTGCTTCCTGTGAGTTACTATTTCGTGTGCACCACTCCTATATATATAAGAGGTAAATCACCCTTCCTGTACATTTGTATGTACCCATACTATTTCTAGTGGCCTGAAAAGATTTCGCCTCAAAAATTAGATAATCCTACATAAATCACTCTCTTAATAAAGAAATAAAATATAGAAAAGAAATAAAATATTATTCAATATCCTTCTAATCACACCTACACAATTTTCAAACTACCTTTCCTTCAAAATTCCTCAGTACCATTCCGCCAACAATGAACAAGGATAAAAATACAAGTACAATAAAAAAAGAAACATTGTACGTTTCAATTTGCGCAAAAGCGTTAATAAGCGTTGCTCAAGCGCGCGCCCCACGCCAGAATGAACTCGACATCTCCGAGCGTCTAGCGCTCCCCATCCTACCCGGGCCCTGTTTCCACGGTACTATCCAGCGCGGTGTACAACAATGACAATCTCGCAGCGGCTAAATTCGTTAACTTTTCCCGTAGAGTAGCTTCGAAAATGAGCAACACGGTAACACACAGCCGTTCGTCTTTTTGAGGCTGTGCTCGGGCCTTCGCGGCGAGAGCAGGAAAAAATAGCGGAGCATTAAACGCAAACAAGGGTAGCAATTTCGGAGGGGACTCGAGGAGTCGAGAGGTCGCGAGCCGAGTGGAAGAGTGGAAAGGTGGAACAGTGGGAGGGGGACATTGTACACGTAAAACCGGCGGGTTAGGTCGGAGAAAGATAGAGAAAGGAGGAAGGGGAGGTGCAGCCACTAAGGGAGGATCAGCTAACCCAGCCAAGAGAGAGAAGGACCGAGGGAGAGGGTTAAGGGGCTCGTCCAGGGTTAAGAACGCTTTAAAGGGAGGGCCACCGTTCTGGCGCAGTCACACGATACTTTTTAATTTACTAAAAATGCGCATTCAACCCATCAAGTGCCTCGAAGTTCGTGAAAGGGAGGCTGGAAACCCTCCGGGCCGGTCTTCGAGAGCTTCTGGACCGACTTCAATGAACTTATTCCGATCGTAAGGGTCGGGGGTAGATAGGAGAGTAAAAAAATCGAGGCGCTCTGGACGATCCCCAGGCAGGTGTAGGTGACACAGATTTATCGCGTTTATAGTATTCAAGAACTTTCTTTTTATCCCGAGGGATGATTCACACGCTATGCCGGTATTCTTTCAGAATTAGGGATTAGTCGAGCGGAACCGGGGGCATTTTATTCTTCTGCACTGACCATATAAATTTTCCCGTCGAGCGAGCGGGAATCGAATCTTCCTTATTGAAATAATTTATTAGCTTCTAGAGCAGAGAAGAGGTTGGTCGTTGGGAGGATTCGTGTATTGAATAAATTATAATTATTAGCGACGATGGTGGTAAATTGCAATTAACACGAGGTTACGTGAGGCGAGAGTGAATTAGGTTTTGAATGAAAAATTTTCCTTACGAGACCCATGAAATCTTCCCCTGCTGAATTTTTCGTCCCCCCTCGATGACAATCCGAGCGGAAGAAGTGATCCCAACCCCTGTCCCGCCGCTGGCCACCCACGCAAAGACAACCTTCTCCCGTTTCCATCGCCTTTGTTTGAAATCACGAGGTAAAAAGCGGGAATGGCCATGTAATTAGGTGTATTAAACCTCTGAACGTCAGGATCGAATCGGTGTTTTCGATGTCAACACGATTTAATTAGGCTCATCATCGGTCTCTGCTCGTTCGAGGTGCAGCAGTAATGTTCGCATTTCAGCAGAATGAAATACGAATGAAATTTATTTCGAGAAAGTAATGAAGATTACTAAGATGAAAGTAGAAGAATGCTTTGAAGATTTTTTAAAGTTTTATTTAGTTCTACACATTATAAGTTATAGTTTCAAGTTGAAGTTTCAAAAATATTGATGATAATGATTTCAACGAATGGAAAATAAAACAAAACTATATTAATTTTAATTAAATTCGTATTTAAATCATTTTTTAATATTTAATCGATGTACACAAAAAGACCTCGAAATTATCCAGCAATTTGTCTCCCGATCGATTGTACCTTTAGATCGGATGGTAATGCTCACGACCTTGCGGATTATCGACTAAAGACCATATAGCAGAAAGGGTAGACCGCGCCGAAATAGCTAGGGTGGAAGATAATTCGAAGTAACCGCGACAAATTCCAATATCTGGAGAAATATGCGGTGTGGCGCGTCGTTACCAGCCGCCATGGCGTTCCTCGCGGTCATGTCTAACCTTCGTCTTATTACGGCTGAAGCGCAGAGTCGAGACCCAGCCTCCCTTTTTCATTCTGAAACTTGTGTGTTTCTGATAGACGCGACGGGATTGCTTCCGACCGAGCAACTGAAAGAATGTCGTGGTGCCCGAGCCAGGAAATTAAAACGATTGAAAAATTTTAAATTGTACGAAGTATTTCCGAACTTCCTTTTGCTTTCAAATAAATGAAATTACGGGTCTCACGTAGGTAAAAACATTTTTGCATTTAAGTGTGCTTGTTGCAGTTAATTCTACTTATATACTTTTATTATATTCAGAAAACACCTGCTTTAATTTTGTATTATTATTCAAAATAATCAAATGTCTAGGAAATATTTGGAAATAATGTATTGTTTTTAAAAAAGATTCTATAATTTATTTGCATACGTTATTTTCAAATCAATATATTTTTCACTGTCAAAATATGTATAATACGACATTTAAAAACTAGAGTGTCTTCAAATGGCCTTAATCAATTTAAGAATGAAATGAGAAAAATACAAATTTCTATTTGAAGATAAACGTAATCATCTAAGTATCGAATTGATTCAATCATGGGAAATATCCAGAAATACATTTAAGTCAGCGAAGATGGTATGCACTTTCATTTTGAAAATCTTGGAACGACTAGCCGGTCCTGATGGAAACCACCTTTCCCTCCGATCGCCCCATTTGCTGTTCCATTCCCGATTCATTCCGTACACGTCACAGTTTGCATTGTGCCCGCCATGCCGATGTGCCCAGCGTAAAGCGATTCCCCGGCGAAATTTAATTAAAACAATCAAATTATGGAAGGAGACGACGGCTGAGCCGTTGAGATCGCGAAGAAGAAAGGAGAGAAAGGAGGAAAAGTGACGGGACAGGCCCACGAGACTGGAAGCTGGATAAGATTTTCTTCTCTTGCGTTTATTTTCACTCGGCTTCGTCCTTACCCTCCTCTCCTTCCCACTTTTCTCCTTTTCTACCCGACTTTCTTTGTCTTCTTCCTCAGCCGACAACTTAACTGTATTGTCGATTTTCCCAGAAAGTTATTCGGACGATGATGCAACAAAAATATTTTGAAATTATTATATATTTTACAACGCTTGGGGCAACAATCGTCACAAATAAATTAAAATTAATAGTTATAGTTGCTAATCATATAATACATACAATTATGTGAATGTTATTCACTTGGACTAATGTGAATAGATTTCTCAATAAACAAAGGTTAAGAAAACGATTACTAATTCTGCTAATTTTGCTTCGAAAACGTCTCTAATTTATATTATGATTATAGGTTTATTTGATTGTTAATTGGTTGGTAATGCCATATGATAGCGTAACAAAACATCGAAGAAATCGTTCGCTAAAGTGTTACACGGGAAGCCTGTTGAAGAAGTTCTCGTTACTGCGTAACTTTTTGAGAGTTCAGTTCGTCATTATACCGGAAGAAAGTTTCGGTGAAAGTTCAAGTTCGTATTCGAAAGTTTGGACCCCGGGAAAAATGAATGCCGGTGAAAGTTCACTGAAACAAAGTAAAACAATGCGGCACAGATACGCTATTAGAATTGCATCACCATTTTAAAATTATAGCTGCCACGATTTTGCGTATCGCCGAAACCAGAAGGGACGGACAGTTCAGAAACTTGGCGTATTACTTCTTCAATTAGTTCGGTAAATATGTAATAGTTACCGAGCGTCAGTGAAGTTTGTCCCTGTCGGTGAAGTTTCTGTTGGTGGTGTCTACACTTGCGTGTTTGCTGTGATAACTCCATTGTCTCTGATAAGTTAGCAGAACTTATGGGAATAACGTAAATGTTTTCGTATGAAGGCATTAAGTATGCAACTACCAATAACATCTGACAGTATCCTATGGATTTTTTTACTCCATAGGGTTATTTGAAAGGAATATTTTAGAATCTGATATGTGTATCTATCCAACATTCGATATACTTGCTCAGTAAAGGAAGTATATCAGCATTTAGCTTTTTCAACTAAGACAAAAATGTCACTCGCGAATTTCAATAAGAAATAGTGTTTACAACTAGTTACTAGTTCTCCGTATTTTACTAGTAGGATCATTAACCAGAATATCAAAACATATTTCTAAACAAGTAACTTAATAGCAGTAATGTACAATGTTTCTCTAGAAAATTCCAAACGACACGTATCAATAACATCATCGACACCAGCACATCTACAAGCAATCGCAACCGAAGCTCAATCTCAATCCACCTAACCTAGCTCTCCTCGACGCTGTACCATCAACGTGGTCTTTGATATGCGACAAACGCGTCGCATCTGTCCGGTTCTGGTTAGTTGGCCTGCGGCTACTTAGCAGCTAGGTACCTACTTTATACTTTGTTTGCTCCTGATGGTATTAACCCCGGGGGGTGATTGCGGATCCCTGGGTTGCCGGCTCTAATACTCCACCCTTATCCTCCGACTCCCTTCGCCCCGCGCACTTCCGTTGTCTGTCTGGTCCCAGCTATCTATCCTCGATGGTGGGATAGCTTTTGCTACCGGCTACGATGCTGTTAGCATTGCACCACGTGCTCGGAAATCCTGATCGACACCTTCGCCACGTAGCCGCTATCTGATCCACAGGACCTGACCGCTTGGCTCCTCGACCCCTGGCACTCCGGCGCTGCGAATTGAATTCACCGGGCTCCGGCCAACCAGGGTCTCCTTGGTGTTTCGAAAGGAAACTCGGTACCTATCCGCCCAACGTTCACTTATTCATCGGAAACTTCCTACCGCCGAGGCAAAAATAAAGTACCACGTTAAACCATTCTACGCTCGTCGATGATTAAATAATGACCACTATGCCAGTGTCGCGAAGATACTTCTAACTGCGGAAGCTTCGAAACGGTAGTCTTCCTAAATCGAACCGGGCAACGGATTTTTCGCGGATATCGGTGGATCAGACTGCGATAATTGCAAGCACGGTCGGATAACGCTGAAGTTGAAACGCCGCAAATTTCGAACTCATTAGTTACCGTTATTATCGGATATTCGAGCGACTTCCGCAGACCTTCTCGCAGAGAAACCGCACGCCGATGCACGCGTATAATCAATGAGTCGCGTATTAACGGGAATATTTAATATACACGCGATTAAAAAAATGTTCCTCCTGGGGGCGAGGAACTTTTTCTATCGTATTTAATACCATCATCGTTGGGGAGGTTGGCGGGGGCATGACGGAATCGGTGGAGGATCTATATTTTGTCGGGGATCCATGGCCGGACCCGGGGAAAAACGAAGAAGTTCGCCAAAGAAGATGGAGGCGGAGCACGGAACGGGGTTTGGAGGGGTGAACGGCGCACCGTGAAGAGCCTCGGTAGCGTTATTGGAAAACGATGATTTACGATAATGGGGGTTTTTCCCTCCGTCGGCGAGCGGGAACGGGACGGTCGGGCGAACGAGGAGAACGAGAGACTTTAGAGGCCAGAAGAGAGTTCTCCTTACTCGGAGTTCGAAAGGCGGGTGGAAGGGGGGAGAGCGTTAATAACGTTAATTAATATTTCGCGAGAGGTTTGGCGGTTCGCGAGGGAGCCGATACTGGGCATCACGCTGCCAGCGGTCTTAACGCGGCGCGGCAATCTGCCAGCTGGCACACTGGACGGCAGTTTAGGATGCCGGCTCGCGGGGAACCGTCCAGGCCTACCGACTTTCCGTCTATAATTGTCTCTTGAACTCCATCTGCACTTGGTGAAACGTCAGCCTGTGCTGGGATCGTCGTTTTTATACGGGGTGACAGGAAAAGAAGAAATCAAAGAACTTTCTACTTCAACGGAGGACTTAATCCTTTAGTGTACCAAGCTAATTCTTCATTGAGGAAATGCAGTTCCTTTGAGATGTGAACAATTCTTACTTATATAGCAATTTGAATATTTCTATGTATATCAGATATAAGAGATGCTGTATCTTGTTATTTATTGCAAGTATTTCACAAATTCTCCGAATAATGCGTTCTACACCTTCGATTGAATTTCTCACGCAGAGCCATCTCCTTCTACGTGGAAGCTCCATTTACAGAACGGCTCGTATAATATAAACGCAAATTGCAGCACCGGAGGTGGAGAACATTCCGGACCGCAAGCGTTTAACACCACTTCATCGAATCTCCGGAATAGTATCTGGAACAGGCACTACAGACCTAGTCGCTACCGCGAGATCGAACATCAACCTTCGTAGCACCTGTTCACCGGGCAGGTTAGGCCAGCAGCGTTACGTTCCGCCGTTGACCCGGCACATAACGCGGCGCGTTGTTAAAACCCCATAAACGACAGGCGGATACGACTACCGACTGGTAGGAAGGATAGAAGCTATGGTTTTAGGCTTGCGGCGCACGTACCGTTAATCCGAGTCCCGGCCGCTTATGTATCGTGTTTCGTCTTTCTCACCCCCAAGCGGGGGGACGCTCTTGAAAAGGAGAACGAGACGCTGCCAGGGTGGCGACAGAACGTCGCGGTGGGGAGAATTCTCACTCGACTCCACTCGACTCGACTCTCGCCTCTCTTTCGGTTGACACTTAATTTCCGTTATTCGTACGCAATCCTCAGTACACCGGCTTTATGTCACCCGCCCATCCCTCAGACCGGTTGCTCACCCCTTCCACGGTACTTCTTCAACCCCTCGGCGTTGTCTCCTTCATTCTCTTAGTCAACCGATCTCCCCGTACACCTCGCGTTACATGTTCTTAGCTCAATGGCGTTCCCGCCGTGAAAGAGAGACCTGCTTTTAACGATGCCCGTTCTTTCAGGTTGAAATTCGGGAGCGGTGAAATTCTAATTCCTTGAGTGTTGATTATGGTTCGCTGTACCATATACAGAGTGTATTAGAGGTGTACGTGGGATAGCATGGTACAAGCGAGAAAGAAGTGATTCTTCGAAGGAAAATAAGTAAGAATTATAGAAGAATGTCTTTTTGTTTGACACTCAGTCTTAGAGAAAATCGATTTTGAAAATTTATATTCATAAATTGAAGAGAAATTCTTCAAGATGACTGGCGGATTAATATTATGTATTAATGTGCTGTATTGAGAGCTTGAAGGAGTAATTGTTTACTAATAGAACATTTTGTGATAAATATAGTTCTTAATAATTTTGGTTTTTATGAAGGATAATTTTACTGTCTCTTCTGTAAGCAAAGTTCATGCGAAAAGTTCGAGAGAAATCAGGTGCATGGGAATAAATAAGGAATCCAGAGTTACGAGTCGCAGACAACCCGTGATAGTATTCAGAACTGTAGAGACACGATTGAAGATAAAAATCACCCTTCATCGTGGACCACCGCGAACGACCATCGGGGTCTCGGCTCTGAAGGCGTCGTCGCAATCGTCGCGGTTGTGAGGATTACATTGTCATAAAGTCTGGAGAAATTTACATGAGGAATGCCTGCAATAAAACATTGATGCGACGGATTTGAATGCGCGAGGGCTAGGGGCAGTCGTTTGATTGAAATTACATTCGGAATCTTTCTGGTTCCTTCGTCGTATCCCTGCATCGATTGCTTTCTGTTCAAATATTTGATGAATATTAACGTTTCGTGACTGTAAAAATGAAGGAAAAAGCAGAATTATGTCATAAAACATAGTATCAATTTTGTAGTTACAGTACCAGCATACAAAGTTAAAATCTTTTCATAGATACATTGTTACCAACTTTAAATCTACAGGATTATAATTTTAAATACAACTACTTCATCAAATACAACCAAAATATAACAAGTATTTCTCCCTTACATAATCATTACAAGATCAATTACACTATCTCAGTTGGAGATAGAAAAATAATTTCTAATGATGCGTTGGAAACAAGTCAAAGTCTACCATAGGGTAGATGGAACCCGCCGATTCCTGGAGCGATAGGAAAAATGAAGTCGTAGTCATAACTGGAAGACGACCGCTAGTAAAATCTCCGATCTAACCTGGATATCCCGTGGAAAAATATATAAAAGGAAGGGTTAACCGTGGCTTCGATTGAATCCAATAAGATCGTCGTAAAGGGAACAGAAGACGGTAAGAGACAACGTACAGTAATCTTACGTGAATAGCCCGAGGGGTTAGATTCCATGGGGCGATGCCACCAGAGCCAACCGATGCTCCAATCATATTTATGGGTTCGCCGGCTCCTCAGTGTGGATTCCCGTGCCTGGATTACGTGGCCAAATAGGATACCTTACGGTATCCGGGCCGATGTTCCTGCTTGCCCTTTTTTCTCATTCTGTCGTAAAGAAAAGAGTAGCCGGTCAACCGTGCACAGCCCGTGACTCAGCTTGATTCGACGAAAGAATCGATCTTAAAACATTTGTACGATCAACCAAGAACTCCAATCACTGTTCTGGTTAAGTAAAGTGAAAAAGATAATAAGATAAAGTGGAATCTTTTAATTTTTCGCTTATGAAATTAATATTTACTTAGACAATGGTCATATGATAACATCTGTTTCTTTCTGTTTTTCTTTCTGTTAATCATTTTATCTGTTACAATATGATGTTTCTTAACTGTCATCTAGTATAAACAAATTTAATGAGGAATTTATTACTTCTCGTACACTTGTAAATACGTTAGAGAAAGAGAAAGAGAACCATAAGATACAGGATACCTTCAAGAGACGACGACGCCTCACCTACCTGCCGACGAACGACACGGGGCCTGCGATTAAATATAATTACGTTTGCGAGTGTCAGTAAAATGTGGAGAAGAGGAACAGGGAACAGAGACGTTCTCGTGGGACCAAGAAAGCCGACAGCTCGGTGATAATGACTCACCCGGCGCGAAGCACCTTAAGACTCTTCATTTGTATTTTAATTAGTGTCGTTATGCTAATTATGCGCCATTGCTTCTTGTCTCGCGACGTTTTTGTTTTCCACCGTTTCCTCGCGATATTCGACTGAAAATATCGTCGCGATCCGCAACGGGAAGCGAGAAAACTTGATTTCGCACGTCGCTTACCACTACTAGAATCCACGTTAATTTAAAAACAATAGAACCATGCGAATTACAAATTGTACGAATAACCTGATCCCCAAATCTTCAATTTCTTCAATCCAAGCTTCTCTTCTAGTTATTCATCATTGATATCATCATTAACAATTTACCAGAAGAGAATACTACATTCTTATTCGAAATTCATTGTAACCTTGAGTCGTAACATTCTAATACACACCAGGAATCTCAATATTTGCAGGTTTCACCAAACATAAATTTCT
Source organism: Nomia melanderi (assembly GCF_051020985.1). Taxonomy (NCBI): domain Eukaryota; kingdom Metazoa; phylum Arthropoda; class Insecta; order Hymenoptera; family Halictidae; genus Nomia; species Nomia melanderi. The sequence continues at coordinate 7,096,521 of NC_135004.1, read as the reverse complement.
CCCTACAAAACACGATTACCAGCACAAATCATTGACACCAGAAATTTACAATACCTTCAACAAATCCCACGTTGCACCGTCCATTGAACCATAGCCGACCGATAAACAGAAACTTCTTTTCACGGCGAATCGAATTGTCGCCCCCGCCTGGCCGTTTTCACGCCCGGCTTTTTGTCACGCTCCGCCCCCTCCGCCACCTTTACTCCAACCCCGCAGACACGTAGCTCGACGGAGCTTGTTGCTTTTTCCTCCCCCGACATGGCCCCGGAACTTTTTGTTATAGTCGCGCGAACTTCTTTAATAATGCAACTCTTTATATTCACGGGCGTTTTTAACAAGCGTCGGCCTCGAGATTAGGTGAGAGGAGAAAAAGTGAGCGGCCACGGACCAGGAGGGTTGGAAGTCGCGGCGTGGAGGGGCGAGAGGCGCAAAAGAGGAAACGCGGTAGAGACGGCCTCCCGGCCGAATACGCCGTTACGATGTTTCTTAATTATTATTATTGCCATTGTGTTGCCACCGCGCTAAATGTGGCTCCGACCCCCGCCGCTGCGACAGTAACAACCGCGCGGCCATGAATTGCTAATTTCGCGCGAGCGGGCCGCCGACCCGCTCGCGCTCGCGCGACGAATCTCATCTCGGGGAGACGGCAAGCAATCTCACCCAGCGCGCCACGTATTTTTGTATTTCCTGCTAATGAAAGGAACCGGGCACGACCCACCGTTTCCCTACGGTCGGAACGACCGGCGATAATCTTGAGCCGGAGACGTAAAGATGATTGCACTCGGAGAATTTTTCTCGCGAGCGACACGATGAAAAATTTACGTTGAATTGGCCCGTTTGCTCGGGATTGTGCAATTGTCAAGGCGCAGTAAGCGGAAACGATGTAGAACGCAAGATTAGTTTAATCGGAAAAATTTTTGATTGAAATAGTGTATTAATGAATGTTTTTCATGTGGATTGAAAATTTTGTTCAGTGCACGATGTCGATTTGCAGTGGAATTGCAAGTATAGAGAACAGTGAATCGATTGTCAAATATAAGTGTCGCGACAAAAATACAATGAAACGTGCACCGGAGAGGTAAAAAAGGTTGAAATTTTCATGGCGACGGAGTAAATATTACCAAAAAGTGGACAATTGTAACCAGAATTTGTCGACGCGGATGGTAAATATTTTATATCACTCTCAAATTGTTGCCATTTCTCCTGTTCTATGTAACAGTTAGATAAAAGGACGGTTCACAGTCAACAACGAGATTCTGTAACATTTCTTCACACGAATTACAATTTCAAAATTTAAATTGTAGCTTCAGTAGAAGTCGCATTTTTCAGCTTACCGTTCTATTTCAGTAATTCGCTATTGATCAAAAGACGATGTTCGCCGCTCGGAGGGAGGAAATCACGAAATGTCGTGGAAACGTCCCCGTCGAAAGAGGAAATTCTGGTTTTTCGCAGCCGCTCCGGGGGTGCCGCTTTTCAGACACCAAAGCGATTATGGATTTCTTTAATAAGAGGCCACGTTTAAACAGCTTTGATCAATTCACCCGGGCTAATTCCCACCCGCCGCGACCACCATGGCGACCTTCGCCCTCTCCCCTCGACCCACCCTTAGCTACCCACCGCCTGTCCTCCCTTCGCTCTGTGACGTCTCGCGTTACGTGATTTAAGGGGCTCTAAAAACCTTCCTCTGATTAAGCGACCGGCTCTGCCAGAACGTCGCTTGCCCTTTTCATGAGCCTCCGCCACCGACCCCGCTCCCTTCTTTTTGCGCCAGTCGACTTACGGACTCCGTGAAACCACCCCGGCGACGCCGATCGACGGAAAGTCCATTACGTTTCTAGCGGAATTTCAATGAATGAACCTAACGACCAACGTGAAAAACAGTGTCCCAGCGCTCGGGAACCGGCGGCAGATTTATAAACGTAATGGGGTAGGTTTATAAAGGGACCGAACGCTTTTAGATGTGCCACCAAAAGTATTTTTTATATTCGTTAGTAATTATTGGATAAAAGCGCAATTGTATGGATAATCATCCATTTGGCGTGTATAGAATCATTCCTGTTATTTTTGAAATTACAAAAAGACAGGGCGAACAGAAATTTCAAATAAAATTTATATGATCTGAGAAAAAAATATTATAATCATCAGAATTTCTAGACTCACATTATATGTTTGAAGATCCTAATATTATTGTCTTAGTATAAATAGTTAGTGATTTAAACAAAATTGAATTCAGGTGACACTAATCATTCTTTTAGTCGAAAAGATTAGTTAGTTCAGTTACAGTTTAATAAAAGTGACGATAAACAAGTACGATAAAGCTGTGAATGAGAAATGTACGCGTGAATTTCGTTACTATACTAACTTTCCAGAATCTCGACTATGACGACAGGGTACGTAAGATCCGGGAAACACGGAAGATCTATAGCTCGAAGACGGAAAATGAGGATGAGGCGACGGAAGAGGTCGATCCATGGTCGTCAAGTTAGTGAAATGTCTTTGCGGTGATTGAGCAAATATTTGATGAAGCCAGCGAGCCCAGCTCCTTCTGCCCCGGGGGATGAAACGTGCGGACGCACAATCCAGTCCGGAACGCAGAGAAACCAAGTAATCGATCAGTATAAACGATATTCACGGAAGAATACGATTCTAATACGAACGGTGAAACTGATTTACACCTAATCGTTAATCTTTAAATGCATTAGTCTAATGAAATATTCAATTTTTATTAGGAACTATACCATTAACTTTCGATCCGATTATGCGGGCATTAGATACTTTAGATTTTAATTTAGCAATTCCTATCCGAATTTTCACGTTCATACACAGAAGCAAGAAACTTAACCAAATTTTATTTTTATACATTTCTAAGGAAATTTCGTAAAAAATTCACGCCTTCAATTAAACATAAAAACAGTAATGAATACTAGAAATACTATTCGCAGTGTAATAATCAATGAATCTAAGTCTCTTTAAAATCTTTCTGTGTTCGCTGTTGCAGTGACAATAGCTCGAGTTTTCCGGTGAGAGGACAGAAAAACTTGAGTTGATCGATGCCGGGCGAAGTAAATCGAGTTTAATTTATCCTAATGCTTATTGCCGGCGTCTGAGCGGGGAAAGATACAGTATAAGCTTAATGAAAGCCCAGATGGAAGTCAGGAATCAGAGGACCGGTCTTTTCCCGGCGTTTCGCAAATTAAAACTCGCGCAATTAAGCGGTCAGGAAGGCCTGGCTAAATCTTGCTTTCCTGTTTACGGTTGCGTTCCTCTTTTCGTCGGAAGCTGCGCCAAGTTAGAGATCGGAAGGACACGGTCCCCTCCGGTTTTTTTCTCTGCCTTTCCGGGGGAAATAAAGAGAGGGAGCGAAAAGTGGACGCGCGCCGTCACGACGGCGACACCGTGCCCGCCGTCGGCTGGCTTGGAAGCAATTATACAATTAGTTAAAGTATCTGGCCGCGTAACGGCCCATAAAACAAACATGATTGCGGGCGCAAACTGCGAGACACAGGGGCAAGGGTTCCGTTCTAATTGGCACCTGACGACGTAATAACGGCTTAATGATTTTATTGGCCGACCTTTCTGTACTCTGAAACAACGTTCGTGCCTCGCACGCTGCACCATGCTGTTATTAAGTACAACTCAACAATTTTAATCTGTGTTTTAATGAAAATATATTATCCCTAAATTCCTTTGAAGGCGTTAAGAAATTTGGGAACAGTTCAAATTCACTGAGATTTGCGCGATCAAAAATTTCTATCGAAATAAATAAATTTCCGTTGCCTATAAGTCCAGCAGATGTACCTTATTTAAATTTAAAATATCTTTCTATTAAGATGACGCTATTACGTCGGGTATTGGACTCTATAATTCAAAGTGGCTTATGGGTACTCTCCGACGCGGTCCCTCGTGATTCACGCGGAATCGATGGCATTCGCCACGGCCATAAAGAGGCCAGATAAATATTTCAAAAAAACATAAACACCGGGCTCGCGCAAATCCCCTAGACGTCACGCCGCGAACGCAAAGTGATATTTGAGCGAGATCGGTGGACGCCGGTGCCCGTGGAATTTTAACATTCCTCGGGCGCGTGCTCCGCTCGGGCACCCCACGACTCTCGTGTATTATGCATGGCCCACAGATCGCATTTCCACTCCAGAGGAAATTCGCGAGCTCGCGAACACCGCAAACGATCTACGATCCCGCGCGAATGTCCCCGATGTGAAACCGAGCGAATGAATTGGCTCTCGGAACATTTCTTTCTCTGTACCCCCTGTTACAGAATTGAAACTAACTACAGTATGAGTTCGCAGACGTTATTATGGGGCATCTAGCAATGGAAAAACACTTGGGGATAATAAGAGATTCTATTACATTCACGAATTTAATATTCAATCGTATTTTTAACTGTCAAATCCTTTGAGAAGATGATTCTGTGAAGATTGACAAATTTGAAGTATGAATTGATTTCAAAATTACAACATTATATTGAATATTATAAATGAATGAAAGAAACATCTATTACTCCAATCCTTTAGATGCATTATGAATAAAGTTTTTAATCTATACACCGTATTTGTAATGAATATTCCAGTAAGCTTACATCGCATCTGAAACCGAATATAACAAATATGCCAATTTTGTTTTTGACACTAGCATGATTATATTACTTCGTCCAAGAAAAGTAAATCGCACTATTTATGGCGAGTCATCGTGCAAAATATCCGCTGTAACCGTTTCATGACGCTCAAAATCGGTTTCGAGCTAGCCGACACTTTCGCTGGGCCGAGCGTATATACATAATGTATAACCGAGCGCATCATCGTATCTCCATTTCGTCTCTTTGCAGGCGGGAAAGAAGCGTGGTTGTATCGGGAAAATGGGAGAGGCCGTCTTTTTTCGCGTTGTCCCCCCGCTTGACGACATTGGCAACGGCTGCTACAAGGCGGCGGAGGTGACGACACGTGTGCCAAAGTGAAAATGTATGGCCTGCGAGCACGTGAGCTGACTCCCCCGCATGCAACGCTGCTAAAAGAGTTTCTCGTAACTAGATTCGTGACAGAGGAGAGCCGTGCCACTAATCTCTTCTCGATACCACTTTACAAAAGTCCTCCTGTGTTCCAGCCGTTGCGCGAGACACGAGTGACAGCTGATTGCATCGTGCGATAGCTGAAATTCTTGTCAGGCGATGGTGAACGGCTTATAACTTCTGATATCGAACGTTCATACACTTTCTTTCCAACTAGTAAGCCGCCACCCTTAAAACACGATAAATTATATTATTCGCTAACAAACTATTCTAACAATTCATACATTAAATCCCTTTTATCCTCGACAACTTTGAAAATAAACCCAGGTCTCAACTTCATACCAATAGTCATCTAATAAAACGCCCCCTAGTCAAATAATAAAAAGCCAACATACCCCAATAACATACAAAGTCTTCCTTCAAACTGACATTAACTTGAATACACAATGGTACATCAGAAAACGACGATTTCAATTATCGGCACCTACCGCAGAAATGGAAGCCAGGCGCCGGCCATATTAGCGGTAAACCGAGACACAGATCGCGCGAGTTGAAGGCTGCATAAATAAGGAGAAGGAAATTTGCAATTATGAATCGAGACTAGAAATACACGACTGTTGTCCTCAGCACCTACCACCTTCCTCTCCCCCTCCCCTGTAGCCTCATCCCCAAGCCCGTCGATCCTGAGCTCCTATCCAGCGTGAGTGCATACCCGCACCACCGAGTTTCCGCAGAGTTCCGCGGAGGGTGTGTCGCAGGAAAAGTTGAAGGAAGCACAGCTGACGAGTATGCAAATGCGAGCCGCCTGTCCCGCGCGCATCCCTCGATGCCCATCTCTCTTCCCCTGTCCCACCTACCCCCGCGACCCTCGTCACACGGTCTTCCCAGACGCCGACGAAACAGTGCAATCCCTATGTGCGGATTCGCATTAGCGAGCAACTTTCTGGAGAGCGGTTTGTAGGGTGACGCCGGAGCGACGGCAGCAAGGGGGTGGACAGACCATGGAGGGGGTAGTGGAGTGAAAGTCGGCGAGAGTACAGAGCCATTGATGTTGCCGGCTGATCTCAGTGTTCCGCTTAAATGCGGCACGGATGAATCGTGGTGAACGTCTGCCAATTAATCAAATTGAATTCGAAATGAAGCGTCTGGCCGAGGTTCGACGAATTTGTTCGCAGGCTTGTCAACCGTTTCTGCGCGCTTTGTTGCTTTGATGCTGAGGAGAGTATGGGAAATAATAGGGAGGATTGTAAAGCGAAAAATTCTTGTGGAAGTGATACGCGTGAATGTAAGGGATTTTGATGAGAGCGTAACTAGATGAGTGGGCGAAAGGAGGAGTTTGTAATATTAGTTAAATTGAATATTTGAAAGAAATATTTTTGTTGCTATTGGAAGTAAGATAGAATAAGGTAATTAATGAGAACATCTGTTGTTGACAGTGCGACCATACTGAAGGTATCAAAATGGATTTAAGGATTATTGAAAGTAATTCGAATGTTCAATTGAAATGGGACGCCTTATACATTGAAACGGTGAACAGATAGCATTTTCTTTCCACAGTTTCACGAGGCGTGCACACGAACTCCAGCTTTTTTTCGGGGAGAAGACTTTCGGCGAAGAGGACGAAGAAACTCTTCAGATCAGTCACACACTCGACTGCCAGCCGCACGGCTCATTTCCATATAGGTTCGTGCCATTTAGTTCAAACATTTCTTTCCATTCGCTAAAAGCATCCCGCGGCCACCGCCGTTCTCGTTCCCGATGGCATCTAACTTACAATTTAAATAAAAGCAAACACACGTACGGCTATCACCCTCGGTAGATGACGTTACTTCGTATACTCTTTAGATACCTATTCGAATGCGAGGTAGAAGTTTCAATGGGCTCCGAGATAGAAGACGTCGCCGACAGATTCCGGAGGGTGTGATGAATGTTCTTTAACCTCGTGGCTTTTCAGTCTTCCACCCTTGCATTAAAGATCAATCGTGGGTGAACGCTCGAGACTTTATCAGGCAATGGCTCGATAAATGTATCATAACGGTGACTGATTACACGGCTTCGACGGAGCGTTACCTATTTAGAAACAGTTTAGAAACTTTTCGTCAGCGAAATTGGCCAGCTGTTCCATGTTTCGTTAAGTGATAGTACAGCTGCCAAATTTCAAATATTTTAGTGAATGTCGGACATGCTTTGAACATCAACTCATTTATCAGTTAAAATTGGATACATTTGAAGAGAGTGACTATGATTCGGACATTTATTTATCAGGAAACATAAGCAAATTTGGGAATATGTTAAAGAATATAGAATGTTTTCTGATCATTACTATATTTATTTCAATACAAAATTTTATTCACTTTAATACATCCATTACTTTTTCATGAATTTCATTGAAAATAATACAAGAAACTTTCTTTTTTGATCAGAATTCACCGTAACTATTCCAGAAATCTCTTATTTTTCTATGAAAAGGACAATAAGGTATCTCAGGTTAATGAAATGTATCGTGACGACGAAAAATATAGGAAAGAAAGCATTGCGAGTCTCTAATAGAATATTATCCAGAACTTTAGCCCCGCGTACGGTTGCTTTATCCGTGATCTATCAAATTGACCCAGGCAGTTTGGACCTTTCTCCACTATATACGAGCCGGGATGGTCCTAGTAACCAGCCGGTCGGATTGCGAATTCGGCGCTCGTAAAATTAACGAACCTTGTTGCTTCGCTCGCTCTCTGTTCCCCGACCCCCTTCTCTCTCTATCCACTGTCCCTTGTTTCTTCTCTCCTCGCCAAAGATCGAATTCCTCCTTTGAACGCCGCCTACAGTGCTTCGAGAACTATTCACGAACTTCTTTGTGCGAAGCAATCAGGAGCTCCGCGTATAAACGTTAGATACAACCGGCACGTGCCGTGAAATTCATTGTTCGCGTTGTTAACGACTACGTTCGGCATTCCCTCTCATTTCTAGAATTGATACCGATGATGTATCTAGGTATCGAATATTATGTACGTAGGATTGAAAGTGATCATGCATCTATATCACGAAAATTAAATTCAAACTTCGATTAAAAGATTAGCTTGTTTCTGTTTTTCTTATTAGTGCTTCCCATTACGACAGTAACTATACTCTTGCAGAACATTTTAAGAATACAAGCGAAATATGATCTGGGGTCATTCAATAAAACTACGAGATTAACAAAATATCTATATAAGAATTCAACTGACTAACGTAAATACATGATTTTAAGTTAACTTTCTCTCTCATGATTTTTTACGTATGCAAATCATTTACAAAGAAAATAATGGTTAATAACTGCCTGAACGCTTCGAATATTAAGAAAATTCCAAGCAGCAGCGATTTAAAGACTACGTGTCAAACTATGCCGAAGCAGCATGCGATATTTGCCAGCCGGCACAATTTAGAGGGAGAACATGGCCAGGCTCGATTGCGGCGGTTGTCACGCGGCGGGCAGGTCAGCCGGAGGCTGGTGTCGCGATACGACAACTGAAGAAAATGGAGACGGATGATTTCCTTTTTCATGGAGAAGTAATGGGTCGCGTGACGGCCGTGGCTTTACGCGAAAAGATTTCCAAGGTAAACGGCGCTGCGCTTACCGTGATTACGGTGCTTAAGGGTCGTGCTCATGCTGTCGCGTGTGTGCGTTTACGTATGTACGTACGTATCCGCGACAGCCGCGTCGCTTCTGAGCATAATTTAACGCGATACGTTGGGGTTGTGCTAACTTGCTTAGCGTAACCTCAAATAGAACCCGTAGGTCGAGAAATTTGCCTCCGCGCGGCCGGGTAGCGTCGAAATAGACGGGGGCATCAGCTTGCCTTGCGGAGAATCGCGAGAATCCTAATTGCCGAAACGATCATTCCGAGGGAAATGATGTACATAATTAACGCAGTCGGCTTGATTTATTAAATCAAGCGTGTGTGCGCTGCAGCCAGCCGCCGATTCCACGGAGAACCACCTTGCGCAAACTGACAGTCCCGCGAACGATTCGAATCTTGGCGCGGAAGTGTGAATTCATTGGGCGCGTTTCAAGATTAGAATCACAATTCGAAGGAATGTAACTTAACTCAAGTTTACCATTTTTCTTTGGTATTGGATTCACTAAGAAAACTTGTCTTCTACTTTTGAGTATATTAGAATTTAGCGGCAAGGCGTTTTGGCTGATTCAATACGATAATCATTCAGAATTAATAAATGATACTATATAAAATTAAAATGAATTGTATTTAAATATTGAATTGGAGTATTCTATAGACACTGAGAGTAATCAATGATTTACTCTAACGGATGATATATAATGATCAGAATTTGTAATTACCAATACCGAAATCATCAAGACATTTGCTAAGATCGTCGTCTTCGAGATAGATTATTCCGACCATTAAACTATTCGCAGAGTAATACACATCTGCTTAGAGAACCAGCAGTTAGTCGGCTGTAATCATTCGATCTTTGACGGCGACGAGTCGAACGGCAATGGTTTGACATCGACGCGTGTAATTATGCGACCCTATTTAACGATCGAATGGCAATCTAACGACCAGTTAACGGAATTACACGTTGCTTAATGTATCCAGTGTCTGGCTGATAACTATCTCGCTTTGCGATATATCGGCCGTGCTTGTGACATGTCGTAATCGATCGTCATACACGTCGTACGCGGATGCATCATCTTTCGCGTGATTAATGAACTGACTTAACAACCGAATGTAAGCAACTACGTACGAGCAATTAACGGGATATATATTTAAAATGTTCAAAAACTACATTAGACAAATACTAAGGTAAACCTTTTACAACATTTCCATAGTACTTCTATTAAATCAATAACTAGCATAATTGAAAACTTCTCACCATTCATTTCTTCGATTGTATAATATAATTTTTTACATTTTGTATGTTATTATTGAAATTTTAACTCAATAATTACTTAATGTTCCATCAGGAAAAAATAACATTATTCCGTTAAACGTTAGAACAGGTGAAATTCTAGCTAAACCACGTAGAACCGTGAAAAGCTGTTAGAACGTGGTGACTTCAACGCTTCAGGAAGAAGATTTCACGTCAAAAACTGGAACCTTGTAACCTGATCCTTGTAAAACGGCAATGAGCGGAGGAGATCGCATTGGCGGATCCACCTTGGATAGAAACGGTAGCTAGCGCTCGGAGGAGCTTTGGGGCCTATAATCATGCGTCTTGATTAATGCCTCGCGCTCAGTGATCATCTCGGGTCCCTAATGCTTCCCTTCTGCGCGTTCTAGACAGCCCTAGCCCCCGCTACTTCAACCTCCTTCCTAGCTTAAGCATGGTAATATTCCTTGCCTGAGGTCGACTATCAGGTGGCTCGAACGAGTCGCCGCTATTAACGATTTCACAGTGATTATAGAAACAAATTTGATATCCTTTTATCTTATACCTTTAACTTCCTCAAGTTGTATCTGTTCTCTACTCTAGCAGATGTTTCATACACGGATTCTATTATATTTCATTTTCATGTAAATTAATATGTCTTAATTATATGGCAAACATAGACCCAACCAAGAGAGCAAATGACAAAATTCAAAGTTTTAACATCTAACGCGCAACGATTAAAAATTACAATACCAAAATTACAGTAAACATTCAGAAACTAGCAAAGAACAAAGAGAAGCAATTAGACAAATGTGAGATTGGACTGGCTGGTAAATCACGAGAGTCCGTTACGGGCATGGAACCAGCAACTCGGAATACTTGCCGATCGGCTCCCGTATAAAGCCAGCGTTCAAGTATACCGTAGAAACTTGAAAGGGTGGCTTCCCGATAGGTAACCAAGCGTAACCACGAATAGTTGTAACCAGCGCTAAGTGGAGTCGTAACTACGTGGAGCCGCGGGTCTGGAAAGTCCTGGCAAAGCGCAAGATTAAGCAAATCGACGGTCGGCCGGCATTTAAGGTCCTGGTCAATGGCGCGGAAGAGACGCGGGAGGAGGGCCGAGTAAGCAGGTTATAGCAACGCGCGCCGGCCGCTGCGTTCCGCTGCTACAGATGGATAGGTAGATAGAGGCTTGGTTTGGGTGGACCAAACTGATACAATTAGATGTGATCTTAACGCCATAACTCAGGGCTAATCTCGGGGTCTAGCCAGGCCTGGGTGAATTTCGCCTTCCGGCCAAGGCGCGACTCACTTCATTATTCATCCCGTTCTGGTCCCGGCCCAGTTATCTCCGGCAATCCGAACCGGATGTGCCGTCCAACCTATCGACCTATCGACGCCAGCAAGCAGCCCGACCAGTGTCTTCGAAGACTCCCCAGCGCGGACGAGACATCGCCTAATCGGAAATCGTAACCTTCATTGACGTTCCTTGGTTGAAGGGGTGGACTTTTGATCTTGGGACATTGTTTTTTCTAAAGAATTGAAGGGACGTGTATGTATGAACTTTTTGTGGGTGTTGTGTGTATCTTTAATGTTATAGCAATAATAATTAAATACGGACTTATGTAAATATTAATTGATGTATATATGTAAACATTCCTTTGGGCGTTAGTAAACATTATTTATTAGACAGAATATTTCTCACAGTGTAATTTTTGATAATATCAAGAATAAACCAATGCTTTTGTAACGCTGTAATCGATACTGGACTTGTCTCTATAAAGAAAGAAAGGTTTGGATCTATTTCAGACGATTCTTTAAATGCATTCATCAAAAAACAATCATGATTTTACCAACATTATTTTGAGGTAAGATGAATATTTCTTCCCAGTGGAAACTCGTAATACGACAATCGTCTGACAAGCGAAACCCTGATACTTTTTGCCTTTAATAAACCATAATTCTGCTCGCCATGAAAACGAGAATCACATTAAAATCTCACCCGCAAGCTTCTCCCTCGTTCGTCGGTTATTGACTGACTTCGCTTATGTAGTCTCGGTTTACGATGCCAGTAAAGTCACAGGAAGGCATTCAGAACTGATCCGTTAAAAATAAAACAGCCGTCCCCTGTTGAACGTCTTAGTTCATTGAGCCTTCAGCTTGGAAGAATAGAATTCCGTTTCTGTGATTGCATTACACTTAGAGAAGCAGTCCATATAATTATAACCAATTTTCAGGATGACGGAAAAGATCTTGTGACAGTAGATACATGGTGGAACGTTTAAGTAGTACGAGTCAATTATTCTACAATTTATCTGAAGTCTAGATTTAACGTTAAAATGAATTTAAAGTATATTAAATGAATCACAATTGAACTGCTATTATATTATTCGGTTTATTGTTCTATAGATTCTAATTGTTATAATATAACAGTCACCAATTCTGAAATAAAGTTTCGGTTGAACAAAAAATGAAGATTTCATCGACCTCAGCGGATCGTTTAATAACTTTGATCAATTTAACCCAAGTTCGATGACTCGGAAGTGCAGAACGATAATTTCTGACCCATTTACCCAAATCTATCAATGCTCGAAAAGATATAAATGGTCCAAACCCGTTGCCAAAGAAGACAGAACTATCTTTTTAATGGATTCCCAGAATATACTTTCTCAAAAATAAAGTGCAGCGAGTTTCTATTCCTTTAATTCTATTTTTTATAAAGTTTATAAAAACGTCAGACCTCAGTATATAAACGTTTACGTAGAACACTTAAACAGATTACTAGAACATTCATTTCAAATCGTATTTATCATGAAATATCACAAGATTGAAAGAAAAATATACAAGGTAACCTACTTACTGACCAACTTAATTATCATCGCATTCCTTACCAGCCAATCAAGGCGATCTCTTCTCACAGGTTTCCGTTCCCTACGCGTTTTCTATCTTCACCCCGCGCCACGATGCTGCGACACCGTCGAGCCAGACCGAATTTCAGCTACCTGTGGCTTCGCCTAGTTTCACTGAGAAATACGACAATGGCGCGAATTAGCGCTGTTGCGCATACATACGTCATATCGTCTGTATCATCAGCATTTGATGGCGCGGAAGGCGCAGCAAGGCAGCCGCCAGTTGCCGTAGGGGAGCGGGTTGGCCGCTTTGTACCATCAGGGTGATTATATTGCTGTTCGGCGAGAAACATCGAGTCACATGAGCAACCGAGGGGGAGAGAGAGCAATGAACGTCACACGCGCGGCAACCGGCGAACACAACCGTTGCCGTGTACCCGCTCCGCGCCGTTGTTCTGAATCCTGCCGGAATACAGGGACGCGTCTTTTGTCGGCCGCAGGATGAATGTGGATACCATGCCTGGCGATATTGTCGTTCTTCGCCACCCGACACGCTAGACGTGAAACAATACGTAATAACGAGCTAAAGATCCAGAACTAGCGGGCGAAGAATGTAGCGTACGATGCAAGGTTATAAAATGGATACGCTGGAAATGTTAAGGATAAATAGTAGCTGGACACAGAGAGGAAGTCCTAATCAATTTATATTGAGAAGCTGATATTTTGAAAATTGTAAACTAGCTTATGTTTTGCGGATAATCGAACAATTCAGAGTTGAACGGAGTTTGACACAAATTGTACGATGTATTAATATTTATATTTGAATTAATCGACAACGTAACTCACGAGCAGCCGCGCGAATGCTTAGTATTCACGGAACAGCGTCCCCGCCGCCGTAGTTTCTCGCTTTACAACGCTAATAACTCCAATTAAAGAAAACTGGAAGCGCCGTAAAAGCGTGTACAAAGTACAAAACTCCTCGCAGATGTTGAAAGACGAGTCCCCGGAGTAGCTGATAATTCCTACGGAAACTATTGCGAAAAGTCCTCTTACAAGTACTCAAAGGGATGCCGCGGCACTTCGTAGGAATTTTCTCGGCTCGTCGCGAGATTTCTCGCAGACGAGACCCGTACCTCTGACACCAGAACCCTCCTCGTCTCGCGCGACTCTCTCCGAACAATTCGCCAGAACAAGTGTGACAGAGGAAGAGCAAGAGAATGGGAGCGGAGGGGAAGAGAAGTCGCAGAGAACTTCCTCTTTTCACCGAGAACACCGAGTCTTCCTTCCACTCGGCTGTAGAAGAGAGCCACTATTCACGCCGCTTCTGGAACCCCTTTCTTTCCCGCCCTCCCCCGGCCCGCAGTATGCCTGCTCGAGACAATGATATCGCGGGAGGAGAGAGGGGAGCGTCGCGGCCCGCTTTACAGCTCCCACTGGGGTTGCCTTTACCGTGGCGAAATTAATATCATAAATAATATCGTAAAAAAAAGTACAGCCCGCTAGCGTCACGACGACCACCACGCCGCGAAACGCTTCTCGCGCGGCTTGATAAAGAATTGAAATGGGGGTTGGAGCCGGGATGAACGGGAACGGGGACGAAGCTCCTCCGCAGAGGAAGCTGGAACGACGCGAGACGCCGGATTAAAGAAAACGAGTCACCGCGGGCTACCAGTGTATTCCATTTGTCGGATTCTATGGAGTTCCATGATCGTGTCGGACTCGGGGAAGAGTTACGAACAGTTCAGCTGGTGAAATTTCGTTTCGATAATCGTGAAATATTACTAAACCTTTATTTTGGAGAGGGTAATTATTCGAGGAGAGAGAGGGTAAATTTATATGAAAAATAAAACGAAAATATAAATGAAATTTTTTAGAAGGTAATCAGTTTTGGAAGTGATCGATGTTGAAAGTTTGGAAGACACGCATGCAGGTCGCGTGTCACTAGTAATTACTGCCTCCGCAGGGAGACATAAAGTACCTTTCTATTGTATCACGCACAATGGTGAACACAAAAATGTAAAGGTCGAAGGTGAGGATTATTATTCGCCAAACAAATGACAGAAAAATGATCAAGCTTCAGTATAAATAATTGTTAGATGATGTCCAGCAGCGATCTCAGTATTATTTCCGATAATCTCGTAAGAAAAAGGCACAAAGAATTTTCCGTTGGAGCCGGCAGCGGCAACAGTACCGGATCCCGAAGCGACTCCATCAATTTCTAAGGGAAGTTCGAGCATCGATTCGTTCCTCGATCAAACCGTACGGCGAGATTGCTCGGAAAAAGGGGGGAGGGTTAGCCGCCCGGGGCGCGAGCGCGGCGCAAGTAAATCCAACTCCCACGGATAAGTAAAATTTAAAACCGTTCCCTCCAGTCCTCAAATTACTTTCCGGAGGTGGTCGGAGAGAAGAAACGGCCGGGCCGGAGAAGAAGCGAGACCGGATGATGGCTCGCGAGATAAAAGCAAGCACCGGGGAGAGCGCCTCGGTTGCCACCGAAAGCTCAAGGCCGCATTAATCTCGGTAATTACGTCACCTCTGTTTATCCCCCCGCCCTCCACAGCCTCCCTTTCCGACCCCCTGTAATGCGGTTGTTTCTCTCTTACGCGGCACGTCTTCTTTATTCTTCGTCCCGTCTACCCCAGAGCCGCTTCCCACGGCCGCTGGATCTCGCGGTCGAATCACTTCCGAGAAACACCCTCAAACGAGCACGAAAGCGCGGTCCCGGTTAAAGGGATGACGGAACGGTGACATTTTTCATCCGCTCTTTAATGTAGCCGAGAAGTAATTAAGTGACGCCCGTGAAGAAGGCAATTAGACACTGTAACGCCGCACAATTGCGTCAATAAGTCTGGCAACTGAGCGGCTGCGGATTGGAGGCTAATTGGCAGCGATTCTTCCAGGTGTCTGCTCGCGAGCACTGTTCCCTTAGCGATCCTTTAACCCATTCGAGATCAAGGTTTCATTAAACGATACCTGGGAGTTAAAACTGTTTCTTGATTTATATTGAGAATTTGGAAGAGATTTCTATTTCTTGTTGAAAATCATTTTGAGGTTTTAGCTTGAAGTGAATACAGGTTTTAGTATATAAGTATCCTTAATTTTTATGTTATTTGTGTGTGATTGATCTGTTTGGTTAAGCACTTAATTGGTCTCGAGTGGGATCTTCATTGTTTTTATTGATATAGAAAACGTTTAAACGAATAGTTTGAACAGTTTCAACAAGAGTTCAGATTAAAAATTAATGAAATAAAGAGAGTTTGATTTACTTTTTATGTTTCGAGTGGTAAAGAACCGCTTTATGAATGAAACAACGATCAGTCGAATGCTGTGTCAAGAGCGAAGACGTAGTTGTTTAGAGCGTGAATGGAAGTTCAAGAGGGTGAAGAAAGAACAAGCCAGAGAGAGGTGTGAATGTGGAAAGGATTTAAGAGAGTAATTAGAGGGAAGTGGTATTATGAACGAGCCAGTGAACGACTTGAAGGAAAGAAATACGGTCTGTTATTTACTCGAATATACATGGGTCTACCTTACCTATTAAAGTAAACGGTGTACGTTCACGGAACTCGCATGAAAGAATTCACTTAGGTTAAAAATAATTTACTTAATATTTGCTGATTTACAAAAACTAGTGTTAGAGCATTAATGGAAAGGTATACTTAATTAGGGGTAGACAGTGGACCAATGAAAATGGAATGAAAATTCTGTGACGAATTGTCGATAACCAGAATGCTTTGCATAGTTGGCGGGTTAGACGAAACAGTTTATCGGCAGCATGGTGACTGGCAAGCCTGATTAGATTTCGTTCGCGCTGAATGTGGAAAGGAGCACGAAGAGGAACCCTTTGCGGAACGATGTTGCCGGAACCGCGTTTTCCCAAGAGAAGGCGAAGAGGTTACAGGGAAGGCAGCGTTATGGTAGACCGCAAAACCAACAAACGATATGCGCCAAGAGACTATGGCCCCACATATGGAGAGCACTCTGAGGCGTGTGCAGACGAGGCTGCGCGCCATGGATTTACGATCATGTAACAGCCTCGCTTTAGCGTTATTGGATACGTAACCGCGTGTGGTTTTCTTTACCAGCGTGCATGAAATTTTTGGGAAATTCCATGCGAAAGTATATGTTATTGTATCGCCAGAAAATTTCAGCAAATTCTGCAAGGTAACAAAGACGTATGTGACACGAGAAGACGTATTTTCAATTGTACAATTGAATCGAGTTAATTTCATAATTCACATGATTGTAGAGGATTGTATTATCTCAATGAGAAAAGAAACTGAAGAGAATTTTCCTCATCAGTTCCATCGATCGTTAGGTTAGATGGTGCGAGTACCCATATTTACAGCTGCCACGTATTGAATAGATCAATGCAAACGCACATACATTGCAGCTGAATTCCTATAGAGGGCACAAACACAGAAGGGTGTGCTTCGAAGCGAATTGCCCCTAATTCAGCAATAGCATAGCTTAACCACAAAGCTAGCTAATATAGCGATTAGACGGCGTGTACAAGCCAGCGACGTTTGCTCGAGGCGATATTTCGACTCGCGTGACACCGATGAGCGTATTGCTTACATTAAATAGGAAACACGATAGCGTTAGATATTTAATTACATTTGACACCTTCGATATCATCAGTTTCTGATTACAAATGGAACGAAGTGGTTTTTCAGTAAAAATATTTAACAAGGGGGAAGTTTCATTGAATTCATTCTAGTTAGACAAACACTGGTGACTTTGAAATTTTTTAAAATATGAGCTTCAATAAAAAGATCATATTCACCAAAATATTTTTGTCACTTTAAAGGAAATACCTTGTTCCTAGATACGTTGATATATCATTAAAAGTAACAAAGATATTTTAACATCCAGTTTTACATAGTTCGTTCTATTAAATTTGAAACAATCGAGCGAGTTCGGTAAACCCATCAGCATCATTGGCAGAGAGGGGAGCTGTCGAACGACGCGCGATTGCAAGACGCAGCTCAGATTTCGAAGATATCTGGTTCCGCTATTTCGTAGCTCGGTGCCCTTAAGGGCCTGTCCACAGGGCAACGGTCAGTCGTTGCGGTCAACTACACAGCTTGTCTGACTCGCCTTCGAGCTTCGGGTCCTTTGGTGATTAACGAGAGGTCAAACCTACCACCACCCGAAATACGAGCAAATACTCTCTCTCGTGAAATTGGGTTCCAAAGCGAGTCCTGATTGAGGTGTCCACTATTGCGGCCTTCGCTAAGCTGACTACTTCATCTGGAGCCCGACTATCTAGAAACGAACGGCCGGGGAACGCGTTAGAGAAAATTTGCGTGCAGTGTACACAGCGCTTCACCCTACGGTACGGAACCTTTTCGGATATCATGGCGAGACGGAAGTCTGAACCTAAATCGATTTAATTCGTTAGAAATAGAATAGTAAATTATCACGGTTAAAATGAAAAAGGGAAAATTAAAATATTCACGAAGAAGAAAATGGGAAATGAAATAAGAATTTTTAACATAGAATGGTATGATTGTTGAATGTCAATATTTTGTTCGACGTAATGTCATAGTTTTAACAGAATTAATATCATTTGTGTAAGTAACGAGAAACTCTTTTCATAATATTCGTATAAACAATGTTAGTCGCAAACGAAAACAATTTCGTTGAGTGTTTAATTCAACAGAAATTATTCACAGATATTAAGGAACACACTGAAGACATAATCCTCGAGCTGGACCCGTCCTCAACGTGCGCACATATATCCATCGCGGCATGGCAGAAATTCGTAATAATACTTAACAAGAGGAAGTCCTGGGGAAAGTGCAAACGACGGGCGTAAGAAACGAGTCTTCGTTAACACGGCACCCGGGGACCGGGGTTTATTAGTCAATATAGAATACTTAGCGTCATATCCCATCAAATGGGATGTCAGCGAGAAGAAAGAGGTTCGTGCGAGTCTGCCACTTTATCGGATTAGTCAGTCGCGGTAAAAGCGTCCCGGAAACCGTACCCTCCAATTCGTTAATTTCCTCGGCCTTGGTCGTTTCTTTCGCGCTGATATTAATTGGCCCGGGCGTTCACGAGAGTCCCTCAATCTCCAAGGATATCGTACCGTTACACATTCTGCATTATAAAACAGATCCGTGTTTGGCTGGTCGTATTGAAACTGTGAAGAAAATGGGACACGAACGCAAGAATCTCGACTAAAATATTTTTAACAACAAACTAACAAATTTTCTTATTCCTTTTCCAATCAGTCCTTTAATTAATGAGCTCACCAATATTACTGGCATATAAACACGAAAGTATTTAATGAAACATAAAAAAGTAATAAAAGCATTCTCAAAAATGCAAAGAATTAATCTTTCATCCCTTCAATCAGTGCGAAACTATTATTTCCACAACATCGAATCTAACAAAATCATGCAATCTCCATACAAAAAATGTCCACAAAATTCTTAAACACAATAAAATATTCCATGCGACAAACTCACGCGAACCCCAGCCAACATCAAAACGTCGATTCGCCTCGAAACCTACCACCACAGTAGGCGGCCAACACAATTACTCCCAAGAATGACATGGGATACTTTCGCTATCGGTAGCCCGACGCGATTAAACGGCAAGTTGAATGCGCGGACCATTGTGACGGTGAACAAAATCGCGGCCGGACGGAGTGGACCCGATCTGGCGACGTAGCTGGCGGGCGCGATCATTTTTTTACCCAAACGCGCGTCCGAGGCGAACTTTTATATTTTTTTTCGGGGGAGTATTGTTTATTCAGGAACGTATCAGCGTTAGCCGAGCAGGAGAACGGTGACCACGACGGGAAGGCGGACGAAAGCGAGAGGGCCGCGTGAATGGCGCTTCCGGTGGGACGACGAGCCGAGGTCCGTAGGGCTTCGCAGACTCTCGCTTCCGGTCAGGCGTCCGCGTTCCTACCCCATCGAATACACCCAGTCTCCGGATTTCGCCGTGTCCATCCCCCTCGCCGCGCCTCGCCCACCCCACACCACCTTCTCTTTCTCCCTGTCTCTCTCACTCTTTCTCTCGGCGTCGTTCCGCCACTGCTACCACCCCTTTTCCACCCTTCCTTCTCCACGGGCAGGAGTTCGCTTGCACATCGGACCCACCGGCGTTCGTTAATTAAGATATCGATTCTTATTGTCCGCCGGCTGCCGAGTCGAGCGGACGTCCTGGCCGGCGTCCGATTTCACGCCCACGGTGCGCGTTGTCGGTCATCCACGACAACCAACCCCTATATTTCTCTCGTCCGCGTCGCACCTCCACCAAGCGCATCCCTTCGCCGTTTTTAGTGCTGAGATTTTTTTTCTGTTTTCCTTTTCTTGTTGCCTTTTTTTATTTCGTTTTCGCGTGTTTTGTGTGCACGCATTTGGATTGGGAAAATTCGGAGTTGTGGTAGAGTTTTTATGTTGACGATGGTGATGTCGCTTTGATTAACTGTTTGGTAATGATTCTGTTGGTATTCGTTTGTTTAGTTTTGTTATTTCAGATATTAGAAATGTTGGTGTTGTGAGTTTTCTTGAGTTTCGAATTTTTAGTCGGGTAAGGTGGTTAGAAGAATTGCGAATTTTTACAGCGGTTTTCTTTTCTGGACTAGATCTGTGCATGGTGTTTAGAATTTAACTAATTTAACTACTAGAATTTAAATCTTTATTATCACCAATTTACCACTCATGTATGCATGTAATCAGTAGAACTTCGATATCGGATTAACAAATGTTACAAAGGTAAAGCGCAGATTAACGTAAATCGAAATCAAAGAACAGAGGTTAGTTTATCGAATCCAGAGGCAGACAGACATTCTTCTCTCAGGTTTTCCCTGCAAGAGAAAGGTTCGCGGAATCTCGACGAAGAGAAAAGAATGCGCAAGGGTCGTGTCACGAGCAACGTGGCACGCGACTGCCCGAAGGGTGAGCTAGCTCCGAGACATCCGTGGAAAACCTCAAGAAGGGAAGGATCGTAAAGGATGACCAGGGTTGTCACCTGATAAATATCTTTATGACCGAGCAACCGAGTCTTCGCTAGGGTCGCCATTCATCCTATCCGGACCTTTCCGCGAAGGTACACCACAGACGGGGGCAAGCGCAAGCTGCCGTATAAAAACAAGATACAACGTGGCCTGGCGGAGAAGAACTAAATCGGGTAATTATGGGGATTAATCTTAAGTCCCGTAAAGTCCACCACTTGTGGAATCTGTCCTCCTTTCATTGCGGTAAATTCGACCCTTAACGTTTCCCTTCGCTTCTCGAAAACGACGAAAAATCTGCCCAGTTGAAGTGTGACATACGATCCGCGCAATTTATTTTGTGCTCGGGTATTATCCGATCTTTATTTTATTATTAAATGATCTGAATTTTTAGCAAGATTTTTAGTGAAAGTAATTCTGTTTCCTCCGTAACTAGTTTCCGTGAATTAGAAGTTAAACAGAATACAGAGAAATATGACAATGATTGATATGCTTGAACTTTTCCCCATTCGAAAAGTATGAAGTTTAGCAGCCTAGTAACAATTCACATGATTAAACTAACTATGTATTATTTGCATTACATCAACATAAATAACTTGACTATCACTTTCTACTTATGACCTTCACATCGGATAAACTTCTTTCGATTATCCTAATCGTATTGAATACAGTCAGCAAACTGCTTAAAAGCTCCTGATATATGCAATTATGATATTCTCGAAAAATTGGCATCGAACAAAACATTTCAATTCTCTATCTTTTCATACAGAATCACCCTATTTCACCACCTGTTACACAACGCCTAACAAGAAATAAAAACGGAATTATCACGTTCCAGGACCGCTTGCGTATCTTATGGAAATCTTGCCGAGTGATAATTTTTTTGCCCCTCGTTTTCACGATGGGCACGGTCGGCGTACGTACGCACATATGTAGAACGCCGAAGCTACAGGTGTCAGCGAGAACAGTATTTTTCAGTGTGCTCTGGGCGAGGGTGTAGGTGATAGAGGAAGAGGGAGACGGGTAAAGAGCAAACCAGTGGAACAGAAAGAGAGGGAGAGAGAAAGAGAGCGAAGAGAGACAGAGAGTTGGAAATGGAAATGGAGAGCGAAGGGGAAAGAGAGAATGAGAGAGCACGGTCTCACCGTGGCAGGATAGCAGCCATGTGCCGGTACGCACGTTGAATCTGCTAAACGTTCCCGCTCGTGCGTGAAATGCCTCGATATCACTGTTTTATTTCGGTTCGTTCGTTCCGCGCCGCACTCTCGCTTTTGAAATTCTATCCTTTTTACCCTCGGCCCGTCCCCGACCCGGTCACACGCGCAACCCTTCCCCGATCACGTTGCCGTACCCGTTCGTGCGGATTTGATGACCCTTCCTGTTCGATTTCATGATAATTTAATTATTCGCGATTAATTAAAACCCAGTTGATCCATTGATGCATGTGTTCCCGTTTAATGGATCTTCCCTATTGGAGCAACAAATGCCTAACATTGTGAACGATAGTGTCACATAGAAGTTAGAAAGAAAATGTCTAAATAACAGGTTTTACTGTCTCTGTAAATCAACGTTCTATAGACGCAGAGCTAACAGTGGAAATATTTAAATTGTCTATTCTGAATCATGAATCAGGATTATCAAATTAGAGTGTTGATATAACTGAATTTCTCTTGTGCAATTACAAAGTGGAACATCTATATTGATTGACTTATACGACAAATTGAATCTCTACATAGGTTTTCAAATATATTTCTGGAACAATTGGTTCAATCTGCATCCCGTGCAATTCGTCAGACCTTTATTTGATACACGGTCGAAGATACTTTCCAGAACCCCGTGTCGTGACATCGGCACGGTCCGAGAGCTTCTCGATAAATCGATAAATCGCGAAGTGGTCCGTTAGGTCAATTTAATTAATAATTATCGACTGAAAGAGGAGCACCTTGCACAATGGCGATACTTCCTCCTGGCGTAATCCTTGGAAGATTAACGAGCCCGTAGCAGGAGGGACTTTCCTTTCCCTCTTCTTCCCTCCCTTTACCGGCTCCACTCGTCATCCTTTATCTCTCGTTCTCTGTTGCCCTCGTCCATTTTCTCTTCTACGTTCTCCAGTCCTCTCGATCCTGGTCCCTATCTCTCTTACAGCCGCAAGACGCCATAGCGCGCCTTGCGGTGGTTGCGGCAAGAACCCTCGCCGTACCCGCATTAACGCAATTATGAATTTGTCGCGTTGGGATCTGACAATACAAGATGTCGCTACCACTCCACTGCCGCTCTCCCCCAACCGCCACCCGGGCACCCTCCGACACCCTGAACCCGCCACTCCACATTTACGCTAAAACCGATTCTGGTCTTTGCGGGTGGAAAGAACTGACGACACCGATAACTCCCATAAGTTTTGTTAAAATTAAACTTTCACTGTCACTACGGTATTTTAAACGAAAATGCGTGGAATTAGTTTTTAACTTTTTTAACCTTTCTCTTAATGTTTAGCTATACGCGTTTCACTTCGTTGCTTAATTTTCTAATAACTTCATAATGTGATTGATGACCGCGTATTCACAGTTTAACTCGTTATTAAATTTGTTGTCATTGAAAAATGAAAGTAATTTATATCAACAGTAAAGACTGTAATTCTTCTGTGATTATATCGACCGTTATATCAGCTACAGAACTACACCAACGACAAAATGATTAAATCTCTTTATCACTATCAAAATAATTCAGCCCATCTCTTTGAGAATCACTAATCCACCTCAAAAAAAAGCCTTCCAATTTCCCACACAAAATAAAGCCATGTCCTAGGAATCCGCGGAGAAAGCCAGCATCATCCCGACAGCATCCGCGACGGTGTCGTGAAATTGATTCTCGGCTCTCCCTGTCACGTAATAGGTCGGATCCGCGGGTCACGAAACACAACTATTTTCGCCGAGGAATCGATAGCGGATGTGCATCGCGTGCCTCCTTGTTAACCGCGCGCGAGCCGTTTCGTGGCGAGGAAAGCGGGCGGAGTTTCGGCCGAGCCGAGTTAGTTTCGAAGGGTTTCGAACGATAGCGCTGCGCCGGGGTGGTGGCGGCAGCGGTCCCCCTTGTAGCGTGCGGTAGCGTACAATGGCTAGAACGACGGCGGATCGTTGCGGCTCGCCGCAGGCGACTGCTGCGACCGGTTTCTCGCGACAAATTTCTCCTAGTTCGAGCGTTTCGCTCTGCTAACCCTCTTCCGTTTCCCTCGTCGCAGCACAAACTCCGTTATCATGGGCTACGGCAGTATTGCAGCCAACCCCCGCGCACCGCGAGAAAATCAATCGACCCGAAGACCCTGGAAGGTCCGGCTCGAGGAGACGCCAGGACCCGTGGAGTCCTTCCTGTCCTGGTCCGGTGCCGGATCCATGGGTCGAGTCGTCCAAGAAGCTAGAGTAGCCAGGGCTCTAAACACCGAAAATCCGGGGCTAGCATAGCGTGGACGGCGATGAGGTGGGAAACAGGGGGCGTTCGTTCGTTCGTTCGATGGCATTACCGGTGAATGCCTAGTCAGCCCTTAATATCGTAAGAGCTGGATCCACGCAAACAACCCCGGCGGACCTAACGCAGTCAACGGTTAAGCACTGGAAAGCCCCGACTTTAACGTTCGACCACCGCTGGCCCTATTATCGCTAACTAATAAGGGACCTAATTGAAACGCCGGCCTTTTGTTTCCAGTACTCGAGCGCCGCTGCTCGCTTTTCCAACCGCGCTTGTATACGCCGCTGTTTGACCAAGCAGACGAGGAGAAAGATAGACAGATTCAGTGAGAGGGTGAGAGAGATAGAAGGGGGTGAAGGGGGCAATAGAAAAAGAGGGGGAGAGAGCAAGAGAGAGAGGGGGAGACAGAGATAGAATGGCAAGGCTCAAGCCGGTGGTTCAAGTACGGATTGAAATTAATTTTCGAACTGGAATACCTCGAATGAATGAATTTTCGTTCAACTCCTCGAACCTCCCCGCGCAAGATCGATAGTCCCTCTGTTCTCGATAGTCGCGTGGCCTGTGCGTTCCGTTCGCTCGTTTGCGCGTTTCGTCAACGTACTTTCCTTATTGAATATGTGCCTTTAGAGCCTGCACCTTTCAACCGCATGTACGTTGTTCAATTTCAAACGTAAGTGCGATAATTTCAGTAAATCGAAAAACTTCGATGCAATCGTAATTATTATGTCTGTAATACCTTTGGTAATCTTTGATGTCTCATGCTTGATCATAATCATTACCCTAAGGTGCATGGGGCGGAAGGCCTCGATTTTTCTAACCATTGTCATTAATGGAGAGATCGATTTCACCCTCAGCCGGCGATCCATGCTTTAGCACAGGAGAATCGTGGACGCAGCCCGCGTATTTCGTATTCCACGCATACATATCCCCGATGCCCACTTCGAGCGGGACATTATTCCCGCTGGTTGCAATCATATTAGTTTCCGAAGTTATTAGAATATTTATGCGAGACCGGCGTCTGGTTATGCATGATGCCGGGATCCTCCCTGCTTTTCCCGTCCCCACAACCGGGACTCATCGACATCGCAGGCGAATCACCGGTTCCGTGGAAATACTTACGATCGATACAAATAAAGAAACAGCTTGGACGCGTTTTTTTCTTTTGTCTTAGCCCATAGAAACTTCAAGTTCGCAGGTTTGATGCGTTAACTACCGCGATAGTTACCGATGTCCAAATTACTTGAAAACAACTACAACCCGAAAAATGGTTATGAAAAAATATGATAAAAAAACACTTAAAATTCTCGTGATAATTAAGACGAACACAGAAAATCTCTATTTGGATTTTATAAAATCAAATCTGCCTGTTAAATTATGTTATTTTCATTTGTATAACTTTTCACACGAAATTTAAATTTAACTTTAGTCGACATATATGATTGAGAGTTTTAACTTTACCATTGCATTCAATGTTACTAAGTTTACCATCTATTTACCAATAATACACTTTCATCCCTGTTTAATTCGATCACAAATAATTGAATTTCAACTGATATTTATATTCTATGTTCGTGTCGTGTCTTTGTTCCTTCAGAATTAACATTTCACGGTGAAACTAATCGTTCGAAACGTATCCGCACGATACGAAACAATTCTAGTATTTCCGGTGCAGTTAGAATTTAGAACGTCTACCGCCATTGGCCACTATTTCGGCATCAAATATTTATTCCGACCGAGTGCACGCGAAATTGCCGAAACTTTCGAAGCGTCGCTTGCATTTCGACGTGGCCACGACTGTTCGGCACACGTATGAGGCAAATATTCACCGTTAGAACGTTAAACGGCTGTGTTTGGCTGTGCGCGTGCTGAACCGGCAGAAATGAGAAAACAGCAAGGAAACGACCTCCGCGCGGTCGGGGGGACGGAATCTTTTCAAACGCGGCCAGAAATTCACGAACAGTTTTGCAGCGGACGAGGCGAAAGATATCCGTGGGGGATGAAGGCAGCAACTAGGGAAGCGGCCGAAAAATCGACGAGCAAAGACTTACCTTGTTGACGCGCAGTTGGGCTGACCGTTCCTGTGAGACTCTGCTGCAGATCGTTCGAAAAGCCACTCTGCCGCGATTTGCTCAGGTACAACTGGAAAACACCAAATAGAAAAGTTACTCTTTAATACGATGTTTTATCTCGAGCTAAACTAAGCGATAAACTTCGATAAACGTGTGATCGCTTTCGATAGTTGTTAACTAGAAATTCAAGAATACTTGGTACAAAGAAATATTAATGGATAAAATTATATTAAAAAATAAAATGCACAAGTTTTTTTTGTTATAACCACTTTTGTATGAAAATATCTGATTAAAACTGTCTTCATTGGAAACCTATCGATAAAATTTGTTATACTGTAGCATTGAACCTTTTACCATTATCATACTGCTGCATCCTTACAACCACACAAGACAAAAAGTATTAAGAAAAATGTTAACGAAGAAGGTAAAATAATAATGTGAAGATTTAATAATAGTAATAGAATTAAACGAACTCAATATAAATAGACTCTTAAAGAAGGATTTGCCTCCCGAAAATGCTCAGCAACGTCCCGCTGCGTGTTCTAAGGGTAGAATAGAGAATAATGGTGCTTCAAGCCCAAATAGTCAAAGCAGTCCACGTATTACAGAGCGTAAAGGCTTGCGAAACGGGGCGAGCCTCTCGCCGCGTTTTCCATTTCGTAGCTCCGCCACTCGACGTTCGTTCCGTTCTCCAATAAGGAACGAACCCCGATCCGTCCGATCGGGAGAATTTCGGTATCCCGATCACGCGCTAAGGGTGAGCCATCCCCTTTAATATTAGGACCAGCTCGGACGGTCTCGTCTTGGTATAAAATAAAGGGCTGACATGTGAGCACGGGGTGGAGAGTCGAGCGAGGGATGAGGGGGCGAGAGGAGGGAGGCACCACGGGAGATGTGGCGGAATAAAGACAGACCGAGCCAGGAAGACAGCCAAGGGAAGGGTGGCTTCACCACCATCGTGAGGGATGACTGAGCGAGTCGGTTAAACGGGCGTCTTCTTTCATAAATTTCGAGGGGCCCCCGGATAAAGGTTTAGAATAAATCGTTCGACTTGTTATCCACTCCGACGTCGGCGGATAACGCCAGACGAGCAACCCTGAATGGTTCCAATAGTCTCCTCGCGTTATTCTTCGCGACTACGCGATCACTAGATCTGTAGATTTTCAAGCGAGCTTACGTTTTTGAAGACTAATTAATGAAAATTGAAAATTATATAAAGAAATTATGTATTTATTAGAATAAAAGTTATCAATAAGTATTTATCACAGTATTTATCAATTAAAGTTTTATTTGGGTACAGCTTATTAAAATTTTTATTTCGATAAACTTTGTTTAACAATATGTGTCATGAACACATATAAATCCGCGTTGCAAAGATTGTTGGTGACTGTATTGTAGTTAGTTCGAAGATATGAAACTTTTGAGTATCACGTGGTTTATTTCGAATAATGCAATGAGTTTTCTCCTTACAGTCTTTATATAGCATCGAAATATATGTATTAAAAAAATACGTGATAGAAATATTCAAGATTAATGATCCTACCAATCAATTCATTCAATTTCTCTACGTGGTTCCGATCACAAGGATTTGAAAATAAATCCAGGAGCCAATGCTGTCGCGGAACGATTACGTCGCATAAGGTGTCAACGTTGCACTTTGCACGCCGTAACTCAGACCGCGCGCACAGTTCCGGAATGGTGAACGCGAAATAAAAGTGGAAGAAGAAGTGGGAACCTGGAACGCTCATAAATACGTCCTCGAAGATCGCACAAATCGCTCGTTCGAGGCCAATCCCCCTCGACGTTCCCTGTGAAAGATACGAGAGTGAATTCTTCTTCGTCTCGCGGCTAGAGATACTTTTGGATAGGTTGAATAAACATATAGTGTGTCCCACTATTTTAGTACACCTATACTGTTATCGCTACTTTAAATGGCAGCAAGCAACATTATGTACAGAATTTATTATTTTACACTGATCTTCCCGTGTTCTCGTCCCATCAGTTAGCTGTCATGACTGACAGCTAATATAAAAAACATATAATTTCAAAATATTCCTTTGTAGAAATAAGTTATTACTTTATTATATTCTACTTCAAAACAATCTTACTGTTGACAATATTCCTTCCTACAATTGGAAATAACGGTGATATACTCTGTGAGAAAAATTATCATGACACCCTGTATATCTTACGGTAAGCATACATGTATGCTCGTACTCTTCGATATAACGTCCAAGCATATAGCACTCGCGATATAGAAAAAGAACCGGGTGGAGGAAAACCGAGGCACGAAGGGAGCAGCCAAGGAGGGCAGAGAGAGGCCAAACCAGCCGGAAAGCCAGTCCAATTTCTCAAACCTGTCCAATCCGTGTCGTATGCAAAATCAATCACGCCCCGGCATCTCTACGCCGGCATCCCGCCGTGTCCCCGGGACCCCACGATTTTCAAATCCGACCGAAGCCACGCGGTAATCCAAGTCCCGGGGCGAAACTTCTCGCCCATTCGCGATCGCCTGGACGCTGAAACATCCTCGTCGTTCCACTTTTTCCTATCTCATTTTCCAGTCGTCCTTCGTGAATCTTGCCCACCGCGAGTGTATTGTACACAATTTCGCATTCCAGCCGACAGACTCGAATCAAAGTAAGAAAGGCCTCCAAGCTACTCCTGTGAGACAGTTTACACAATAATTTCTGTCGCAACTGATTACAGTTGGTTTCTTTTTAACCCTTAATGCTCTACATTCAAATTTTGAAAATATTAACAATAAACGAACAAAAATTTGTTAGTAAGAAGACAAATTTGACATATGCTTTAACTTCACATTTCAGCTTTCTCCTGAATTCATAAGCGACTGTAACAATCCGACAATGTTCATAACATCAGCAATACTTCAAGAAAGGACTCACTTGCACGTCGAATATTTGTACCTACTCTTTTGAATAAATGGAGATACTACTCTACATTCATACAAAAGTTCACTGTCAACACATTTTAAAGCAAAATTCAAAAAGAACAGAAAATATATAAATTCCTCCTATCTCATCAGTAACCCTCGAAAGGACGTTGCATCAGTCGCGATGCAAATTCCCTTGTAGAACGCGGGCCCTCGCGCACGGGGAAAGGTGAGAAGAGGCTCGCGTCGGCCAGAAACCCATTAGAAAGTTCCTTCGCATGTTCGACGCGAAGCCTACCCATTGATATGCATCACCTTTCGATCGCAGCTGCAATCATTAGGGGACTTAAGGGCGAGCCGCGGCGCTAAGGGCGTGAAGGCCGCACGCCGGCCTCGAAAAAGTAATTTGTCGTTCGGGGAGCGGCGAGGGACAGCGACTTCAAAGTGCTCCACGGGACATTTGTCCCGCGAGCAGGCTTACCCTGACGAGCAACGTTCTACTTGCGCACCCTTTCTACTTGGCGGCCGGGCATCAGACTTGCTGATTTTTCAACGTCGGGACGTTGTCCAGCCTCGGTCCGTCCCGTCAAGGGCCCCCGGTTCGTCGGAACTCGGACGACGAAGGCGAGCCGAGGGTGGGCGAGGGTGTACGCCGCCGAGGGGTGCGAAAAGTTTAGCATACGCATTTTGTACATTGAAATCCCGACACGCTCGTCCAACTTTAAATTGAAACCCGGCTGCCGCTTGCCACCACCCCGGCGTCGATAGCACGGCGTCGTGGCCAACCGTGTAGTACACTTTCTCGTCTCGCCCGGGACGTCGATCGCCTAGACGAGATTTTTCAAACGAAAGATCTCCGTACCCCGTGCGACCATTCGGATCGATCCCCTGCGCAACGGGAATGGATCGCGATTCTTGCTCCGAGGGCTGGGCGAATTGTTAACGAACGCTGATTAACACTTTTATGGCACTTCTTCTTCGGAATTAAGGAAGATTATTTTTCGGATTTATGAGATTCAAAGACATCGATTGCGTATTCAAATTTATTGAAAGTTGTTATAGTGATCGTTACTTTCATTTTAAACTTGCTCACTTCGTTTGAAGTCATTAGATTTTTGTTAATATAGATTTATTACCCTTCTTATTATTAAATTTAGACTTTATCATAAACTTTCACATACAGACGCAAGAAGAGATAATAAAAGTATAACGAGCAACGACAAAATAATATGAATCCCATGCCAGATAGACAAATTATCCGCTGGTCCCCTTAATCCAATTTAAACCGAAAATTGAGGACGTATGGCGGCAGTGATTCTCAATGACGGTTTTTCTACCCCGCTCTTCCAGTAATCCAATTTCCGAGCGACTTCCCACGCAGCTAACGCCGGTCTTTATGAGAGGTGACCATAATGAGACCGGGCATTTTTAATTAAATAATACTAATCACGGAAACCCTCTTACGCAGGCAAATCTCATCTGGTTCCTTCACCGCCCCTCCCCCTTCCATATCTTTCCTTCCTGCCGCTCTCTCTCTCTCTTTCTGTCTTTCCGCCTATCCTCTTCTGTCTTTAGGTGCCGCGGCTCGTCTCTCTTTTAGACTTCGAATTGTAATTAACATTTGGTTCTCCCATTAGTGTAATTAAAGTGCCATTCCATAATCTAGGAGGCCGTGAGAGAGAAGAGGGGTACCTTATCTTTCAGACTTCAGCCCCGACTGCGACCGGGGGTCGTTTTAACCCCGCCGGGCGTCTCCAGCCCCTTTTCAGGAGCCACGCCGTCGCTGGTGCCTGTAGCTTCCTTCGGCGATAACTCCTTTCTGGAAAAGGACTCTGCCCCGACCATGGGGCCGAGGGGGAGAGAGAGAAAATTGAGGGATCGAGGGCAGGGGAGTAAAAAGAAAAACGGCGATTAAAACGTTTGGAAATCCGATCCCGAGTCGTTCCGACGCCCCCGGAGATTCGCCGAAGAAGCTGAGATGCTCCAGGGATCGCCATTGCTCATTCGAATGCAGAGGTCGCGTTCTGATGGACTCTGATAGAGCGGCGGAGATTAATTTTAGATCCTCCGCGGTACAAGCACCGATTCGAAGATAAGAACATCACCGTCGGGTACTCAACAGAGGTTTAATCGTATAAATATTTCATTTAAGCGGCAATTTGTACAGAAGTAATATAAAAATCGAGGACTACGAAATTAGTCCATAATAACTTCCACGGTTTTAAAGACTAAACCAAATTCGACTATTATCAGTTAATAATATGCACCGTTTGTCACTTGGAACCTCGAACATATTTTATCTCTCCGCAATATTAGCATTCTCTCAAGAACAGATCGATAAAATGTTGAATTGATATAAAAGTAAGCTAACATTGTAAACATTTAATAAATTATTTAACTGGCACGTCTGAAAGGCCTGAGCATTTCACCCCTGTACGGGACACTGAAACGGCGAGCACAAAAACCGCGCCCGAGGGAAAAGAAGGATGCAGTCAGGAAACGGCGTTCAGCGTTAAAATAAAGAAAAGCAAGGAGATAAGGAGCCCGACCGCGTTGACATTTTCCGGTGGTTGAGTTAATAATGCGCACGGTACACAGACCGCGGGAGTCAGAGGGCGGTGGATCCGTAAAGTGCCGCCATAAAGAGGCGCGGATGTGTTTATTCGGGAATTTGCCTTTTTTCCCGTCCTCCCGCCGACGTGCCGCGCCACGGCGAGATTTTATCTTATTTTTGGCGACGATCCCGAAGGATTTATGCCCTCTCGGTCGTCGACGAGAAAAGGAGGACGCGAAGGGAGCGTAACCGCGGCGCTCGGGAAGAAACGAGACAGTCGGGGGTGATGGAAGAAAAGGGGCGGAGAGTCGAACGAAAAAGCGGAAGAATCACGATGCAATTATTTTCGTTCCAGCTCGTGAACGGATTTTAAGGTCGCCAGGGCCGAGCCGCTGGACCGAGGAGGAAACCGAGGCGCAACGGGAGGAAGGCTGAAGGCCAGAAAGAAGGATTAACCTCGTCAAGCCCGGAGAGTCCGTGACAAAGACGTTAAAGTGGTCGAAGGGGATGAGATATATCGTCCGAAATCTGGGGTGAACGTTCAC
Organism: Nomia melanderi; assembly: GCF_051020985.1. Taxonomy (NCBI): domain Eukaryota; kingdom Metazoa; phylum Arthropoda; class Insecta; order Hymenoptera; family Halictidae; genus Nomia; species Nomia melanderi. Next base: position 7,064,291 of record NC_135004.1, on the reverse strand, counting down.
ATCGTTCGAACGTCCTGGGACGTCGAGACACTAATGGCATTTTTATTATTTCTCTCCGGAGCCCCTCGCCGATAATGGGCCGCCTGTATGGTCCATTGGACACGTGACAGGGTTGACAGGTTCTCACCTTCACGTCGGCTGTCCGCCGCGCGCTTAGATCAATGGTCGAAGCAGCCGCGATGGAAGTCGACGTCGAGAAGTGACGCGACTTAGCGCGAACGAAGCGTGGAATTTTTGGATTGGTTTGTTTGAAATCTTTGCTGGAGAAAATAGAGAGGTTCTGGACGTGTTATGTGTGGTAGTATGTGAAGATGGTTATAGAGATAATTTTAGTTATATTGATGATTGATTTCACTTGTGATCTTTGATGTGAGCTCTAGGTGGTGGATAAGGATTATTTATTTTTATAAAAGAAAGAAGAAATACAAAGTAAGTTTATATAACTGTGAAATGTCTTTTCCTTTCACTCTTCCTGAAAACTTTGCTCATTTTCAGCAGCGCGATTAAAATTTGTCGAGTACGCTGAAATGATGAAAATTGTAGAACTCGTGAGTGCGTAGTCAGTATGCTGTAAAGAAGACCGTCGACGGTTTCCGAAAAGTCTAATGCCGTAAGATCGCAAATTCTAAATAGCACGCTGGAATATATGACCCATTGCGAGCCCATGTACCAGAGGAGCCATTCGGCTCGCTGGGTTTTGATGAATGAGGCTCGCATAAAGCTAAAGTATGGTAAAAGCCGCCGCGGCTACTGCTGTAATATTCTACCCCGGGTGCTTTTAGAATCGCTAATGACTAATGGCACCAAAAGGTACCCCTCAACGATGAATGTTGCCGCGAGAGAGTAGATTTTTGAAAATGCCTACTTTTCGGGGGCTTTGAGGTTTAATTTAATTTTTCCCTAATACCTGGTAATCTCTGGAATCATAATTCATACGAATAAAAACTAAGAATTTAAAAGCATGGATAATCCAATTTCAATAATAATCACCCAGTCATGAATAAATTTGCTGTCTATTATTTCACCGACCAGATACACTTTCGAATTCTACTTTCCTTACATAAACTGTTAATTTCTTTCTCTGTTCACAAATATAAAAAAATAGACAAATTAATTTTCCTCGCTTCAGATCCAAAACAGATAAGAAAACTGAAAAACCAAAGAATTTCGACTAACCCACACAAACTAACCTTCTCGGACCTCAACAAAAGAGAAACCGAAAAGAAGAGGGTACACATGGTTTAATTACAGCAGGACGAGATAAGAAAAGCCACGATTAATGCCTGTAACCTGACCATCATTATTACGCGGCCGAACACTGTCGAGCTTATCGTAGTGAATCATGAACGAGTCAGCAGGACCATCACGTGCAAAATACGCAGGCGGCTTAGCTAGGGCTTACGATTACTCGCGATTCGAATGGCAACGAGATCGGCGAGAGAGGAAGAACGCGGAGAAAAGAGAAGTACGAGGAGAAGGTGGGAGGGTTCAGGGTGTAAGGGGAAGGGGTGAGAGGAGGTAGCGTCAGTCCAGAGCCACGGATTGGCGTGGAAAGGAAAGGGGGAATCGAAAAGTACTTTAATATACGGCAATCCCCTTGGCTTGGAACTCGCAAACTCGGACCGACTAGCTCTCATTGCTGCCTTCCCTCTTCCGCCCCCGCCCCCGCCCTTTTTCCGCGTGTATTTCTACCGTAGTCGTCGCATGGCTTCCGATGAAATTTCACGTCTTCCTCTCGCGCAGACCACCTTTGATGCTTGCTGCTATTCTAATTGCTGAAACGCGCTGAAATCGGCTTCCATTTTCTCGCAAAAACTATCTTTGTGCCGTCGTTTCAGCCATGATTCCACGCCGGCACTGATTGCCAGCTTTGCGGTGCTTGCAGCGATGCGATTTTAGACACAAAGGACGATCCGTTTTATCCATGATTTTCGTGAGACCTAACGAGTTTGAAATGACTGATGGAAAATGTAGTATTTCGTGTTTGATATATTGAAATAAACTTATTCTTCAAGTTATTTTAGCGTATCGACTAGGTATTCTAATTTTTTGTTTCCGAGTGTACTAGAAACTGAATATTTTATGTCTAGAGAAAGAATTTTTATTATTTGGATTATTTATTATTTTTGGATATAATTTGAGAATTTTGTTTGCAAAAGTTGTGTGTAATTTTTAATAGGTGAAAGATTTCAAAGATTGTAGGATTTATCGTTCAAAATAAAATGGATAACGTAAATGACGATATTATCGTCGATGTACGATAATACCAGTAACAAAACCCAGGACGTATAAAAGGGGAACATAGAAATTTTACTGAACATAGAAAGCGTACGTGGTTGGTGTCTGAAGGGAATATAAGCACGAACTAAATCTGTTTACATCAAATAATAGAGATAAATGAACGGCTTCGTAGAGATTGAAGCGGCCCAATAATGGTAAAATACCGAAGACGAAGTAGAGAATGCCCGGTCCCTCGTTCGTCTCGGCGCTATTTTTTCTTCTGTATGGCAGCTGATTTGGCTCGTGGGTCCCACGAGAGCGTAACGCCAATAGAAACCTAAACCGATCATTTATCCTTTTATCGAGCTCTCTAATTCGGCAAAATGGCGCGGCACAGGCAGCCAGCCAGCAAGTTTTCTTTATTGCGATGCTGATTGTACTTGCCGAAGTGAAGTTCGCGTCGACCAGCGAAAAGTGGATTTCAGATAACTTTTAATATCTCGCGACGAATTTGTATAATTGTACGCTTGTTCATAGGAATATTTAATTGTCTAAATAAAGTCGCATTTATCGTTTAAGTTTTCCAGTCTCGGCGCGCTCGCTTCAAGATGTAATTCAGCTGAAACTTCTCTAACAAGATTTACTCGTAATTACACCGGTGAAACAGTTCGCGTGTAATTTGTTTATCCCGGTCAAGCTCTTCACGTGCGGCGCCAGAAACGCGTCAATTATCGCGTCTGACCCTCGAGATTTCCTTCAAGAAAATGGAGGCGAGACTGTATCGCGTAAATACTCTAATCATCCTGCCCCCGGCGATACGATTTTTTTCAACGTGTTTACACGCGAACGTCCTCGGAACTACACTGTTCTAAGAATTCCCGGTCCCCGGAATCTTTCAACCGTAATTCTGTGGAAATGTTAAAGATATTTATCGTATTTACAGACACGGTATAGTATAGTAAAAATTACAACATGTTTTAAATGAAACTGTAGCTCAAAAAAAAGTTAGAAGAAATTACTAAGCAATTTATATTTATGCCATTCCTATAGTCCCAGTAATTTCTAACTCGAACGCCTTCACAAAACAGAACCATTTAAAACACGCCAAACATTCTTGTCTACAATATAAATGGAATGGTTTATTTGTAGTATTATTACCATAAATAAGTAAAACTAAATCAAATACCATAACATTATTGATTTGCCTTTATTTATTTGTAGTAATATTGACTTGTTCAACTTGAATGAAACTCCTTGCACAAAACAAAGCTTTTGCTTGTAGTCGCGTCATTCAACCGGCCTTAAAAGAGTTAACCCGACGATGTGGATCGACGGAGGACGCATTTCCAAGGATTACATAATGGGAGGGGAGTCCAGATCGCTCAAAGACGAAGAAACCCCGTCGAGGACGCCGGGAGTCGCGGGACACCGGGGCTCCGGACGTCTCTTTAGTCCGCGGTGGGGCGTAAACGGCGTAAAAGCGAGCACCACCCCTTATCTACATATCAAAAAGGCAATCCGGAGAACTCGCTTATGTAAACGGCGTGGGAGGCTTCGTGTCCCAGCCGGGGATGAAAAGAATTCCGAAATCCATGCGCTAATAAACCTGCTCTCTGCCACCACGGGCCGACGTCGGGAGGGGGAAGCTCTGACGAGATATTCGTGGGGTTAAGCTCTTTAAGCCGCGGATTAAGCGAGCCGGCATGAGAATTTAAAGTTCTCCTGGCGCGGGGGCGACGCCGGCGACCGAACGCCGCTGACGAGTCGAACCGAGCCGTGCCGCGGCCGGCTCCATCGGCGCGTACGTGAAAAATAAAAAGGAAAAGGAACAAAAAAAATTAAAAGTATATTAACTTCAGTGAAGTTTTTACATACACGCCAAGCGGATATTAACTTTCGCGGATAATAATGAAATACCAGTCCGACAGGATGAAATTCTCCGGGAGCAAAAGTTGCTGGCCGAGCTCGGATACCGGGTACGCTTCCTGTGCGTTAATTTACGATCCTGAGCCTCTCTTTTCCGCTCGTTCCCTCTTGATTTCATTTTTTTTCGTAATTTCTTTGCGATGAATATTGTTTTTCAGTGGTTTTACGTTGCGTATGAGAATTTGATTTTAAATTGGTCTCATGAATTGATGATTTGACTTTGTTAATGCGTTATTGAAAACAAACTGTGACTCTAGATATCCATATATGTAAAACATTAGAGTAAGCATTGCGAAACGTTCGAAGTAAGACTAATGTAAAGAACTTTACATTTACCACAATTTCTACTGGTAGATCTGTTTCAAATTTTGAACAGGCTAAATTTTGCAACAACATTTAAGCATCTGTCTCTAAGATCGCCTCATCATAGAAGACAATGAACTCGATACAATGGCGACCGAACTGTCCGAGGAACCGATTTGACCGTGGCCTCTCCCTGGCGAAAGTATTAAGCATCGTGGACGCGCGATTTAATAATTTCACAAAGCAATTTACGCATTTGTGACGCGGGGATTCGGTAATCACGGTCAGAAGAATTTAATCAGCTTGAGGGCCGGCGAGTATTTTCGAGCGGGAACACGTCGTTCGGGCTCCGGTCTCTTCGGGTTCACCTCCTATCCCGGGCTCCTCGAAACGCCCCGCTCTTCCCGCGAACTCTTGGCAGCCCTCTCGCCTCTAATTCGAGCATTCGTCAGGCTGCACACACGAGCCATTATAGCCGAAAGTTTCGCCGGCATTAAATGCTAATGAGAGCGGCTGGATTTTCCAGCGGTCAGGGGCCACCACTCGTGCCGATTACGGTTCCCAACAGATTCGACCAGACCGCGCAAAGCTCATGGTCCTTTTACTCACCGTCAAGATCCGATCTCAACTATTATTTCGTCCCGAAAGCACTCCGCGCGGAAAGGCTGGATTTCCCTGGATCCGTCCGACAAGTTCGTTTAATTGATGCTTGATCAAACGATGTTTCAACCCTTTCCCTAATCGACAATCTCTTGTACAAAAGGATGCTAATTTTATTAGAACTTAACAGCTTAAGGAACTGTTTTTTTAGGTTTCAGCTTAAACAGTTCGTGTCGACAATTCCTTAGCTGCGCAATTTGTTTGAGAAGTGTAACTAGAATTCTCATATTGTACTTGGAACTGTTGTACTGATATTCTTAATCTACTACGGAGCCAAAGCAGTTACATTCGTATTGGTAAAAACTAATATGTACAAATACGCCAGAATTTGATGTAAAAGAAATGTATTTTTTAATACTACAATTTAGGTATTCGTTAAAAAAGTTACTTTCTCGTAGATCGCGAAACCAGTTTAATAGTTCGCCAAGTTTCTGGACAGCAATAGTTATATAGCGGTTCGTAAAGCATTCGCCAAAGAGAATTAACAACAAAGATTTTCCGCGGCAAGGAAAAAGCCCAGAAATATTAAATGTTTTACGAGCAGGCGAGGATACTGTTCTGGCGAAATTTATTAATCTATTAACGTCTTCTTCCCGGGCGCGATTAACTTACAACCTCAGAGGCGGCGTGATTAATTAATCGTCGGGCTGGGAAATTTGCAATTTAAAGGAAGGAATTAACTTCACGAGCAGTATATAATTTAATTAATCTTCCCCCTTCGATTAAACCGTTACCCGTACGTGAGCCTTGAGCCTGATACACGATTAATTCTAGGCGTTCCCGATAAGACGATGCCATGAGACAAAAGGGTGTTCAGGTAGTAAGGCAATATACGCCCGCCGCGATTGAAACCGGCCAATTAAGTGGACCCTGCAAAATTGGTTTTTAATTGGACGACGGAAACCGATGATATTAATTACAGAAGTCGATGGCTGCTCCGCCAGGCATAATTAACGAAATTTTCGACAGAATTACGGTACCATGTACCAACGACTTTGTTCGAGAAATTTAATAATGATCAGGCGACGAATCGTAAATTACACGTCATTGCCTACAATAAACAGATTCAATTAAACTGTTTTTACAAAACACATTTGAGTACAAACTTATAATAATAAAACCTTCTATTAACTCTTCGCAGACGGGACTGTCGAAAACTTCTAACATTTCTTTTCAAAAAAAACGGAATTATACATGGAAGTGTTAATTACTAAAAGGAAAGAAAACCACATGTTATTCATTTGCAGTTTTCAAGTTCAGATATCGAAGCTCGAAGTCGTCGTTACGGCGATATTCGATCGCAAAGTGTTAACATTATTAATACATTTATAATTTACATATATTTTCAGTTAAATACAGCTGTAGTTCACAGACGAATAACATCATGCGCGATATGTTCACGACAGAATAGTTAAAATGAAGTAATAAAACTATTTCCAGGCGTAAAACATGAGGCGTGTCTAGCTGTGACGCTACGAAATCTCGGGCTGCAATGAAGACGCGATGCATAAGCGTATGCACGTAATGCAGTCGTAATTTTACTTAGCTGAAGCCGTCTGCGCTGGGCAATGGGTCTCGTTTCTGCCGCAGTCCCCTCGCCCCCGAAGCTTGCAGACGCAACAACCCTGTTGGCCCCTCGCAGCCGCCTTTCACGACGCTGGCTAATGTCTTTTCTGTGTTGTGCTAGTCGTCGTCCCTCGGCTACGCGGAAGGCTCGAGGTCCTGCCGTGGTATTATCCTATTTCGCGTGCCGCTCTCTCCTCGCCGTTCAGCTCACGCGGATAACGCGCGCCGCAACTTTCCAGAGACGCGCCACCGACAACGAAACGCGTTAGAGACTTTGAACGTATAAAGCTACCCAGCAAATAGACATCCTTCATCGTGTAATTTAGCTGGCTCGTTAATCATTTCTCATGTGATCGTTGTTTCATTGTAACTTGGTTAGTGATATCTTGACAAAATGTTTGTTCCTATTTACAAGCTTATAGTTATACTGCTAAGGTAATCTGAGAAGATAATTTAGTCTTTCTTCATTCAAAAGTAATATTTTTAATTGTTGATCTGTCTTTTGTTTTAAAACAAATGTGAATGTTAAAAACTATGATCTAAGGGAGAGGAGATAATAATTATTGTAAATGTATCTTTAATTAAAAATAGCAATGCGATAATAAGATGCTACGTCAGTTTGTAGCGCTCAATTAAATAAGTCTTAAAAAATGCGAATACTCCAGTCGATGACTTCAAAATTACGTATCGTCACAGGGGGTTAAGATTCAGGTGTCAGTGACACCGATGAAGAAGAATTGATTAAGTCTCTTTTGTGTGTGTGTGTGTGTGTGTGTGTGTGTGTGTGTGTGTGTGTGTCTGTCTGAGCCCTTAAAGACACTGGACCGCGACTTACAATGCATCGAGTAGGGGTCACACTGGATCACGCTGTAATGTAAGAACCAAGCAATTTGTCGGTATCAGGTGCACAGGGTATCTCAACTTGTAAGCCCCCGGTTTCGTCCGCTGCCGGCAATTAACTCCATTACCACCCAGTAACGTCGTGAGCTGACTCGCCTCCCGCGAAGTACGCGCAACTCGTTAAGCCATTGGGTTTTGGACTTGGGCCCTTTGTCGAGCTCGAAGGGACATTAGATAGGGCCGAGCTCTAAGACTGGGGTAAGCCTATTGGACATCGTTTAAAAAATATTGGGAGTATAGCATCAATACATCCCGTTTATTGAAAAAGCTTTTATTATTTCTTGAGATTTTATTTTTCTATTTTCGCTTTTTCAGAAATTATTACCTTATTTACTTGACTGTTTTAATACTGTTTCAACTTTTAATCATTTTCAAACTTGTATAGATTTAAGAATTAATTTTTGTGGAGATAGATGGAACGAAATAAGAATTATTGGATTTATGAGATGCAAGAAGCTTGAGAGAGCAATCTTCGTGAAACATGTTAACTTTTCAAATTACTCATATAATCAACTTTCAACGTATAACAAACTTTCCTAAGAAAACCGAAACTGAATCGCGGTAATTGAACTTGTCAACGTGTTATAATATAGAACAATTTTATTTTATACTCCTCACAATTCAAACGTCTTCAAATTATTACAGACTAAGGATGCCATTAAACGATGATCAAACGCTTCACAAACTGATTCGTTCATGGAATAAAATAATTCGAGTGACAGGGGTCGGTCGTTGAATTATTTCTCCCATCGCTAGACAAACTGTGCCGTATGCTGGTCGGTGGGCGTGATACATTCGCGGTAATATTAGTGCCAAGGGATGAAACCGGGACACACGGCAGCGTCTCGCGACGGTAACGTATGACCGCAGGCCCCCACGAGTACCCGGTGTCCGTATAACTCCGTCGGTTCGATTCATATATTCATAGGGAAAATGGGAAGGCGGCCGTCGGAGGAGTTGGCTAGTTTGGGGGAGGGTTCGGTGTGTACCGCGATTGCTGCCGGTCGCGACCTCATGCATACATCACGGACGGAAAGTGATGGAACGCACCCCCGACACACGGGTCACCTACGCGGGCAAAACTGTCAGGCTGACTGATTGCCAACTCCCGCGACGTGTACTGGGAACGACTTCGAACGGTCGCCGACTTGTCGCCGCACGCCTGCTACAGAAACGCCGAAGGTGCCCAGCAGGTGGTGGGATATAGCCCTTGGACGTTGGGATTAATAACGAGGGAGACGCGGGAATGGGTTTTGCCCGAACTGCACGGTGTTTCGACAACGTGACACGCTGCGCTTATGAAAATACCAAATGCGGGGACCAGTAATGCCGGGAGTAATTTACTTGTCTTGCCGGTATTCTTGGTCGCTAGACGTCTGCGGTATTGTTTGAGTTTGGGTATCGATCGCGTCGGATTGTCGCTTGCTGCGTTTATTAATTAATTATACGTTAAATCGTTTTGGGGAAATTGGGCAATGGAAAGCTGGCATAGTTACGGAGGATTGAAAATATGCTTTTTATTAGGAATATTAAAAAAAAATTATTTAACGAGCGGAAGTTGTGCAAAGTATGCAGAGATCAAGTACGAAATTTGGTATTTGTAAGGAGACGGAATAAATGGTTTAGTACGATGTGTGTAGTGTATTCGTCGCGATGAAAGCAGAGAGTAATTATACACAGCTAGCGAGATTTAGAAACAAGCGGAACAGTGCCGCCCTCGTGACTACGTGACGCCCACAATTTGTAAAGCGCTATATCGCGCCGCGGAGAAGCATAACCCGCGCTACCGGAGAATATGACATCTTATGAGCAAAGACGCGGCGAAACCTGTGAAAGAGGAGAAGTGGGAAGACGTTAGACCGTTTACGAGCGAGGCACCATTAGACGGATGTTGTCAACGCGTAATTGCCAATGGCGCACTAACTCACTTCCTACGGCTTCGCGGCTTTCAGCTCTAACGATGCTTTGTCAGAGAACGCTAACAATAACAAATAGCATCGGTCGGATACTGTTACTACCCTCTATAAAATCAACAATCGCTTTGATCAGGAAGGATAAACAGGTATCTTAATTTATCCGACACCCCAAAGTTCTTTACTAAAAATAACGTTTTATGTGAAACAATTCTATGATATCAAATACGCATAATTTTTAATGATCAAAATTTCATTCCATAGGTAGAACCATCATTACCTGCATACATAAAAATCGGTAAAAATACGTACAAGATACTACTTTTTAGCAAAAAATACTTCACATTACTACTATATTCATAACATCCGATAAAACAATACGAAATTATAAAATTATTAACCTTTTTGTGTACAAATTCCACAAAATTTTTGTATACAGTAAAAAAAATTAAGCCAAAATCCTGTTACGCGTTCCGAAGTTACAATTAACCGACCCCACGTGTTTCGTTGCAAACCTCCGAATACCCGAAAAGTGATACAACTCCGCAGACGTAAAACTTTCGTTTCAATTCTACGTGGACGGGTATATATTCTGACGCACACGAATACACACCTACGATCCGGCCGAATCCACCAATCCGTTTAATTCACGATACCGGTGGCTCCCTGCATGACACACGTGATCGTGGAAAAGTTGTGGAAGATATAACCTGTTATCAAGGCCCCCGTCGAACGACGCCGACGCACGACGACAGCGTTCGTCAACGGTCAAAGTCCGCTCGGAGCGTTCCTCGAGACCCGCAAGTGACCATCGCGAAAAGGGTGTTCGAGAGCACGCAATGGAGGAGGTCAGACAACGAGGACGAGGGCGAGGTAGGCCGGCGTAGGGAGCGGGGTAGAGAAAAGCGTAGGTCGAAGGGACGTCGGATCGAGGCCTAAGCACGTTCTCACCCTTGGCGCTGCTTGTGAGGACCCTCGGAGGGCCTAACGAGCGGCTTTGTCATTTCTGCGTCTTCCTTCCCGTTCTCCCTTGCCAGTGCCCGCTTTCTCTCTTAATGATGGTTCCCAATACACGTAAATAGGTCCGAGACCCTCGGTGGCGCGGACCGGGGGCCGGGTACACGCTCGTCTTCCGCCGTTAGCCACTCAAGACTGCGTTCCCATCCACGCATGTTGGTTTATCCGGGGGACGGACGGTTTGAATGCGCGTTAGTGGAAATTCTGCGCGAGACCGGGACACTTGTATTATCATTAACGGCGATTAAGGCGCGTGCCAGCCGCGGTGATTTCGATGGGAACTGCCTCCCGACCGCACGTACGGTTATGAATACATTACCTACGCGGGAGGGGACCAGTACTACTGTGAATGCGTGTTTTCCTTGGTGAATGTTATTTTGTGTCGTTGGGCTTTAGATCCTTAGTGCGACGGGTCTGGTAATGATCGATGAAGCGATTCCAGGAATAATTTTGTGACAGTAAAATTATTGTGTGCTTTTGTATGGTAAGATTGAGTTTACTCGAGTGAATTGAGTGTGAGATTAGTGAGTGAAGATAGATGCAAATGTTTCTTTTTGTACTATGATAGGTTGTAGGTGAGCTGTACACTTTTGTGAATAAGTGAATAAACGGAATTGTTTTTGTAATACTTATTAGTCGGGGTATAGTGGTACGGAAGTATTGACAGTTTTACGTGAAATTGGACGGAATTGGAGTTTCTAACTCTTAGACTTTGAATAAATTATGAAAATATTGTAAGGAAGCAGTACACTATCGTGAATACACGTATTGCAGTCGAAGGAACTTCCGACGTGTTTTAAAATTGTCTTCCGATCAAAAAATATCGTTTTCGTTAGAACGGTCGAGAACGATCGATGATATAAATGGCGGAGCGCAATGTCTCCGGATTTTTAAGTACCCGGGACGGAGTTTCTCTGTAGACATTCTACGGCGGCAGGAAACGCTGATTAGTATCCGGTAGGAGAAAACTTTTCGAAGCATCGTTGTACGAGTCCGCCTTGAGATTCTAATGGACTCTCATTTAAATAGAAATCTCATGCCGATACACACAGGGGTCGGCCGGTTATATGGGTCCAGGGTGGAAGGACAAACCAACCGGTCCAAGTGTGTTTGCCTCCGAGTAATGGCCACGAAGGGTCTACTCTTCGTTGGTCCACCCTGGTCAGACCCGGTCAAGGATAACCGTGCAGAGAATAGCCGTGCAAACAAGGCACCTATGACCTTACGTCTGAAGACTGACTATATACATTTTTGATCGTCATTCGAGTTCATGGTCTCGATTCCCATCTTTAACACATTATAATATTAATAATAAATTTCGTTTCTATCACGAGAATCGTAATTATTGAAGAAACTCAAAACACCGAAGAGGTTGTTATAACTGATAAAATTGTTTAAATGAAGATTTAAATCAATATATTTGTTATTAGATTTATAGGTCCACTTTGCGGGTTTCCCGTTTCTTAAGTATTATTCTGAACATTTTATATTGATGTTTACTGATGCAGCGATACGCGAATATCCTATTTTTTAAAAATAATCCGATCAATATGAGTAAGTTAGATGTTCAAAAAGAGAAAGATATCTTTCATTCTATACTTCTGCCTATTGCGTAGTGATTGTAATTATCCGGTACAATAGAAAACCGTTAGATATAGTATAGGGGAAATTTACAGTAACAATATTGAGAACAGTTGCGATCGACGTGTGCCAGAAACGAATCGCAGAAATCGTATGAAACTGGAACGAGCGTTTTATAGTAAGAAAGCGACAAGCGTCTAGAGATATTCCTGTACGTGTCTCCGTAACAATACCGCTCTCTGCTGGGGACGCACCTATATATACATATAAAACGTTCCTCCTGCCTTTTTCCCCGCTACAGAATTTTCACCCCATTTCGCAAGCATGTCACTTCCTGCCTAAGTTCGTATCGGTCTGCGAGCAAAAAGGAGCACGCAGGAATGTTGCGCGCGTACGTGTGCGTCCGTACGTTTCCACAATGGTGCCGACATCCGTGGTCAGTCGACTGGTGGTACTTTGCATGCAAACAGAAAACGTTACATCTAGCCCCCTCCTCCACGCCCCCCATCGCCGATGGCTGGTCAAAGGGACAGTAAATTCTGAAAACTACCGACGTCCAGCCACTACTTATCGCTGATTTGGTCTTTTTTTACATTCCTTGCCATCGGTACCACTTTCCCGCATTTCTATCGCAAACGGAAGGAATTTATGTTGCGGAAATTATATCGGAGAAGAATCGATAGTTCGAAAATTCGGGAGTCCAAACTCGGACAGTTTGAAAAATAAAGGATTCAAAATATTCTACTAAAAAGTATAAGTATTAGTATTACAGCTGGTAAGATTTACGAGAAGTTTCCTCTAATCTGTCGGTTCCAAATTTTGAGAAAACGTTACTTATCTCACATGCAATGTATAAATTATAGAATATGTGAATTCCAAAAATGTTAAGAGATTACTCATCGTTGTTAATGTCTACAAGGATGATACTGAAGATTCATTTCTACTTCAGTGAAGATATTATTTTAAAAAAATGTGCCGACAAACATTTCAATCTCCAAACAGGCATTCTTCTCGGAGTCGAAAGGAAGCGAAACGAAAAATTACGCGAAGGTTAGGTTACTTTTGCAATACGGGTCTCGAGTTTCACTCATAACAAATGCACAGTCCGCGAGGGCAACTTCCGTCAACAATTTGCCCGGGAACCGGTTCAATTAAACTGGATCCCGGAGCCGGGTATTGAATTCCGGAGTCATACGACCGGAGACATTTCTCGAATGTAATGCTTCGCTGCAGATTTGTTGCGTCCGCGATACGCGGAAAAAGGACGACAGCGAGCGGAATCAAATCAAAGTTGGGCTTGCAATTGGAATCCTAGAAGGAACGCGAGACAGTGGAAAGGACGGGGCGGAAGAGAACGCTGGGGACGCGGCGACGGGGGTGGAGGAGAAAAGAAAAAGGGAATAAAGACGGAAGAGGTAGGGGAAGGATGAAACGACGAAACGGCTGGTTGGTTGTTCTCGCCGATCAAATTTCCAGAATGGCTCGAGCTCCATTAAACAGGTCCTACTTTTGCTCCTGCAGCCGGAGAAGCCGGCTAACCCGTCGCAAAGCGTTCGAGGAATACCTCCATGGGCTGCAGGGAGCTAGTTTCCCCTTCATTTTTCTCGTGCCGCGAGTCGGAAAGTCGATCCACGATTCCAAGAATCCCCAGGGTCTCACACGATTGAGCTCAATCCTGTGTCTGTTATTACCCATCCGCCTCGATGACACCGACTTTCCTAGCAGGATGTTCGTGGACTACGCCGAATTACCGTTCACATCGGCCTAAGATTTTTAATGTATGAAGGTACTGATTATGGAAGAATTAGTGTCGTGTGGATACTGGAATATTTCACTACTTGAGATGTGGAATAGATATCTAACGTATTATACTTGTGCTAGCTGGTTTGTAGACTGAAATCAAATCGAAAGTATATATTTCTATTGTAGTTCTATTTTACTGAAAATACTCTCAACTTTAATATATTTTATTTCGTTCAGTTGAGTTATGATAAAAAAATTAATATGATAACAATTTTCCATTACTTTTGTGGACTAAGGACTAGTTATATTAATAAAATTCACTATGAAGCGGTATGAGTTAGATTCAGTGTTACAAGGGAAGGGATTATCTTAAGAAAATCTCTATAAACTTTGAATTTCTTGTTTGGACAAGATTCTCAGTGACGGCAATTAAAATCTCAAAGGCGACCCGATACCCTGTTACCTGCCACTTCAGCCATTTTGTAGCGAACAAACACCGAAGTGGAAGCGTACAGTTGCCGTTGTGACCGTCTCTGATAACCGACAAGGATTTCGTTTCGGTCCGAAAGTTTGTCTACTCGCGTTACCTCGCGCTCGGCACCTCCCGCCGTCTCGTCCTTACTGGTATCAACAGCTATTCCACTTTGCCTCGATATTTCCCTGGTCCAATATCCGCATTGTCTCGTCTTGTCTACGTCTTCACGTGTGTCTAAGCTAACCCTTCGCCAGCCAAGACCGCCTCTTTCCGTTTCCCTCTTCTTCTGCTCTCCCGACGCGTTACCCGAGTTTACGCTCGAAAATCATCCGATGCTCCCTTTCCACCGGATCCTCGCCCCGGGATAAGGCTATCAAATGCACGTTGCGTCTTCGAACGGAGCCGAAGCCGGCTATAACACGTCGAAGCGATCAACGTTGTAATTCTCGATGGGTTTCGTTCGAATTATTTACTTTTGTTTGCCGACCGAAGGTAATAAATTATGGTCGCTTTATTTCAAATAGTAAAATTACTCAGACGTTAATTCATAACAAAATAAATACATACTTGTTTTATGAAATCGCCGCCAACACTTAATAAAACACCTAATTTTATTAAAACTTAACACAGTCTTTAAATTTCAAATATAAACGACCAAAAATTTAAATTATATAGTGTCTAATCATCATTACTCCTGAAAATTTGTTTGTGTAAAGGGTTCTACACCAGAGTTCACATTCTATTCACAACATCCTCCAGCAGCAACGCAAGGTAACGAGTTATTGGCCATTACCGCAGCCACCGAAGAGTACCTATTACGCTGTATTCAAATATTCCCCGGGAGGCAGCCGATAGGGCCATATAACGGGGAGCCGAAGCATCGAAGTCCCGTAACCCGTAAAGAGTTTATCGAAGAAGAAGGACTGTTAAGGGTAAAGGGTAGTTTTGCGAGCGCAAGCGAAGACCAGGGAAAAGAACAAGATGTAGCACGGGGGGTGAAAAAGAGAAGGAGAGAGATTCTAGCGGGACAATCTCATCTCGATCCCGTCGTACATCGTGCCACCCGAGGCCCTACATCTCCAGTCTCGTCCTGGGTCCCTCGAAAGGGAACCCGCGTTCCCTCCGCCGTGTCTTCCTCTCGGCGTCCGCTGCCCCTCGCGTTCTGGTAGGTACACCGGCTCCTGCGACCCTCGACGTGGCAAATTGAGCACACTCACCCTCGCAAGAGAGCGAGTAGCGTTACGAGCGATATATGTGGACCATTCGACAGACAAACGGCTCTCTTTCCCTCTCGAATCCTCTCGTATTGTACGTCTTTTCTCCTTCTTTTGCGAGACCCCACCCCCACCCCGGCCACCATGGATCGAGGCGCGATCGTAAGTCGAGGAGCGCAACGCGACTGGATTGAATTACGACCGGGAAAACGTTCGATTCGAAGAAGAAATAAGATTGCTGTCGGCGAGTGTAATTGGATTAAACGAATTGTTCGAGCGAGCAGGTGAAAAGTAGGTTTGAATTGATTGTTCATTGAAGAAAAGGGGGTAAAGTCGTCCTCGGTGAATAGAATATTATTCTAGAGACTGTTCTTGAAGTAAAGAAAGTAAAAGTTATATTTACATTAAGAGTTTATGGAAGTAAATATACGATGAAATCAAACGCAGAAATTTGATTACATTGTAAAACGAAAAAGTTTAGATTCAGAGAAGAAACAAAACAGTTATTGAGCAAATCTGGAGAAGAAATAAAAAAAATGCTGGTTGAATGAAAGACTGATAAAGCTCGATAGTACCCTAGCTCGTAAGGTCAACTTCGAGCTGATAACACTGTTTCATCGAAACTCGTTCAATTTAGAGAGAATTTTTTGAAGAGTGAAAAACGCTGAGCCCCAGTTTGTCGCGAAGCGAAGGGGTAAGAAAGAGAAGAGGGGACGGAAAATATCCTGGAAGCTTTTCATAAATACTGAACGGTACCCAGGGCGAAGCCAGACGCGACGGAGGCCTCCTGAATCGGGCTCATCTCGCGCCAGCGCGAAAGCGGTGGTTTTCGCTCGGGTCTAATAAAGGGTTAATTAATACGCTTTAAACCGTCGCTCTCGAAAGGGGTGCTTGGGGTGGAGGCACGACCTACAAAGTGCTCGAGAGAACGAGAGGGAGAGGGAGCAAAGAGAGAAAGAGAGCAAGGGAGACGTCGGCTGTCGCCTTCACACCGCGCGGCCTCGAATCAAATCAGTAGGTGTTATTGCGTGAATCCCCCTTTTCTGACACTTCAGTTTGAAAATGCAACAAATGCCGCCGAGGACTCTTCGTGGACCCCTAGACAGAAGAAAGCTCGCAGGCATTCTCAGCGAAATTAACCGACTCTATTGTCGAATCAGTTTCTATTTCTCACGGAAGTTGTACAAACTTTATAGGCCTGAAATTATTCGTAAATTATTTGAAGAAAAAATCCTTTCAGGTAGAATGTCTCGTTAGATTATTCTATTGAAAGTCCCAAACTTTTCCTAATTGCAGGGTGACTGTTACTAGATCCACTTGAAACATTACAATTGATGATAATATCTCAATAAAAAGGACCGAATAGCAACAAAATAATTATATCATCATAATTATGATATCTTATGTAACAATTTTCAAATAATTTAAAGAAGTCGTGTTAAGGAACACACCTTGTAGAAAAGGGGATGCTACTTGTGCCGCACGAAGAAACAAGGAAAAGACAGGCTCGTTACGGTCCAATGGCGGCGGGGTACGTTCACGCGTGAAATTTCGGCGAGCAGCTAGCGGAGTCTGCATAATTATCTTCCTGGTGACACGGCACCGTGCAGGGGGCGTAAAATCAGCCGCGTTACCGGTAAATCCGTACACCAGCGGTGGCACCAGAGACTCGTTGTAGCGCGGGAGAAGCAACGACGCCTCTTCCACAGTAAACCCAATTTATTTCGTTCCGGGCCAAGGGAGGTGAGAGCGAAACGAGAAAGCCCTTTACGGGGGTGGGCGCCAAACGGTGATGCCACCGGCGACTTGTGAACCACTTGTCGCTGTTACGGCCCCATAAATTCACGGCGCCGCCGACACACCGAAGAAGCGCCGCTCGGTTTCTCTCAGGCTGCCGCCCGGAGTCCCTTAGACGCGTGTTTGGATGCCTGCTTACTTACGTTTACCCCACGCCAGGATTCACCGCGCCACGAGGACCCTAATCGAAATCAACGTTTCCGCTCGTTACACTATTCTATTGTCGTATCCTAACGGGATTTGGCGCTTCCCACGAAACGGGGAAAAAGCAGCACGGGCGAGGTTATTCGACGAATAAGACACTTTCATGATTTGCCGACGAAAGAGGTGTTTTCTACGGTCGCGATGTGATCTGAAGATTCGTTGAAACGGATTTCTGTTTGTAACGAGGATTTGAAACTATGTGCCAATAGGTCGAGTGAGTTGTCGGCCAAGCTGAATATTCTAGGTAGACAATTCTAATAGTTTGATGTAGAAAGAAATGTTTAATTGCAAAGGGTAATTTACGAAACAAAGTCTCTGTTTCTGTTAGAAATTGTATACAGAAAAATATGTTTAAGGCGAAAGTATTAATACTTAAGTATCCAGGCAATCACATCTACCAAGTATCTAGATTTGATAAAAAGAAAAATTAATTATCTAATAACAGTATTCTTAGTATTAAAGGTATCATGAAAAACATCTGATAGTCAGCAAAGAAGTCAAATGAAAGTATTGCACACGAACGCATTGCTAATCAGTGATAATCCAATAACCAGTGACAGCTAAGTGGTGACTTTTTCCCACTCGCTTTTAAGCTGTATCGATCCTTGGTATCTGTCTTCTCGAAGGGCCTGCGGCTTCCTGAGTCCGCCATGCGGGCCACCCAAGAGCTAACGGGTTGAACAGGCTGGAGAACAGACCGACAACGAAGAGGGTCAGGCGGCAGGGTGACAGAGACACTCGAACAAGAGTGAAGGAGAGGAAGCAGGGTTGGAGGGGGATGGAAATGACGACGCCAGGGAAGAAAGGGATAGGGAGAAACGGTAGGCTTCCTGCATCCGACGTCTCGTCGAGGAACGTAACATAACGAGATGAAGTCAGTGGTGTATGACGTCACGGTCGTGGGCGTCCTCGTCGTTGCGCTAGCTCGCTTCCTGGCGACTGTTTCCGTGGAGCGGCGGAGACCGTCAACAAAGGACGAACAGCAGCCGCCCGATGGGGAAGGGAAGGCCCGTCCCGCCCGTATCTCTCTCTGGGAACCGTATCGCGTCAGGTCCTCTCCTCGGCCAACTGGACTATGTTACCGATCTCTGTGAGGCGAGATTGAAAAGCAACCGTGCAAGACGATTATGTCGCGGAAACAAACGGTACCCTGCGACCCCCGCCGAGTCCCTTCACGGTTCGCTGAGAAAGAAATTTAGGACGCCGGACACCGCCTACTCGTAGATTTTACCGAGGCGTGACAATAGCGACGCTGATCGGATTGTTTGTTAGATGGACGCACGCTGTTTCTTTCGGTACACTGATTAACACGTTAACCTGGTGCTTATAGGGTATGTTCAATGACATTTTTCACGCTCTATACCTTCGAGTCTCTGTTGCTTGATTTGTTTCAAGTGAAACTGTTGGTGTTAATTGTAACGAAATGTTGGCAGTGATTTTAATCGAATTCGTTTTCGATAAATCTACTTTTGTGAATTGAATAAGATCACGATTGTTTTTTGATAAGGATTATTCATTAATGGAATTATTACAGAATAAGTATCAGCGATTTTGTGTAACAATTTAACTCGAATCTTTTGCTCGAAGTTGCGTCAAGCGATGAAGACATTCATTAAATCGAGTTAAGATAAGGGGAGGGTTTAAATAATCCGTCCTCGCCGGTAACAGGCCAACTAAGTTATTTTGCTGTTTTCCCGGGGCTCGGTTCAGGGACCGCTAGCCGGCTCGCTATCTTGTCGCTCTTCACGGAACGCGTCAGCCTCGGGACGCCGGCGAACGTGGGACGAAGAAAAAGGAGCTCGACGGAAGGACGAGGCACGGGGGTAGTAGCCATATATACGACAGCCCCCATTGAACGTCGTACTTTGAAAACTTTGGACGTTAAGAGAAAGGGTAGCTGGCTGCTCAGGACGTATTGTAAAGGCTCCGTTGCCGGGCGATGGAGATGGTTGCCGTTGGTGTGTAAGGGTGGTGGCTCGGCGCTGCGAGACCTCCTAGACATCGTTCCGATTTAAGGAGTGCCAGAGACCCATGGGGTGGCAGAAACGCTAGGATTTTGGATTCTATCAGAGAGGAGCTGCCTCGATCCGGGTTAAAGGGTAGGGTGGTAGCGATGAAACGCTTTCATCCCAGTAAAATCGTCGACGATCGGAGGCGAACGGGGATTCGCGAAAACATCGCGAGGCGAAATAGGAATTCCTTCGAGAACAATTTCCGTGGAACACCGAGCGGAGAAGTACGTGTACGGGGCGAGGATTCGATGAAACGACGATCGGCAATCGTTCCGCGTCGCTTATTGTACCGAAACTTCGAAAAATGTTCGACGACTACTCGGCCTGACGACGGAAAACGACGCTGGGCTCGCTTCGACTTCAATTCGCGCTAAGTACAAACAGATTTTTCGTTCCGGGGAACTTGGGATGAGGCACCCCCGCCCCGGAAAAAGTCATCAAGGAGAAAAGAGTATCGGTTGAAACAGTCGACGGCATTCGTGACGCGGAAAAGGCTGCAGACAAAGATCCCGCGACGCGAGGGAACCCTTTGAAGAAATCCGGAACGTTCTCGCTCGACTTCCCGTCCCGTGAAAAAGTTGGCCGTCTTCTTTTCAAAGGGATCTTCCGCTTTGCTTAACAATTACTCCGGCTCGGAAAAATAACGCGAACGGTCTTAAGGTATGTTTTCTCGTAGATACAGCTGAAAAATCGATTCTACGAAAGAATAGCGAAACTGTTTGCTTTCGGCAAATGCCGAAGGGAGAATGTTTTGTTGTAGAGCAATACCTCGTTTTATTGTCCCGAAAATTCAAAATATTTCGTTTATCCCATTTCCTGGCAGATTTACATCTTTACAAATGTATGTTTTTCAAATATTTTTAAACATTAGTTAGACATCTTACAATTCTTTATCTTTACAGATCCTCTCGAGATCAGACTAACTTCTACTATTGTTTCATGAAACAATACTACTGTGAATCCTTACTGTTAGTAAAAACTAATCCGAACTTCGTAAGCGTAAGAGTCGCAAATCCCTAGGAACTGCTTGAATTCGTTGAGCGCTGGGCGTTATTAGGACAATGGACCATCAAGATCATCAGAAGGAAATAATTTTCTGTTACAGTGTCCGAAGACTGTACTCGTAATAATGCTTCGTCCATTTTGTCTGCGTAAAGACAGCTTTTAGCTGTCTCGCCATCCACGTACCTAAGCCGCGTCACGCTGCTGATGTCTGAGAATGGTTGAAACGCCAAGGACTCGCGCTAATGAAGGACGAGCAAGAACGGTTGGTTCGGCACAACGACGCGAGCAAAGGCCAACAGGTCGCCATTAGGGCATACTGTTTCGAACTACTAATAGCCAATTCATGCGTCGCCCGACCGAACCCGGACCGTCGGCTGGCCCTGTAGCTACCGCGACCAAGATTGTCGTTCCACATAAATAGACGGGACGTCACTGGGACTACCTTTCCCTTACCGATCTTACCGACTTACGTTTGATATAACATCGTTAGCTAAAACATTACATACGCAGGTTCAAACAATGATTTCGTGTTTGTAAATTGTAAGGTTAATTAAGAATTATCGAGACTTTTACGAGTTGCAAGTAATTTATATAGGTTGTTGACCATGCTGAACCATCATAAATT
Organism: Nomia melanderi; assembly: GCF_051020985.1. Taxonomy (NCBI): domain Eukaryota; kingdom Metazoa; phylum Arthropoda; class Insecta; order Hymenoptera; family Halictidae; genus Nomia; species Nomia melanderi. Next base: position 7,043,130 of record NC_135004.1, on the reverse strand, counting down.
AAATAAAAGCCTATTAATCTTTGAATTTCTCTGTCTTGTTGTGTTATAACATCATTTCCACCGATAATAAGAAATAATTCGTTCAAGTTGTCGAACTGCAATGACAGAAAGTTATTTAAAAGATCTATCGATGCGCAAGTACGAATCGATGGTAAGTATGAAACAAGCATCGTAGTCGCATCAGAATTATTAAAGACGTATAATATTATTTTAACAAAAAAGTATTGGAATATCGATTACATTCCTGCCGATGATTTCACATATAAGGAAAAAGGATAGAAATGGAGAATCATCCGAGAACGATCGCATCTACGTATCAGCTATAAGTTTTTGAACTTCACGGGAGTCAAGAATACCGGGCGATAGAATACCGCGCGATTATCGTCAAACTTTCTTGCATCTTATTCCGTGGCAGCGAAGAGCTTCGACAGGAGTTCTATACATTGGCTGGGCGGGTAGCTACCAACGGATATACGAGCTATTCCCGAGAGGTCCGCACCCTCCTTGGTACAATACTTGGTCTTCGTCTTGCGCGCTCTGCCCGCGTAATTACGAGGGGAAAATTAAGCACCGACACAGCCGCCGGTCGGTCGACCTGTCGGTCCTTTCGCTCGGTTAACGAGAGTAAGACAGGGCCGAAGCGTCGGTTAAGGGACGAGGACACCAAGGAGAAGGAAAGGAATCACGTTCCTGGTGCTTACACGAGAAAGACGACAAGGAGAACCGGTGGCTGCGCCAACCAACCGGCAGAGCCTTCTTAGATCTCGGCAATGGATCCAGCCACAAAGCGGCCATTAAAAGATCATATCATCCCGGCGTTACGGCTTTTGAAATCCTTCATCGAGATATTTCACCGGCCGCCGAAAGGGCTATTCAACCATCTATTCATGATTAAAAAAGTTATTGTTATCCTCTCTGTGTGCCGTTCCGTTTTTAAGGGTAGGTGAGAGATGAGACCCTTTAAAGGCAACGCTGCCCTGGCTTCCCTTTTTTCCTTTCTTTTTCATTTAACGTCTAGTCTTCCCTTCACTCTGTCGACGTTGTTTCGATAAACGAGGAATCGATATTCAATGCACTTTAATGATAAAGTATTTTCAATGTTATTTTAAACTACCCTTCATTGCAGTTTCCATTCTACAAGAAAATTTCTCAAACTGCTCATTATTCACGCGGCAAAACTTCTGTCACGTTCTTCGACGTCCTACTATTTTTAATATACATCATCCCTCACTGCACAATATTCTCTTAACGAACACACGAAGAGTAAGTCTCCAAGCAACTTCCGAAACGAAGTAATCCGTAACAAGTTAGTGTAAACTGTAAGAAGCTTCTTCATCATTAATGTATCTGGTAGAACCAAGGGTGAACCGGAAGACACGTTTCCGTCCACGGAAAAATTGTCTAGCGCGGGACAGTTTAATAGAATTCTCAATTTCGCGAATCCTCCGGGGCAAGCGAGATATTTTCTGCGTTGCCTTATGTATGATTTCATTGACGCTGGCAAACTCTCGCGCCGCCGGTAAACCGAGGAACTTATGTGTCGGAACTTCTGCAGCGTACGGTTATGCGACGGCTTATGGAAAACGCCGCTCTTCCACGGTAATCGGCCTCTACTTCTACCCGGCGCGAGTGGCCCTCCTTTTTTTCGGCCTGTACCGAGAAGCGACTCTCCACTTTCTTAATCCGTTTCACCGCGCGGAAGATTATTTTACGAGCCTGCGGTGCCGTGGTATCAGCTGCGTCTCCGCCGCGACCCCAACCCTCCGCCAGGCGGGGAGGGAAAAAGAGGACGCCACGGAGAAACCGTGGGCTCTAATGCGAGTTAATAATACTCCCCTATTTTTCGAGAGTTACTATTTTATTTATAAGACGCAGTCCCATACGCGTGGCGCAATATTTACCAGACAAACGACTATTATCTCACACCCCACAACGTTCGGTTAACCGAAGGGAAGGAATCCATTTCCGAGAGAGGCGCTCCTCCCACGGTGAAAATTTCGTGCCACGATTCCACGCGAACGAAAATATCATTCGTGATTCATGAAAAACGATTTGAGACCCGCGTAATTGCGGACCGGTGAATTTAGACGGAGGGATGAAGACGATTATGCGAAGGCAAAATTATATAGTTCGCAACGGTGACTCAGGAATTGGAATTTTTTAGAAGTGGAAGAGTGTATCGCTGAAAACTTCAAGCCTTCGACGAAGGTGTTATTTCGATAGGAGGTTTTGAATTAATGAATAAATCATGCTGCAGTCTGTTTTTAAAATAGAACGGGATTCATCTACCGTGTGCTCGATGTTCGTAGGTACTGAAGTTTGTAAAATATTCAGCAGTGTATTTCCTGAAATAAAATCTGATCTGTGTTAAACATAGTTCGCTTCCTCGATAAGATTTCCATTTATATTACTACCCGTAAATGTTTGGACTCTTGCTGTTAGATAAATATATGTTCATGTATTCGTAATCGTTGTATCATCAATAAACTTAATCTTTCCCGACAATTTCAAGCATAATGGATAACAGTATTCAATTTTTCACAACAAATTCCTTACGCGAATTATCTGTCAGTTTCTCCACGCGTAATGATTTTATTCTTACAGACACTAAATAAGATTTAACTCATATTTGAAATTGAACATGCCGAAAATAATAAATTTCTAGATTTCTTAACACAGGGGCTCACTGGTCTATCGTATAAAAGGTTTTCCTTGGATATAGCCGGTCGGGAAACGCGTTCCTTGGACTTCTAACTCGCGGTAACAGTAATAGGCGGAAGGTAACGTTCCAGAAGGTACGTTTAACGTCTGACAAAGGGGTCGACGGGAACCAGGAGGAAACCTTGGTGTGGTGGATGCAGGACAAAAGCGGTCGGTGCGGTAATTATCGTCTACATGGACGAAAGGCGAGGACAAGGAGAAGGCGCGTCCACGTGAACGGCGGCGGTCATCGTCGAGGCCCGCAACAACGGCGAGGACGAGGACGAGGACGCCGACGATGGCCGGCAGGGTAGCTGACTGGGCTTCGCCGAGTTTCTAGCCAACCAAGCAGCCATCCAGAGTGCTGGACAAAGTTTCCGTTGGTCGTCGGGGCTTCCAGGCTTCTGGAAACTTTCGGCCCAACCCCCGGCGGACAGTCGCTCGTGGATTGGGCTTCTCAGTCCGCCCACCTGGTCTGACCACTGGGTGCAAACACGGCCGCTGCAGTAATTGCAATAAACGTCTATTCGTCGGCAGTGAATTTACCGGGAACCGGGAAACCCCCGCCGTCGTGGAAGGAAATCGATTCGCTTCCTTTCGAATCAACCGGTCCGTGGAACACGGGAACTGCTGTGTTTGGAAAATTTCGATATAAAGGGCAGAGGGATACGCGTTTTACGATGTCTCCCGAGAAAATACTGGCAAAGGAAAGAATTATGGTAAAGTCTATTGTATCCGAATTAAATACTTCACGAGTGATTCGTTTCATGAACAAAGAATTTTCGTGCAGGGATGAATTTAACGTTCATCAAACGCAAACAATATCTTTATCACTGTAGTCTTTAAAATGATCTAAAGCAGTTATCACAGCAATTTAAATAGATATTAATACAGAATTCTCCAGCTCCTAGTCCAATTCGACCTATAAACTTGTTAAGTAAAATCATATTCAATCTTTAAAACATCCGAAATCGTTCAAATAATTGTGAACACTGCAAATTCCCGTCACGATAATGAAAAAAAGATACTAGAACGTGTAATATGCGGTGCATGTTCGACGCACAACCACCCTAATCGCGTGGCGGAGGTAATACGCGAATTTTCCGCGCGCGTCTCGCGCGAGGATCTCCAGACGGCACGGATTCCTCGAAATCCGCCGCGAATCTCAGAATTCATCTCTCGTCTCTCGCCGGCAACGCAACCAATTACAGTATTTTCCAGCAGAACGACGCGGTTCCTCGAACGCCCCGTGCCCCCGTCCTGGCCTCGTCCCGGTGTCTCTCTTATGGAGCGTATGTAAATTAGACTCTCTCTGTTCGAAAGCATAGCTTCCTTCAGGATCTCGGCGTCCCGCTTCATTCGTCTCCTAACATCCTCCCTCTCGCTCGCTTCCCTCTCGCCCCGCGAGGACATGGGGTCCTAAGACTACGAACGCCGCTGCTGATGGGTTTGTATTCTAATTTCGGGCTTTGGTTTTCCTCGCCCAGCTTTCCTCGCGAGGCGAAGCTAAGGTAACGCGAGAGAAGCTGGTGTAGGGTAAGAGGTACGTTTTCCTGGCTGCATCCACCCACGAGGATGAAATCGCTTTCCGACTAATCCCAACGGAGCGTTCCAGCCGCCCTCCGACACCCCGCAATCCCGACGTTCTTATAACCGAAGCCAGGCCTGGCTCCTTCTGCCCCGTCAGCTGGGCAACCGAGGAATTGCCGGATTTTAATACACGTAAAATTAAAATTAGCCCCGTATTTGCATCTGGTAATGGGAAAAAGAATGGTTACCCGGCCGCGAATTCCCGCGAGCGAGAGCTGCCCGGGGAACACCTTGTACCCCGAAGGCTCGAAATTCTTGGCTAGAGATGTTAGGGCGGCTCCTAACGCGATGCTACTCGCGAGATTGGAATCAGACGAATTCTGTTTCCCGTGTGGAATGACTTAATTCTTGTTGCGGTTTAATTGGCGGTGGAGAATATTTTTGAATGAATTATGAATTTTGAATTTGTTTAACGTGATAATTGGATTTGATAATGCGTTGACGTACAGTGGCGACCATATACTTACGTACACTTTACAGTAGAACTTTAATGCTTCGTGTATATTTTAAAACACTTGTAATGACTGTTTATATATTGTTTCTAAGAAATAGGTGCCCTGATGTATATACCAGAATTACGGTTTTTATTTATTCCAAGAAATGCTGCTGATTTTAAATATTTTGTTTCAATCTATGGTTTTTGTGCCGGACATCTATTGTACTTACGTACACTATAATTATATACAGCAAAGTCGAAATGCTTGCGATGTAAGCAATATCTTTCAGTATCTGGCGAACTCTAAGTAGTTAGACGTCGTACAATATTACAGTAATGAGCAAAGGAATGAATATCACACCAGAACAATGGCAATTAGTGCAGCATCTTCGCAAGTAAGGAATGTCATATCAGAAGATTGCTTCTGAATTTGAAATATCCTTATGGCTGGCCATCAACCTATAAGGTATATCAAACAACATGCAAAAAAATGTTAATAACTCTTTATTTATACAAGATTAGCCAATAGTATTTTGTGTTTTAGTTACATATAATTTGTACTTATAAGTATAAATATATGTCCGTCCCTGTATATGAAATACAATGATCGTGTGCTTGGATTTGTTAAAGGATTTTTAAATGTTACATTTGAATTTTTAACGGGTTTCTATTAATATTGAACAATGTCAGAGACGTACCCTTTCAGGATCGAAGGTATTATTAATTTTTCCAATCCGTCAATAATTCTTCTTCCGACTTCCTAAAATTGCTACAATAGAGAGATGTTTTAATACTATTGTGCATTTTATTAGAAGTAAACACGTTGGCCACATTTTTGAAATAACACATACAACTGATTATCTTTCAGATGCGTATGGTTAATTTAAAATGAAAAATAACTGAATCTTCCATGGGGAAACATTTCATCGGAGGGCAAAAATTCAACCCTATCCGATGTCTATTTTTAAGATGTCGTAAAGTGGGACGTGTTCAGGTTTAAACGAGCCACCGAAGGTAAATCGAGGTGCAAAGACCTGTGAAATGGCCTCTTTTCCCCGAGTGACCCGCCACTGAATACAGCCCCTTTCCGTGTGCCACAGGAAACCAAGCCACCCATCCTTGCTGTCCAACCCCCTTAAAAAAAATCGTCTAACAACCCTAACGCGTCTCTTCCTAGTCCCTTCCTCTTCCTGTTTCCCCTGAGCGCTTAAAAATAAACACCGGGAAATCGATCCGTTTCCCAAAATAATTAGCCACGCATCGCGCAACACCGCGCGACATTAAAAGTACAGTGCACCCCCGTGCAACGTGGGGATACGATCCTCATCGCAGGAGATCGTGTTATGCAAACAGCATAGGGTATTTACAGGGTGTCCAATTATAACCTATTATTACAAATTAAACGTAAATCATTTACGGTATCAAAAATGACTTCAAGTAAAAGCTAAAGAAGAAACAAACTGTGTTATGACTTACAAGGGACATAGTAAAGTGACAACCACAGATTCTGCTGTAACTTCGATAGAAAATAGTTCACGCAAAAATTATTATCTATCATTTTCGCCATAATGTATTAAAACGTCGCCACAAAATATCAGAGAAAAACAACTACACTTGACAAGCACAAAAATGTCTAAACATGAGATCTATCCTTTCCAAAAGCGAAGAAACGATGAGACACTAATCTGTATCCAACTGATAAAGGCGACATCCTAAACTGCAGCTCAGAAATATTCCACCCTCCTCAACGAAGAAGACCAATCAGAATTCCGTCATCTACTCTACCGGTGATCGAACTAACCGCGTCCGCATCCCTATGCAAGGTCTCGCACGCGCCTACGAGGGAACCAGACCCGGGATAAGGTCTACGACGACCCCAGACTCCGCAATTCACACATTGAATGCCGTCGAAGGTTCCTTCGGCTCTATCCACTCGTGGACCCTCCGTCCACGGTTTCCCCGGACGGTCACGTTATCTGCTATCAGCGAAGGGAAGGTCGAAGGACAGAAACCGATGGTGAGGGGCCCGCGCGAAAGAGAGAGACGTAGACCACTTTGGTAATCTTCGAGTTTACAAGACGCAAACAGCTTAGGTGGTAACGTACCGATAAGATCTGCGCCACTCCTTTCCCGATATACCGGTGATAGCCATCGTTAGGCCGCGGTTAGGACTTCGGCAGACCTCTATAGACGCGGCCCTTTGCCCTACTCGCCGTATCATTTCCCTATCCGGGATCTCGCGCACACCTTACCCGATGATAAGGATTTTCCTGCCTGGTCAATACCTAAACCCTGCCCACAGTACATCATACTCCGACCGGCTGGAGTTCTACGAGACTCGAAGCTGGCCGACTTAATAGCGAAAGGTGTGCTCCGTATATCTCCCGCTGGCCGCGCTGGAGGTTTCAATTCCAGACCTGGCATCCCTTATCCTTGCTAGCCACAACCGGCTAGAGGCGTAATCTAAATTAATGTTCGCCTATCCCCCGCGTGTATAAACCTGCGAATTAAAGCACGGCCGACTTAACCGTCGTACCTTCTCGCCGATTGAAACTGAGATTTTGAAGGTGATACCGTCCCTGTAGACGTTCCTCCGTAGCGGTTAATATAGTTCGATAAAGGGTGAACTTTGTACGATCTAGTCTTGTACAGAGCAACGAAAACACGATAATATAAATCATTTTCATATTTTCCATGTAAAAAACGAAGTTTCTAATTGTTTTTATTATACAAAAATCCCTTCATTATGCAAAAATCGACGAAGATCACGCGAAGTAATTTTCTCCATTCATTTCTCATCAGAACCACCTAGACCCAAAGAGGTTAAAATTTTAAACAAACTCCTTCGATTCCCCGGAATGTTAATGAACAGCTATAGTCTAGACGATAAGAAAAACGACTAAAGTTTCCTGAAGGCTAAGAGTGGCAGCGTTCACAGCCTAAAAGACCAACTCGTGCGGACTTCGAATCTATCCCGGCATCACGTAGAGGCCGTCGATACACCGGATTCACGGAGGCGTTTACTATGCAAAGTAACGAAGTTCCTCCAGACCGCGAGGTCTGGCTCGGCTCCGGGCGAAGGCAGAGTCGAAGAACTGTAGGCAGAATAGGCGAGCGGAGCGTGGCGTCCGTGGAATCGCGGATTCGTCGACCAAGTAATAAGCCGGAGGATGCCGCGGGTCTCTGTCGGTGTATCGCGTTTAGGGAACACGTACGAAAGTGGATAAGCAACCGACGGGCGAACTTCATTCGCGGACTGACGCGCCCGGAATAGGTTATAGGTAACACGAGCGCCGCGTATTCCACCGTCTAACTCGTCCCCTTGCCTCTGCCTCCACCCCTCGCCATCTTAGGGAAGTCCTCTTCCTCTTGGCTACCGTGGTCTCCCTCGTACGAGAATGCAATAACGACTGAGAGTTGCTGCACCTCCTCGAGATCCAGCCTGGGAAGACGCCTTAACGCCGGCCCTACGCCCGTAGTTAGCCCACATTAGTAATCTCCCCTAGGTGTTTCTGAATTCTATGTCCTCAGACGTGTACGGCCAGTCATTGTGGATCATTATGAATTCAAATCCAAGTTTCCAGAGGATGGCGACGTATCGGGGATCATTATTGAACGCGGGCCACGCCGACACACACCGAGTCTATATAATAATGTTAATACAGTATTCTGGGCTTCGTCGAGTCGTCGAAACTTGATAACCAGCGGGGCCACTTATACTTTGAAGGAAGATAAAAGTAGAGTTCGAGAATTTGATTCGGGTAATTATTACTGTTATTTGAATGTAAATGCGGGTAAACAAAAATAAACAAATTCATTGGTGGAATGCCTGTGAAGGCTCAGAAGGTAATAAAAAGTAAAAGCTCATGACAAAAATATTGGACAATATTTTCAGTATATTATGAAAGGCGTGACCAAATAGTATAAATATTCACATTTTATAGTACTACCCCTTCCACTGTATATAATCGTGCACACAAAGTACAGATACGTTGAAAATACAGTTCCTTTTAAACTTTACCGAAACGAAACCCGCGTTTCTTTCCTAGTCAGCACTGGCATTTGTCCCTGCGGTGCGGTCTACGTGAAGTCGTGGTCGGAAAGCCCGATAATTAATTAAAATCGCCAAGATTATCGTTATTGCGAAAATAAATCCCGCAGGGGTGGGTTGGTGGGCGACGGCAACGGGGGCGAACGAAACGGCGAAGTTCCGTGGGGCGAAACTCTTTTCCACCCTCGTTTCCCTCGTGAATCGCGAGCGTTTTTCTCCAATCTACATGCCACCCCTTCACCTCGTTCGCAGCCACTATCGCCGTAACAACTGTTACAATTCGCAAGTCCGCCGTTCCACGGTCACGAACCATTTACCCGCGCACTCGTTAGTACCGGGGCTAATTAATACGCGCAGCAAGTATCGAGCAAACGTTTCCACGAGGGTTGTTGCCGTGTTTAAGCGTTGTCCACAAGGAGAGACCGGCTGCCGGCGGTCCTCCACGGCTCGCGGAACGCGAGATTATTCGTGGATTCGTGTCCGGCCGGGACGCTGGGTTTTGGGATCGGTATCGGCGAGTAGACCCCCCGACCCCTTCTGTCACGAGACGAATACGAAATCGTCGAGTCGGTCTCCGGAGGGTTAGAAGGGTCGTTCCCATCGCCTTACGGGTTCGCGCCAGACCAAATTAACCATGAATGGCCAATTAACCTGGAGACTGTGCCAACTAACCGCCACGGCCGATGTTACCCGCGTGCCGAATTGATCGTCACCCCGCTGGCCCGACAGTTAATCGCCGCCGACTGTGAACCGAATGACCGAGAAACGTTTCCGCAAACAGGACCACACGATTCTTGCAATATCTTTTTGATATTCTCTTATATGGGAACTTCTAATCGATGTTAATGTTATGAGATTCTACAGAGTGAATAAATGAGTTTAGAATGTCGGGGGTGGTCAGTGCTTGGCAATTGGAGAAGAGTTTAAATATACAGGGATTGAGAATAACATTTTCGAAGTAACTGACAATTTTTCCCTCTAAGCATTACAACAAAATAAAGTATTATCTTGGAGTATTGTTATGAAAAACTGTACTAGGTCTTACAATGTTGTAAGTGTTAAAAATATCTAAAATTAATCAAGTATTATCACGAAATACTATCATGGAAAAGAGAAAGATATTATACTGTTGCAAATGTTAAAAATATATACAAATTGGGAAAGATAATTAAAAATATCGGATTATAAAATCATTCTATAGACATTAAGAAAGTCAGGAAGAATTGTGCGTATTGCTTAAACGTTTACGGGCACATCGTTTTCGTTAACATACGAAATGGTACCTAGGGTTCCAGAAAAGAAGCAACCCGTAATTCCCACACCCCGGAATCCCCATCCTAAACTGTCTTTCGTGGTGGAAAGTGGGGGCTGCCCGTACCACGCGATGGTACATTTTTAATTACTTACACCCACGCAGCTGCATCGCGCGATGACTATAAATCAACCGGAGCGCCGCCCAGCAAAGTAATTACAGCTTGAATTTTAGATAATGTTGCCGCAAGCACGGATCACCACCGTGTCCCACTTCACCCCCGTTGCCCGCTACAATTTCATCCGGTCCGGCCCTCATTTTGTCTTGATCCGTTGTAAATAAGTCGTTTCCGCGGGCCTTTTTTAATCGATAACTGTCTTGCCACGTTTATACGTACTTATTTAAGGGGGTGGTTGTTAAACAGCTTTCAAGCTTCAGAACTCATAAATACTATGAACTCATTTTACTTATACAGATTGGTAGAAAAATGTAGAATTGTATTGAAAATTCATAATTCTTGATTAAATAAAACTATTATACCCTTACACAAACTAAGATATTAGGACATGTTTGTCAAAGTTTACGATAGTTTAAGAGATAAATTATCAAGTTGTTAACTGACCATTTCTAAAAAAAGGAAAGAATAGAATGGATGTAGACTCAAGTGATGTTCGATAATTATTAATTTAATAATAATGATTAAAGAACAATATAATATTACATAAACATTACAAAAACGAATAAACGCTTATTTTACACTTTAGAGTCACTCGGTCAACAGTTGTAACGTTCACAAGAGGCTACCGCCCCGATTTGTAGACCGAACAGTTGCACAAATATATGTTAATTACGTTTCCTGCTAATTTATTCCCGACTTCATATATTCCCCGATCCGCGCTAGTCGTGCTGAGAATAGTTTCGCGATTTGTCACGGTTGATGACACCGGTAAGTATAGACCAGTCACGCTTAAGCGACGACGGGTGTGGGTGGTTGGGTGGCGAGGTCGCGGGGGCGGAACGACGCTGGAATTGTTTACATAATTATGCGCCAATTAAGAGAGCGGGGCTGAAGGAGGCGCAAGGAAGAGGAGTTCGACGGGGTGGGAGGATCGGTGGAGCGAGTGGCTGGCGAGGGCAGCAACCATCTCGATTCCAGCGCAATTAAGGTGCGGTTGAGGAAACCTAAAAAAAAACCGGCACGCTAGGAAAGAGTGGAATTTAATTAGGAAGCTCGTGCTCTCTCGTATTTCCAAGCAGCCATGAAGAAACAAAAAAGTACAGCAAGCGAAGTGTAGACCAGCTTTCGCTATGGCAAGAGAAGGACAGGGAGCAAAATCGGAGAAAAACAGAGAAGCTGGCGGAAAGGGAGACGATGAGAATTATTCAACCGAGTGATTCAGGGGAGAGAAAGGAAGAGGGAGAGAGTATCGTCAGCAAAGACATAACAATCAGGTATATGATAACACGCAGGATGGATGCTTACGTTTACCTCAGACCTTCACGGGGGATCCTCAGGAGCAGAGGCAAGGTTGACGGAGGGGGAAGGTGAAGCGAGATGAAAGATGATGAGTGAAGGAACCGCGGTAGGGGTAGGAGGCGCTTAATTAGAGCCAGACTTCCGTAGGATGCTTGAGGCTTCCCTACGCTCTAAAGTTCTATCTTCCCACAGTTTATCCCTGTAAAGTGGCTATCTCGGAATTACCCTCGAAATTATATCGAATTTCGGACCGAGTCCACGGAACGCTCTGTCATATTTCGTTTTCCGTATCGCGGGAATCGTTTCCAATCCGCAGCCTTGTAATATCAATTTCTCGAGCACCGACGGGAACTCGGTTTAAAATGAGACTCTGACCTAGAAATGGTCGTAAATGGGTCTTGTAGACCGAACGCGCCTTTATCAAATTACCTTAGGTAATTTTTCATAGAAATATATTGGAGACTTTTACCATAGTTCCTATTCTCCTATTAATTAGAAATGAATAAGTCAGTGCCGGTTCATTCTCTTATCAATTTGTTTCACTATTCCCCTTATAAACTTTGATCATTATAGTCTAAATTTTATATAAACTTCGTTCTGCTTTTCTCCAGTGTTACATCGGAATTTCTATCTTCGTATTGACTTTCTTTTAGTTAATTGATTGCAGATTCCTTCGAAAATGAAGTCATTCTCGCGAGTGGTAAAGAGTTTCTCGCGAGCAACAGCCGCGACGGGAAGCCGATGTTTACTTTATCCTCACTAATCAAGGGACGTATTTGCGTTTTATAATCCTTGGTCGGCTAAGAGGGTAAAATCTGAAAGCTTAGTGGAATCTCCTTTCGGTCGGGCGGGTAATCCTAGCTTCGACCCTCGATTCCTCCCCTGGCAGCCCTCCGTCTTCCACGACCGGTCGTGGAGGAACGCGTCTTCGTGGAAACGTCTTCGTATAACGGCGAAGGAGAGAGCCACCGCGGAGACGGCAACGCTGACTTAATGGCTTATTTTATCCGGTAATATTGCTGTCCGATCTCCGGCGCACCGGCAATGAATTATCGGGACGATCGAGGTACGCGCAACCACTGAACGAATCATTGAACGCCGAGCTCTCCCGACTGGCTTGGCGCCTTTACGCTGGCCGATTTCATATAGGGTATAGTGCTGTATGTGATACGACCGAGGGGCCGCAACTGATTTACGATTCAAAAATAATTTTGTAACGAAGAAGGAAATTGCTGCCTACAATGCAATTTAAAAGAGTAATTTTCAGAATTGCTGTGAGACATGAATGAGGGTTGAACTTAGATTTCAATTGATATCAAACAAATATTTCTATTTTATGCTTCTTTTTCTATCTAATGTAGATATTTTGAAATATCTTTTGAAGATATATAAATTGTAATTGGAATGTTTACAAAAATGTTGTTGGGATGTTGTGATCTGCTACTGAATTAATTAATTAAAAAAAACATTACTCAATTTCTGTTTTTCTGTTGCAAGCGATTTAGATGTGTTCACCGGTTACTCAGATACCAAGTGTTCGTTACAGCGATTCGTGGGTAGAACATGTTTCGAATAATTAATAGGTAGAAAGTACATTTAATGTCCAGACCATAGGAAACACGAGAGGGACGAGCAAATGGTCTGTCTTATCGATAATTCACTCGATCTGATCGATGTAGTACGATCTGTTCGTAGTATCCTATAATTCCACCTGGCTCGCCGTATTTATATGATTAATGGGTTCATAATGTCTATGCGCGCCTGCGTTTTTACTGACGGAACGATCCAACTCTGTTCCGAATAATTTTAAGACATGTCATCGAATATAATTTCACGATGAAACCAGTGTTTACGTGTCGCAACATTGTTCTCGCAATGTAATAGCACATTACGGTAGACTATTACTGGGCACTGTTTATTCTCTTCGAAACTTCGCAGTGACGATATTTTCCTCCAGGCGTTTCAAAAAACTTATTTCAACGTTTATGTTATAGATGATTATTCTCAAACTTAAGCACTGCTTTCATTATATGTTGTTACTATTTTCTGATGAAATACAAGCTCAAAATTCCTGGTAAACTAAACTAAACTTATGAATAATAACAAGTTTTATTTTGTACTTTAAAACAATTTCAACAAATAGAATATGAAATTCATTTCCAAGAGAATCGTTACTTACATCAATCATTTAAAACGACAGATTTCATTATCGAAGAAATTGATTATTTTGAAAATTCTTAGTTCAAAGACAAATTATAAATTTACTAGTTGCAATCTCTAATTTGTCTCGAAAGCTTTTCTATGTATTGTAACGTACAATTTGATGCAGGGTTTGAGGCAACGACGATTATAATCGACTGAGACCGGAGGAAGAGTTAATCGTGATCGATTGGTGTAAAATTTCTCTTAGATGCCGCAGGGGTATCTAGACTTCGAGCCCGGTGAAATCGAGCTATTGAATCGACATCCGTCATGCGAACGTCAGAAGCTATACGTGTTCTCCTACTGGTAACTCTAGCCACTCGACGGTAATTCTCTGGCTGGCATGCGACTGCCACTCGAACGACACGACATCACACGAACCATTCGACCGTTCCTCTCGTTTTTTCCTCCTTTCCTCCCCATTTTTCAGTTTCGTCTCGTGAGGCTTTGGGCAGCAGCGTGCACGAAATGAGACTGCAGAACAGTGCCACTGTAAGAAACATTCCGAGGTGCACAAGCGCTTGCGCAATTATATTTCTCTTCGGATTTTATGACTGCGAGCTGCCGCACCAAAATATGCAGGTAGCAATTCGTATTGCGCTTCTGGTCAATTAAATATAACATTATGTCAAAGTATATATTTTTAGTTAACGCAGTGAAATTATAAGGCTTTTACGATCTTCGATCAAGTTGTACAAGTAAAAACTTGTATAAATTTGTGTCAAGAGTTTAATTTCGTGTTAAAAATACATGCTAGTAATTCATTATATGTATCCGATTTGTTGTGTGTACATATCTTGCTACGACCAAAGAGGACATCATTCCAAATGAGAAGACAAATCGGAAGAATGAGGTGAAACTTTCCCATATATGGCTTTATTCCGCGATAATCAGTTTCGAAAATTCGCTTGACACGCACGCATTAGTAATTAACTTTTTATAGTTCACTGGGATACGCGACAGAAGCAGTGGCATCGATAGGTCAAAGTGCAAAGTAAACTGAAAAGAAACACCATGAAAGGTCTCTGGTAGGAGTAACATACCAGACTATCATCATCTTCCATTACAGATTCTTCTAAGCATAGAAATCGATCAATTGATTCTTAGTAACTCAAATCGAACACAATTGAAAAAGTGTACGAAAAGGAGAACGAATTACAAAATTAAACTCCTCTCAACTACCCAACAACACAGCAAGAATTCGTAGCATTCCGACCCTACCAAAGACTCTCTTAAAAAATCAAGTGGACTTACTCTTATTCTAACGAGAAGCAGTGTTCGTGGTTCACGCAACGTTCCCGTCACTCCACCCGCAGACGTTCAAACTTCTTCCAACCGCGAGCAAACACTTCTTCCAAGGGAACATCTAAATACCGGAAGAACCTTCTAAAGCCGTTTACCTCGTGAAATTGTTAAAACGCGCGGACACTAATCGTCCGGAAGAAATGAACGTGAAACGACAGCGTATCCCGATATACATCGGACACGTATAGCGGGAAAATTGGAAGAAAACAAATACGACACGTAGCCTGATATACGCTGTAAGCGTGCCAAGGTTCAAAAGTGAACTGATCGCGGGGTGGTCGCATCGGATTGACATGCAGTCGTGGAGGTACGCGGACACGATCTGCCCGCGAGGTTTACGCGCCACGTGGCCGCTCGCGGTGCAGAGTTCGCGAGCCATCAGCGTGACAAATGTGACAGCGAGTACAGAAATGGCTACCCTCCTCCCTTCTCATTCCACTTTCCTAAGCGGTTCTAAACACGGGCAGCGCGCCACCGCCGCCGCCGTTAGCCGCGGCGCGAGCGACCGGTGTACGTGGCTTACGAGCACGTGGGAAAAGGCGCGTGCAGAACCCAGCGTCGGTAGGCGGCAGCCTTTACGGGACTGCTTTCATAATAGATGCCCACGATATACGTCACCGCACGTCGGTCTGCCACGCGAAATAACACACATTTGCGGCTAATTTCGTGGACGATTGTCGCCGTAGGGTTCAACGCTTCTGACCGCTGGACAACCCACCCCCTAACCAGAATTCCGCCCCTTCCGAATCTCCTGCGTTTCGCTCTTCTCTCCTTCCTTTTTTTCTTCTTCGTTTCCCACCTCATAACACGTTCGGTTATACTTGCGATCCGCTCGATACTATTTGAAATAATGAGTTAATTTAACGGAATAAAGAGATTGTGTCAGATGTAGGAGGCGCGCGTGTGGGAGCTAGATCATTTCCAGAAAGGTTAGAGTTGGTGCGCAAATTTGTGGAAGCGGAGGGTGTTTGACATGTAGATAGACTTGAACAGCTACAAATAAATGCGTTGATTTCGAAAAGTGGAAATTAAATTTTACTAGAATGTTACTAAAAATATCCATTTTTAGTCGAACGCGAACGATCAATTTGACAAGTGATGTGATTTTGTTGAAATTCGGTGAGTCATTTGTTACTTTTTTTAAATGTATGGTGTGAGTGTAGAAAGTGTAATGTAAGAATAGCAAGTGATAGTGCTAGAATTCTTGGTATATACAGTAACCCTCTAAAGCAGTGGTAAGAAAATACTAAACGCTATGGAAGACGGATTACACTATGGTAGGAGCAGCGAGTAATGGACGGACACGTTACCCATGCCATATGCTATAACAACGCGCACTTCACGAGCGTTTAAGATTGATTTTTCCTATGGCAAAGCACCGAGAATCCAATTTTAAGAACGGTTTACCTGGTTCATCAAAACTTATTTCCTTGGCAGCGAGAACCCTTACATAGTAATTGGATAATCAAGAAACATTCATAACTCGTATTATACTCAGTACTCAATTCTCAATCTTCAATCCTTATCACAAATTTTGCTTTCACAGTGATCAACCCTCGAATAAAGAAATATTTCATATTAAATGGCCTAACATTTCCAAGCGATAGCATACAAAAGTAACCAGAAATCATGTGACGCGAAATCGGATTCGCCTTGTACGCGGCAGCAGTGTCAGGCCAACGGAAAAACGGAAACCGCGATAAATTAGAGGGCCACGAGGGAGCGTGACGGTTTTTAAAAGCTATGATTTTCCGATGAAAGCTCGCGTTTCATGGTAGCCGCGACAGGACAAGCCAGCAGGCCGCCTGGCCCGTTTAACTGCAACCTGGCAATTACCTGTAGGGCATAATTGTCATCCCTTACGTTTTCCAGGCCGGTCTCCCGGCTTCCTTCGCCCCCTGCCCCGTTCGCCGTTCGCCGTCCCTGTTCCGTCCGCCCCGTTCTCCATGCTCTTTGCCCAGGGCTACCCCTGGGCCACCCCTACGGAGGCGTCGGGTCACGCGAGGCCGTGCCTGTCGCAGAAGTCCACGCGACGCGCACAGCCACGCAATGCCGAAACAACACCGACTTACCTTACCTGTATCAGATTTCTAATTACTAATTTACTCCCCTGCCACCGATCCCCTCCCCCCACTTTCCGCGCTGTTACAGCGGAGACCACTTTCGAACCGCCTCGACACCGTGCCACCGACGACAAGAGACTCCGACTGGAAACTTCCCCAACGAAGGTAAGGAATTTATTAATTTTTTTTCGTCTGCACGGTTCCGTGGCTGAAGGATGCACCACGACGGTGTCGGCACGCCGAAACAGTGTACACGTCTACGAATATTTTTGAAAGTTTCTTAACTTACCCGACCCGAGGAGGTAGACGAGGACGATTAGCGACTTTAATGCGACCCCAGAGTGGCGTCTCGGTATTTACCTGCGAACAGAAGATCGTTTCAGGGGGAATTAGAATTGCGAAGTATGCGGCGCTGGGGTGATTTCGGTGTGCGTATTATCTGTAGATTAGGGTTCCCCGTTCGTTTATGGTTTATAAAAAGCTTTAAATGTATTCGGATATAATTGTACGCAGATTCGAGTCGTGCTTTTGTCGGAAAAATGTTTCAAGAAGAAATCAAATTTCAATCGTAATTGTACACGTAAGGAGACAGTGGATGCGTCGATGACGGAGGCAAGCTGCAGAGGAGGAAGGATCGAAGGCAGGCATAATTGCGAAAATTAATTATTGCCGTGCACGAATGTCATGTGTCTGCCTGTTATTAGCCCACAGGCATAATTTAAAGGGAAGCGACTTGTTAACAATTTCGTTCTCGTCCTGCTATCCGTTTCTAGGCACGGAAACGCGGTAGCTGATCGTAATGAGTAATCATGATTTAAAACCTAATAAATATGCAACATTATCATTAGACGTGATACAACATTATCATAATTTAATCATTATGTACATCTATAACCCGTAAACTATAAGACATATTATCATATTACAACTGTCCGAAGCGAATCTAACAATAAAATATAAGAATTACGTATCTTCGCCGATACACGATCCAGAAATATTCCGTTCTAAGTGACCATCATTGAGCATCACTCAATGAACCCCACCGTTTGGCAAATATTATTCTACCGTTAATCCTAATTTCATAACGCCCCACCACCGTCGTCGTATTCGCGATGCATTATCATCGCGCGTCGCGGAACCGGGCGTCTTCGAGGCCCGGAGAATGTCGACGGTGCGCGTTACAACATTTACTTACTGCCGTTTAACCACTTATCACGTCGGATCTCGGAACGCGGTGCTTCTGCAACGCGCCTAGAGGCAGATTTCCGTGGATAGAGGAACGAGCGCCTCGCCGCGCCGGGGCAAAACCTCACGGCTGCACGCCATCGCTGGTGCAACAGGGAACCTGGCCCGGCGAACGGCGTTTACGGGTCGGACAGAGAGAAAGAGAGACATCAACCCGGCGCATATCCATTACGCGGCGCGCGTGGGGGCGTTTAACGCAAAAGCGTGTGAGGGAGCACGAGGAGTATCGGCGTCCTTTATCCGGCACACACGCATTACACGCCGCCCTCGCATGCTTCAAGGACATATCTGCTGGATATCAAGCCGACTACTCGATCCGGGCTAACCGCTTGCACACCCGCGGTACCTCTCCCTCCTTCCTGCCCTTCGACCTCGCTCGTTTCAGCCCTCCTCGGGGGCAACCTTCGCTCCTCTCCCTTTGCCACCGGAGCTGAGGCACAGATATTTACCGATTCCAATTGGTTTCGTGATTGCGTCTAAGTGGCTGGATAGGCGTGTCCCGGCAGTCACGCCGCGACCCGATACCGCGGGACCGGCCGTAGAACGCGGCCGGCCGGAAAATCGGGGGATTTGGGTGAACGTATCGATTCCGGTGATTCGGCCGGCAAATATAGGGAATCGACGAATTATCAGGATGCGGAGGGGTGTAGGCTACGGATGGGACTGGGGGGAAGGGAATATCTTTTTTGCTGGTGATTGTTTTGATGCTTTTAGTGTGAAATGTGGAAGATTTCGTGCGAAGACGCTGGAGTGATTAGAAATCTTTGAAATGTTAGTTTTGCGATTAACGAAGAGGAACATTGGTTACTTCAAGTCTGTAAAGATTAAATATTGACAGAATGTAGGATAATAACTGATATAATTATAGTACATTTAGCGATTACTAGCTAAACAATGGAAGATATTTGAATATTCGGGAAATATAATCCTTGAATGCAGAATAATCGTATGTATCATTTGTGTGAAAATCGCTTTAACTGTTGAAATGATAATTAGCTGATCGGGAGACTCGCCGAAATCCAATTAATTATAATTAAGGTCATCGAGATATATGAGTCTTATCGCTTTCGTGAGCATCTCCGCTGGAAACGACGCAGGCCGGGCAACGAGTGCTAATAACCTGCACCGGCAGGAAACCGCGTCGAGGGGACAGCTCCAGACAATGAAATATGCATCTCGTATTAAAACTTTGTGTCGCGCGGACGGCTGAATGAAATCCGTGAAGGATTGATCATCAGAGACTGGGGCGCGCGCGGAGCATCGTAAATTATGATAGATACGCGGAGCGAGCCGTGCCTGGAGAGAAAGGGTTACAGGTTAGGTGAATATGCCAAGGGCCCTTTCTGGCTGGCTCTGATGTGGTCTGCGGCCTGAGCTTAATAACCGTTGGCCCTCGGCCTCCTCAAACAAACGTTTCTAACCATTACGCGCCTCTTGGCCCCCGGCGCCGAAAATTCTCAACGACGACACGCACGTAAAAAGAAGACAATGGAAGGAATCTCGGCGAAATAAAGTGTACCGCTATGCATGATAGTCTAAAAACGGTAAAACACAATTCAGAGGTACGTATTATGTTTGCAAACTCGGCATGGCGGCGTATTTCAGTTTGAATTCTTATAACACAATTTAGGCAATATCACTTCAGTGTTCGTGAATGTTATATTCACTGGATACAGACATTTCTCCTACGGAATATTAAAGACTGCTGAATATGCAGGAAAGTATTGAAATGTACATGATAATTCATAATTTAATTTTGCAGTGGGGTTTGGGTAAAATTAGTACGTAGCGAGCAAGATGTACAAGGCTGCATACCGAATTCTCAAGTTGCGTACGGTTAAATTGGTTAAACTTACATTTGTTTATCATAATTTTGTAACTAAATTTGAACCTCGTTCAATGCATCAGTATCCTTTTGATCAAATCAACCTGTCCCATATCCCGAGTTCAAATATTAATAATATTCCTCAGATGAGAGCTGGCTATCTAATAAACAACACGACATACTTTCCGTTCCAATTTCAGTACTCTCCATCATTAACAAATTTTTAATTAAACATAACGGTTCAAATGTCGAAAGAAATGTACTACACATACACTCTATTTCGGAATGCACCCATATCGCAACAAATTTTTAATTAAACGTGACTCAAAGAAACATTCTGCAAAGTTTAAATGACGAGCCTTGGTATTACATAAAATCCCAATAAAAGTCTACGAAAGCCAACCCAACGATTAATTTCGCATCTCGTTGAAAGTGTCCTGACAAAAATAAGCTAAACGACACATGGCTACTTGCGTGTATTAATACAATTCGTAGAACTCAGCAGATAACCGAGTTGAAACTCGCGCGGGGTAGAAAGAACCGCATCCATCGGGCGACAGGAAAAACGCGAGAAAAAGTAAACGGTCGACGAGCGGTCGAATCAAATGAACGCGGTCGGTAGGATCGCGGTTGCTGAAAAACGGGGTTGATACGTGTCGAGAGGTGCTCCGGTATTAAAAACGCGGGCAACAGTCACGGGGAACGAGGTACCGGATTATATCGTTGCCCCCGAGCACAGCCGTGTGTAGGAGGCAATGCAAGAAGAGGCCATGAAGAGGGGGAGAGCTGCGAGTGGCTCATCGACTGGTACAGGCTAGTACCGATATTACCCTGCACCCCCAAACCAGCCAACTAGCGAGGCAGAGAAAGGGAGAGGGCTAGAGTGGAGGGACTAGAGAGTGTATACATGTACGTGTATGTGTTCGTGTGGTTGCAGGTGTGTGTGAGGAGGAGAGTGCAGGATAGAGGAGGCTAGAGGCAGGCAAAGAGGAACATGTAAGCTCGCGTAGGTATCCACTTCCCTTCCGCGATCAATTAATTCCGGACACTAATGCTTTTCTAAAGACACACACCTAGCCGGGCTTACCACTCGGATAACCAACAACTATTCCTAGAGCCGTCCGTCCGAGCCATCGAATTACACGTCACGCGATTCCATCGCAACTGAACCGCGTTTCCCTCTCGACGGCTGCTACGCTGACAGGAAAGGCGATCGGATATAAATTGGGTAACACTTTTTGAATGGCACCCGAGCCTGGGACGAAGCTTTATGTATTGCTGGAGGTAAAGACGTATCTTAGCGTTTTGTATATTATAGTTTGAACAGATAAATCGCGTGTTTCAATGTAGCAAGTTTGGACAGGATTGTAAGTGTTAGATGTCATCTGCAATAACCTCGACGGAGATTAGTATAAATTAGAATGTAAAGATGACGAGTTGCAAAATAGATGAAGTGATATTGTACGAGTCGGATGTCCCTTGTGTATTTTATTCTTACTATTATTCTTATCATACTCTTAATTTTTTGTAAGGATATAATTATCTGAAAACCGTTTTTCCTAGAACCTTCATTCAAAGTGAAACAGTTTGAGGAAAATAGAATTATTCTAATACGAAGTAATTCGTTCGAAAGTTATTAGCCCGCTCGGATCTATCCACAGGGTTTCCCCAGTAACCACTACCCTTAACGATAAAATCCGTAGCAGTCCGATATCCTCGAGTCAACGATATTTCCTCGAGGCGTGGGCTAGATTCGTTCGGGAGATGCGCATTCCCAGGGTACAATAAATCATCATTCCGTCCCTGTCTCGCCCACGCCCTCTCTATTTTCGGAAAATCGACGATGGCTCCCCCGCCGTAATAGGCACCTATCTGCACGTTACTCCCGCATCTACGACTACGAGGCCAGCTCTCTCCGGAGTATTCTAATTGTGAGAGACAGTCCCGGGAAAATACTCGGCGGAAGTTTCCTCCGGGTTCGCTTCGCCGGCATATCGCCGGTATTTCAATGTGCCACTAACACCATCCCGGCTGCTACCGACGGCGGCAAGTCTTACCTTTAGGTAACACCTACGCCGTTTCCCACCCACCGAGTCCTCCGCGGCGGAATTAATTCCGAAAGCAAAATTAAGTACCTACGAGAACTGGTAAATACAGTCGCTGAAGGTTCAGCGGGATGGAGATGAAAAGTAAACGCGGAGGCTAGTCGCGTTCCACGCCAATAGTGTACTGCATATGCGCGATTTTCGAATCGACTATCTTTTCGAATTATCTTGGTACTCAGTAATTACTGAAATTTCCTCGTAGAAATCACGAGAATACGTTTTTCGAGATTTAAAACGATTTTTATTGTTGATTGTGCAGATACTTGAATTTATTGTAATGTCCCTCAAAATAGTTTGATCATTTTAATAATTTTAAAATAACAGAAATATTCTTAATCTTTGGTTTTTCGATGAATGTAAATAGTCTTATTTTAGAATGAATTGTAGGGCAGATTGCAATGATTTGTGGAATTGAATTTTAAAATAATCTTATGGTCGAGAATGAGATGATCAATTCCTCTTTCGCGTTCAAGATCATTTTAGAGTCATTATATTTACGAATGATGACAATGACTTTCAAGTGTCATTTAAAATCAGTTCATAAGGATTCTCTTCGTTTCTACTAATGCATATTTCAGAATCATATAAACTTCTTAAAGTTGCTTCTTTCTATTTCTGATAGCAGCGTACATAATTTAGATGGTCAACTTAAGCGAGACACCCTATATATGTTTCCTTGTATCGTTTAATGCTTTATGCTTGCCGTAGAATGTGACATTTTATCGCTTTTGTTTCGATCTACGAACACTGTCTACATAGCTGGAAAAGTTTCTTGACTGTGACATGAAGACCTGATATGCATGAAGATGTTATATAGAACAATATATTCGATATTAACATTTTTTACACTTCAATGTTATAAACTATAAATGACTCAATGGTAAACTCACTATTTATTTCAGTACCAAGAACTTTGAACTATAAGTGATTATTAGTCATCACTGCGACTCTGATTCTAAATTAAATATCTAAAAAAAGAATCACACACTATGCACATATATTGTGTATTTCCTCTGGAAATGAACATTGAGTTAATAAGTGAAGATGGAAAATTGAATTAATAAGTGGTAACGGAAAATTCGATAGTGTTTATGAAAGTAACCAACGATTTTGCCGATTACTTGACATGTTTGGTGACAGCCACGTCGCTAAATTCTTTGATAATGCGCGCTACGTCGTCGGAACTTTTGAGAAGTTCTCGAAAGCGACGTTGATCCCTCTCTCGTTACTCGTTGCGACTGTCGCTCACAATTAACCGTCCCGAAGGATCTGCCAGCCAGGAAGAACAGAACGGAAGGAGTACCGAGAAAATAGAGGAGAACAAAATGAAGAGGGGTAAAGCAAGATAGGGGTACGAAGTGATTGCTACTTGACGGCGCATCTTGCATGACAGTCTTTGTACTATCGAGTAACTTCATCCTGTCAATCCCCCCGTCCACCGTATTTTGAAGCATTTTACGCTACGATAGCCTCTTTATCAAGCCATTTGATAAAAAACAAAATAAAACACAAGAGAAAGCAGAGATATACAAATTCAACGTTGTAATAGAATAGAAAATTAATAACACTAAACGAAAACAATTAATTAAATTATGATGATTTATAAGAAGTTAGAATCGTATAAACTTTTCAAAGAATTTGGGAAATAAAGAAAATATCTATGAAGTCGTATAAATATTAAACATTAAATAGTACTCGATACCAATGTCTGATCAATTACGGAGCTGTACTACTGTTAAGAGAATTGTTTACAGTTCAACGTATTATCAGAATGACTTCAGTGCTTCTTGAAAGTCATTTCCGACATCACTCGGTACAAGAATTTCTTTCTGTACACGCGATATCTATGCGTCTAACTGTGAGGCGATATTAGACACAAACGGAATTATGTTCTCCGTAGAGAACTGTGTTGTAGAGCCGTGCCACTTATTATCGATAGTGTAAGCAGTCGCGCCAGAGACCTATATCTAGTTAATTATTGATCAGAGCTACTTCCTGCTAGCCTTAAATTGGAGACACGCTTAGAGATGCCCGTCGTTTGCATACACGGAAGCGCGCTATACATCACTCAATGAAACAACTCAGTTTACATAGAACTGAGACAATTTTTCCAACCTTCACTCACGGTGTATCCCATTCCACGTTACTTATAGTCCCTTGAACAATGAATAATTGTCATTCGAGACGGTGATCGAGAAGATCAATTGAGGCGTTGTGAGCAATAAGGGAGAATAGAATTGATTATCAGAATGAAGTGTTCAAAGAATAAAGCTTATTGGCACGACTATTAATAATACTATCTAAGTAATCGAGGGACACAGTTTTTAATATTATCTTGAATACAATAATACAACACAATGAAATATTTCAAACAAGTTTCAATCAGCTCCATTAAAGATTAACCTACATTTCAAAACATTGTTGGTTTTCAGTTTCAAACACATTAAAACTAAACTTTAAACCAAATCATTCCAAAATACTGTACTTCCTCTATCTCAAAAACAATCAAACTAAATATCAAGCGTATTTTTTCAATTTCGAAAAAGGTTGTAACCAAACTACGAGCAAATAACTTCGAATTGCCGCATTTTTTTAAATTCCAGAGACATTGAAACTAAACTCTGAGCAAGTCTGTCTCACAACAGCCTATTGAACGGACTTCAACTGAAATGGTGTGAGACGACCTCACTTCATCCGAATCGCTTTCGTTTCGCCGTTATACGGTTATCGTGCGCATCTCTAGCCTCCAGCCAGGTGTACACGTAACGACGAGCAACCATCTTTCCCCCGCGTTAATTTTACACCAACACACTTTTCGACACATTCGCCAACACTCAGCCACCGTCTGAGGAGAGCGTGAATGCCCAAACGAAGGTGGTGCGCCGTAGGCAGGGACAGCTCATTAATATTTAGACGTATTTTGAGTGGCGAGCCACCACCACCACCACCACCACCACCACCGTCGCCATCACCGTCGCCAACTCGGGCTTCATCGTCGTCGTCATCGTCGCCCGCCACCTTTATACATAATTATACGCGCGAGATTGGCGAGTGTCGGGCGAGCATCGCCGTCTAAAGATTCCCCGCCACATCCAGCCTGGAAATTTTCGTCCCGCAATATACCACAAATCCTTCAGAAACAAAGGTACGACAATCCTCGGCTACACGTCGTTTATCATTGCACGATGGAAGAATGACAACAGTGCAGAATAATATAAGAAAATGCATAATTTTGTGATATATAAGATAGATAATATAAAGTAAAAATAAAATAATGGTTTGTAGGTGAGTTCTTAGTTTCCTCTAAGACCTGTTTGCTAAATCTCAATGTTTGTAAAAACGATACTTGAATGTAGAACAAAAATAAAATTCATGTATTAAGTACGTGTTTTATAGTGTTAGTGAGTTCAATGAATTTTCTGGCAATTCCGTGGGAATTGTAATATGGAAGAGTACTGAACTATTAATCTTGACATATCAGGTTTGGAAGGTAAAGAAGTAAATATAATAGAGACGAGAAAATAACAGTCTAGAAAATAGAGGTGAAGCAGAAATCGATATTTGTTAGCTGTTGTATTAAAATAGACACCCTATGACTACGTGTGCATAGACAGTTAGTGAAGTCTTGCAGACAATTTCGAATTAAATACAGTGAAGTAGGTACAATATTTTATTGGAACTACACTCGTTCCTCAATTCATAGGGCACTGTTTTTACGCGGTAAATTATAACGTTATTTATGCGGTAGGTTTTATGTGCGATCTTAATTTACACGACTAGAAAATATGTTTTGCTATTTGAAATAAACATGAATTTCTGAAACTTATGTGTTCTAGTTTCTATTACGAATATTCTTTCTTTTGTACTGACTGACTTTATTTACGCGGTGTTTTATTGACGAAACAATAAAAATGTAATTTTGTGTAGGAAATTAATTGAGATTACACACACACACACACACACAAACACACACACACACAGAGTTGACATTGGAAATAATTAAAATTGGTGGCTCCCCAAAACATTTAACATTATCCCGTATTGTCGCATTTGTAGTTAAAGAGTCACGGAACACTGAAGTTTATTGAAAAGGAGGAATGAGAGAATCGAGAAGTTTCGATAATAGAAGAAAATAGTTTGACTATCGCCTTTCGAACCGTTCCCCGTGTAATTTCCCGTGATCATGTCTTATTCACTTGGTTGCTGTTAATTAACCCTTTCCCGTATCTACCCCACACCAGAAAACGTTGATGAAGGATAAAGCAGACAGACCGAGGGGAGCTGAGATATTCTCGTCCGATATCGTCAAACTTTTCAATCTTAACAATACCCACCTTTGCAAAAGTAACGATAAAAAATATTCTATACATTTTTCAAACGTATATAAAAAAATATGCATCTCCTCCGACCATTAATGATTAGGAAATATTTAAGAAGCAATGACTTGTATTTAAATTATTCACTTTTGGTTAATTTTAAAAATTAATTTCCATATCTTCTCCTAGTGATAATAATAACGATAACACGAAGTATTTATGTAAACCAAAAGCTGTCTGATTATACACATTCCGTTTCCCCTAACTCTCAACTTCAATATGTACATCTCGTTTAATCAAATTCATTTAGAAAAAGATCTCTACACTCGTAAAGCAATATTGAAGAAATAATTACTTAATTTTTTTCAGTTCACGTGAAAAGGTTACGATATTTTTGGTATTCGTCAAGAATATCGCTGTAGGAAATTATGTGGATTGCAGATTAATTACATCAATACGTGAAAGCAGTCTCATAACAGTCGTTCAAATCACCAAGTTTATTCGTCCAAAATCGGATAACTCCGAATCGACCAATTCACCGACTCCGCACTCTGAACACTTGCCAATTTCCAGCAACTAAATAACATTCTAAAACCCGTTAGCATTGGCTTCTATCAAACAGCTGCAATTTGACCGATAATAAAGGAATCTTGGCAAAGGCTCGAGTCGATAGCTCCGGAATAATCACTTCTCAGAAGATGCAGCGTGACTAACATTTCCATTCGCACACGGTTATTCATTACCCATTGCCAAGACCCTCATTTGGCTCGTGTCGATCGGTTGGACAGTTAAGATCTGCCAATCGATGTCCTAATGTCACACAACGATACAAATATCACAAAATTCAATTGTGCAAAATGATGCACCACTATTTATACTGCAGTATCGGTATTATAGTCCGGGAAATAGTAAATTTACAGGAGAAAATGAATGAAAGGTACAAGATAATACTTTATCTTAGTTCGAAATGACCCAGCTTCAATGTGAACTAACTGCAATGTCTTATAAGATACGCCCGTATACGCTTTTATAATAAAAATAATAAGTACAAAGAATATTTTCACTTATCCCATACACTAATCGACCAATCTCAGAGTATCTCTATCGAAAACAGTAACACAGATTGAAACTAACATACCCAAGACATAAAGGATTTATCAAAACTTGTTGGCTGTTTCGCTGATCACCATCGTCATGCAATTCAGAAAATGTTTAGCCTCTTGCTTAGGGAATACATGCCACATACGACAACATGTTTCTATCCCAAAATCTCCTATTCCACTCTCCAATGGTCTCATTGCATTACATATTTCAGATTGCTCTATAACCTCTTTATAAACTCCTTAATACACAAAACTAATTGCACATATCAGTAAAATGGGTACAAACAAAATTCTTCTCGCGAGACTCTGCCAAGCCTGAATTTGTTACCTGCGCAAGGGGTTGAAATGAGGGCCCCAGTTGAAGGTAAATCGACAGGATCGAGGTCGAAAAAAAGGCGAGCCAGTTAGCGAGCAACGTGGCCCGGCCTTCTTTTCCAAGGTCCCTAATCGATTGCCACGGGTTTTAAACTTTACGCCGCCAGCACCGTCGTCGTCCCCTTTCGCGCTCCCGAGCCGTTCTTCCGTTCAGTTCGCAAAGTCGCTGGCGGCAGGACGAAGCCGAAGGAGGAACGAAGCAGGAGAGGCCGGGAACACCGAGGACCGGGAAAAGCGTGCACCCGGTGAAGAAACAGAGAGACGACGGCGAGGGTACGATGGGCGGGTAGCAGAGAAGGGGGAGGAAGAAGGGGGGTGAAGTCTGTAAATTTTCTTACATTTTATGAGCCATCAGAATTTCATAACCTCGAGCCAGTCCGCGTGGTACTTTGCACGGGAAAAGTTTCCGTTGGCTCGGTTCTCTTACCCGGCCGTTCTCGCCGCTCCTTTCTTCCCAGTTTTTCGCCCCCATGCCGTTTCGCTTCCTCGCAGCACCAACGGAACAGAATTGGAAACAACTGAGAGTAGATTGCAACCCGATGCACGCAGGAATGCGGAAGAACCGCGATTATGGTCTTTGAGAGTACCGTTACTCTCTCTTTCTGGTTCTTTTGCTGTTTGATATTCTATCGTTGCCTGTTGTATTTTGAAGTGGGACTGGATAATTTGCAGCGTAGGAAACTTGGCACAGAACTGAGAAAATATCACTTCTATATTTTTAAATTATTGTAAATGTTAGTGTACTTATCGTATTTCGTTGTATAACGGGTAGTTCATTTCTATGTATGTCGGAATAATCGAAATGACAAGCTTCTGGCGTAAGGTAGTTTTGTTGGTTTGTTCAGTATTGTATTCGAATACGAAGGCTGACCAATGAAAGGAACACGCACCGAACATTTTTGCGGAAACTATTTCTTAACCTTTCAGAAAAATCTGCCGATATCGTGTCGGTATGTACTTTTGTCAAATGAAAGCCACCAAGAATAATATACCGCCGTTCAAATGTTAATTGCGAGCATGTAGATGCAACACAATGGGAACAATGCGATGAATAGTATCAGCGCCTCGTTTCTGCAACGTCGCTGCTGGATACTCTCATTGAAGAGTTGCGAGTCGCGATATCACTTTCTCCTTCGATTCATTGATTCGTCGCGGGTGCACGCGCTCCTCCCTATCGGCGATACTATTCGTCATCGCGCGGCTATTTCATTGCTGCCGCGTGTACCCCACTCCGTTTTAAGACCCTTATACATGTTGAGACTCGTCCTGAGACATATATCGGTATAACTAATAGATTTGAGCCTTTTTCACCTTTCATACGATATATTATGGTTGGACTGCAGATATTTATGCATTTACGAGAAATGATAGTAAAAAACTACGGAGAGCGATCATAATGTGGAAAAACATAAGAAATATTCAAAGTATAGAGTTTTTATAATATCGGCTAGGAAAAATTTTCAACGTAATCATATTGTACTAAGTATGTTGTTCAAAGGTGGAATTTATATAAAGATCCACAGTTCAGTTATGATAGATGTATCATTATCGAGGTCTCATGACTCCCGTATCAGCTTCAAAGTCTTTTTGAGACTTGTCTCGGTACATACTTCAGAACAACCGATGGGTTCGAGTCTTATTTATTTTTCGTATGATATATCAATATGTTCATATTGTAGAAACAGTAAACAATTCTGGAATTCATCGCTTATCTTAAGACATGTCTCGAGACATGTCTCATCGTGTATATGGGCTTTTATCGTCGTCGACAAGCTGTCTCCGCTTTTCCCGGGCCCGGACGATTTCGGCGGTTCACCGATTAACCGAGAACGCGAGACCACGAACCGACGAACGGCCGCGGTAAATCCCTCGGCCGACATGCTCGCGTGTCCCGCGGTCGTGCACTCGCGTGACTGCGTGCTTAAATGGCTTGACGTGCTTGACGCGACCGTGTCGATCGCGGACTCGTAAACCCCTATCTGCATGACAGTTCCTTTTTTCAGTGTATACACAGATTTTTCTTCCGCGACCAACAACTTCGACACTGGGCACACGGAATATGTTGCTTTTGTTGAGTAGACCTCTTTCATTAATCTCTAGGAAGGTTTATAACGATAGATATAGGTTTTCAATTGTTTGTGACATCGTGAAACGCGAAAGTTACACATGAAGCTATTTATTCATAAATATACAAGAAAATGGAGTGTTTAAGATCCTAGATGAAGAATTTAAGATGTAGAAAAGATGTAGACTTATGAAAATGTGAGAAAACGGATGCATGAAAAAGGATTTTTATGTCGCCGCGCTTTTCAGTTTTTCGTAGACACATTTAGCGGTGGTGTAGCGCTCTAACCAATTAACTGTATTAATTCAAGTTGATTACGACGTGTCTTGTGTATTGATAGCTAATGCTACTTCGTAATGAATGCTGCAATGTATAATCTGTTTTTCATGCACTAAACTGTTTGGTAACTACTAATTTATAGCAGATTATTGTAAAATACCACTGTCAATCATTATAAACGTGAACAGGAATATAAATGCTCAATAATGTGACGGCATAAGCTAAATAGTAGTCGAATGTATGATAATTTATCGTTACTTCATAGCAAATATACATCTCAAAGTAGATACAGCTAATAGGAATTAAAATAACTCTTGCCTTCAAAGTGAATTAACCCGTTCATTTTGGTACTTATTATAATGCACATAGAACAGGGAAATATCAACAGCATACTGATCAATCTCAAATAATAAATGTTAACTAAACTACTTATATCTTCCACATTATCATAAATATAAATTTAGATTAACTTTTAACTGCATTTAGAATTTTCTTTGAAAGTTCTAAAATTTCTAACAGATTCGTTATCCTTACACTTATTAATGACTCGTCACTGAATCAGGCACAACTCTACACTTGTTCAAGGAAATTGTCAAATAATATCACAACTACAAGAACAAGAAATATTTCCGCGTATCGGGTCCTCGTAAACCGGCGGAACAAACAAGAAGAAAATGTCGCGTTTCCGTGATCACTCGGGGGAAAAAATGGCGCGCGCAAAACTTCCTCGAAGAACGCGCACCTTTTTTCCATCGAAACGAATTCACGAGCGTCCCCGTAATAGCCGTAGCCGGGCCGGTCTCGTCTCTTTTTTCCGTTGGAAATTGCTTCACAAGATAGGCTGCGAGTGGGCGGTTCTCGATGCCGTGCAAGCGCCGAGAATAGAATAAAGGTCGTCCTTGCCAAACGATGAAAGCGCAGACCGGCGAGTAGAAAAGCTGAGAGACGCGTCGGCCATGTTGTCAGCAAACTTTCGTCCTCCCTCTTAAATATAAATGTAT
Source organism: Nomia melanderi (assembly GCF_051020985.1). Classification (NCBI taxonomy): domain Eukaryota; kingdom Metazoa; phylum Arthropoda; class Insecta; order Hymenoptera; family Halictidae; genus Nomia; species Nomia melanderi. The sequence continues at coordinate 7,011,740 of NC_135004.1, read as the reverse complement.
ACGCGAGAGTTGGAACGATAAAGCGTCTTCCTCCCGTGACTTCCACGTAGCTACAGTCCGCATTATCTTGCCAGAACGTTTCTGCACAGACCCCGAATGATTGAGAGACAACCGATAAACAAAGGGTTCTCAGAAGCACGAGAGACAGCAATAGAGATTCCGGTTACACGTTGGATGGAAAATCGTATTTGGATAAAGTATATCTTCAAAGAAATATTTTATAATATTTATGATTTCATATCGTTTTTCTAGATAATTCGCTGTAACATCCATGTGTTATCCAAAGTACATTGGAATTGAGAAAAATTCACATGTTAACCTGTCTTGATGAGTTTTTGATATCTCAATGCCATCTTTGTTGGAAGCTTCTTTGATTAGAATAATTGTTACGTCTGGCACTTGCGATCCTTTTGAAAATGTGGCGGTTAATTGTAAGAGGTAAGTTCTGTATTGATATCTGATGGTGATTTCTAAACGGCTGAGAATTGTCTCGGTTACGTTGATACAAGTTGGACCGCATTAGGTGATCGCGTATCTAGAAGCCTTTATCACCCTTCATCACGAAACAGTTTTGGCCAATCGGCACTGGCAACACGCGCCACGAAATAATTGCAGTCATTCCGAACCATTCCGTTTATTGGCCGAGATAATCTCATCGCCGTAAGTCCACGTTCTGTCCATTTTGCCGTTCTACGTGACGCCCGACTAAATTCGTGGGAACGTCACAATGTAGAAGAGATTTTCTAAAGGATGAGAATATTGACTAGCTTCCATAACATAAAGAAATTATTTTTATATTAATCAACAATGAAATATAAATTTATATTTTCCGAATATATAGATATAAAATTTAATACGAGTTTAATAGCAAACATTACAAACATTTTCAGTCGAGCATTGACAAAAAGGGTAAGCGTCTAACATCTGACAACAATGAACCGAATATTCTATCAAATTCACATCTAATAAAACCTCCAATAACTTTCATTCACAAAAATGAACCTACCTACGAGAAACAACTTCGTTATCGAATGAACTTCGATTTCATTTATCCCTATTGTACTGTTCGGTTTCACTCATTAAAAATCGACAACGTTCTTTGTTCCGAATCAGCGATCACGGGGGAACTCGGAGAAACGAATAGGAGCGAAATACCGGGAGTTCGTGGCACGGTACACGGTTCTCCCGTGCACAGCGAAGCAGAAGCAGTAGTGGAAGTGTCCGACAATGTTCAGCCAAACAGCACGATTCAACGAACGGCGCGGTGGCGATGTTGAAGGCACACGCGTACACGTATGGTGCCAGTTCACCGCGAGACGGCCAGCGATATTTCACCGAGGCAAATCGGGTGAAATGGTTCAGAAAGGATCGAATCATCCGCGTTTTGGTCGAGCCATTCGAGCACACCCCACTGTCGTTGTCTTTATCATTCTCCGGTGCCGGGCCCCTCTCTTTTCCCGGCTCTCATTCTATCTCGCGCACAGGTGTTTACCCGACCGTGCACAACCCGACACTACTGTCCCCTTTTCCCGGTTCTTTCCTCGTACGATCATCGCCAGATTTATTTCTCATCGAGCGGAAAACAATCCGCTCCTGTTTACGGAACGAGGGACGTATAGATCGGTTACCCATTTGCAATGTTCAATCGTGACGTTAAGGAATAATACCGTCACTTAGTCATACGATCACCATTACTACAAACAAGAAAACAGAAAAATACAAAAATTAAAAGAAGAAAACATAGTAATACCAACAGTTCTTGAAGGCATATCGAGAAATCACGCGTTCACCAAAGCGCACCACGTAATGTTCACACGACGAACCGATGCCCGAGCACAAGAACCGGCGATCCTTACGAGGATATGACAGACAACATAAAACCAACATTGTCGCTCCTACTTACAGTAATATCGCATGAATCCGTGGGACCATCTGACACTGGGCTTTCTTCTCCCTCTCTTTCCGCTTGTAGCGCAGCGATTAAATTCACACCTGTCTCCCGTGGGTGCGAGCCAACGGAAATCAATGGTAACGTGCACGCCACGGTTTTTCTCGGCTAGCGATGCGCGCCGTGGTGGATGCTTTGGTACGCGTACTCGCGCGGAAATCGTCGTGGAAATCCTCCCGGCCGTGGATATCCTCGCAGTCGGTCGTACGTAACGATCCCCCGCTCATGCCGTGAGAATCTCTCGCGGCCACTTGTCTTGGGTAGCCGCCAGGAGCCGCGGGGGCTTCAGAGAGGAGGAGAGGCCCGAGCGAGAGCGGCTCACGCAGCGAGAGCAAGAGGAGGAGGAGGAGAAGGAGGAAAAGGAGGAGGAAGAGGAGGAGGCGACGGTGGTGACGGTGCAGACAGAGAGGTAGGACGAAGAAGGTGGATAGTGGTGTGCGCTGGATGGAGGTAGCGGTGATTCCAACCTCACGACGAAAAGGGGATGAGGAGAGGAGTCGCCGGAGGTAACGCGAGTGAGAGGGCGGAGGTATTCCGCCCCACCCGTACTCGTCTCTGATTGGACCACCCCCGCTAGCTTTACCCCGGCCATCCCTCTCCCTGTCCTCCCGCCGTCCTCCGTAGCCCCTCACCACCTCCTCTTACTCTTCTTCATCCTCAGCGTTCCTCCTCTTCCTCTTACAGCTCCTCCGCCGCCTCCTCCTCCTGCTTCTTTTCCTCCTCCCACCTCCTACGCCGTTCTCCTCGTCATCCACCTCATCCACCTACTCCCTGCAGCCACGCCACCTCAAACCTCCTCTTTTCTCTCTTCTGCGCGTCGCGCAAATGCAGCCTTCTAGTCGGGCGCCGTTTTCTCTTCTTCTTCTTCCCGTTCGCGCCACCTCGTTCTCTGTCCGCCGGCACGCGTAAGAACGCCCGCCTCTTTTTCAGATGCAACCGGAAAACAGGTGCGGAAGCCGGCCGTGGGGATTCCGGGATTTCTACTGGCTAACGGGCTGGAGAACCCATCGCCGTTCACTCGGTTCCTGCCGTTCCCTATGCTTTATTCCCCAGGATCTCCGGCCCTGATGCCGCGTCCGCCGAGAACACCCATCTCCCGTTCCCTGCGTTCTCCCGTTCGCGAATTTACGAAGGACCGGCGACCGACTACCGCCATACGCCGGCCTCGCCGCGCGTTTCGCTCCGGCTCGGAGGACGCGCGCTCAGCCCCTTGTCCCCCAGCGAGCTTGGCAGTTCCGTACCCCCGCAGTGTATCGCAACGCATCGGTAAACTGCCTCCGGAATCCTGCTACCGCGCCCCTTCCGGGCCCCCCTTCGCTACGCTCACTCCACCCTCGGTCTTTCCTTCCGTGCGCCTCCTTCTTACCCCCCTACCGGACCCATCGGCAGGGCCACGTCTCGACGTTACCTTTTATGATTATTTATTTTTATCGGGATCGATAAAGGGCGGCGAAACTCACCTCCCGCTGCCAATTGAACGCGTCTATCCTGGAGAAAGCCCGGCCAATGGCATTTGGCTTTTGGGAAACAGCAGGATGGAGAGTCTTCGCTACCGAGACTGGCTGCCACGGGGAAGTTTGCTGGGGATTCTTCGGCTGAGACCAATTATACGTGGATCACAGTCGCGACTTTACGGACTTTCTTTGGATTTGTGGATTACGTTTGGGCTTGTTGAGTGTTTGGATTAGATGTGATGGTAATGTAATGATATGTAGATTATTAATATCATTAAGAGTTGAAACGACTGTCAATTTTTTGAATGGCTGCGTAGATTCTTAGTAACGATATTTTTATATGGGCTGTTGCTCACGTAATAAAGAAAATATTAAGAATAACTTCGATAACAGATTTTAAGAACTGACATTCCTACTTAAAACATCTAACATTGGAACCGCACCGAAACAACCATTTGAGTCTTTCAAACTTCTGTTTTTCCCCCGACTAATGTTAAATACTCAACTTTTATGCAATTACATAATCCCTCGTATAAATTTACCTTCTTATCCCAGTAGCTGTCCTATTTATTAGCATATCGTTCACTAATGCATAATATTTCCCAGCGTATTAATGTTTCAATCCTTAAGCTACCCAGTTACCAGTTCATAAGTTAGTTCGAAATTTCGAACTAAATTTTCCATTCACTTATTTATCAGAATATTACTCTGTGTACACTGACCGCCAAAATAATCGTTCTCGAATACAAATCGGATTCCATGCAAGCTGGCCATCCACGGAACCAACCAGAACCGTCGCATTTCGAGCGAAATAAATGATTCGCGCGTATCGACTGTAAATTACGGCGCGTTTGATAGGGGCTGCGGGGAACGGAAGGCATCCGGGACAGGAGACGGACAGGGAGCAACGGCGAGGATGCCTTAAGGCGACGGCATTTCGATAATTGGAAACCAATGAGGCGGTGGTGGGAGGGTTTTCGGGGTAAAAATCAACCCTTCCACCGTACCTTCGGGCCCTAATGAAGCGAACCTTCGCCATTGCCTACCGACGTGCATGCCTCCGCGTCCTATTAATTGCCTGCCCCTTCGACTTCCCGTCCCTTCGCCATCGTCGTCTATCGTTCTCCCCCCGTCCTCACCCAGCCCCCTCGTGCGCGCCCATCTAACCCTTTCGCCTCCTCTTCTTACGCCGCGACGGCGTCTCGCAGCTACCCGCGATAGTGCATTCTTCGACAAATTGGATCACGCTATCGTGCGAGCGCCCGACGCCGACGGTTCCAACGGCGCGCCGCGAGGCCTGGATAACCGGTCATGCCTCGATCCGGTTTGCATTATCGTTGCAATTCGTGGATTTTCTGGGAAACGTGTTCTTCTGCTTCGATGTTCCATTATGTGAAGAAAAGGGACAATGTCTGAGATAACGGAATTTTTCGGAAGTCCACAGAATCGAAGGTTCTGTTGGGATACGATTTTGTGTTTTTGGGGGCTAAAGGATGTAACAGTTGCTTATCTGGCGAATAACTGGAAGTTGTGAAAATTGGGGGCAAATGTAAGTGTGGAATTGTGGTTATTAGTTCATAGTTAGCTGCAATTCTTCGGTTTCAAATAGCTCGAGTTCGGTGGAGTTAGCTGGAGAATATTTTGTTGTTTCAGATACTTTGATTACGTAAAGTTATCCTCGGTCTTATAATTGCGTAGCCATTAGCAGGGAGTTTCGAATGTACGAAACTAATTTCCGAGATGAATAAGTGCTTAGTACTTCCTATTCTATTAGCCAATGTAGGAAGTAATATGTTATTGTATTTATTTTGATAAAAGTTTGTGATGTTTTCGAATGCAATATGAAAATAGGAAAAATACAATTATTCTCTTTAGCTCTACTATTTTTTCATTTTAGTCATTGACAATGTGTACATCAGCAATTGTGTTACGAAAAGATTATCACCAGTAGAAAATTATCTTTGAAATAACGATATAACTGACCTTATTCCATTGTAACATAAAAGTGAATATCGAACAAACGCAATCGAGCTATTTGAATAGCAAATAACGAGAAATTCGTTTCATTAAAGTTCACAAATATGTGCTTTGTTCGATAACTCCGGGTGAAAATTGCATGTTGCCGAACCCGCGTTAAAAAGTTCATAAAACGTGCGAGTATCAGCTTCGCAGCCGTACCCGTAACAATCTGAAATTTGCATAATTGACAGAACGAGGTGGCCGATAATATCTCCCGGCGAAAATAAAGCCGATGCATGCGATTCACGACAGAATATCCGCTTCCTTATTGTTCAATTCGGGACGTTTAAACGGACCGCGGTTTATCATTCCCGGCGTATATTTATGTCGCCGATAAAAAGCCGTCACGGCGTGAATTGCCATCAACCCTGAGTTACTTTAACCGTGACGAAACATTACACGTTACCTCGTCGGCCGTATTCATTATGAAGAATGCCTTCATCGCATTTAATCAATTTCTTCAAAAAAGAATTAGAAAAAATGGTGAACTGACCAATTCAATGAAAGAATAAGAACATCAAGAAGTTGTCGCGCTACAAATGATCTAGGAAGATCTAAAAAACCAAGCAGTTATTTCGTAATTGAAAATTTCATACAATCAAATCAGTTTTGTATACTTCAATCTAAGAAACTATTTAATACAATTATTGCAAAATATTTGATGATTTAACGGAAAATATCTATACACACATCACTCAAAAATATCCAAAACATTTTGGAGAAGTAAATGGAAAGACATCATGTCGTGCTTTTCCACTGGGAAAGTAAACATTATAGTTTAAAAAAAACTGATCAGGTATTTCTAAAAAGAATTCTACACAAAACAACTTGCCAGATTGCAGAATGAAACGTTGAGAGAAGTAGAAAATTATTAAATGCTTTTTAGAGAGACAGTGAAGAATTTTTAAATAGGGCACGTGTAACGGGCGTTTCGGCGTAAGACACCGCAGTCGTTGAAAATATCGGACGACGGCCCTTGGCCCGCGGCTTTAAGGTTGTGCGAGGTTAGGGCCACTCTCCAAGTAATTCCGTTAGGTAGGCCTCGAATCGATATAATCAGCGAACGTGCAGGGGGTGAGTTTTCACCCCTGTTGGTTGCTTCACTGCGATTCTTCCTCCTAAATTCGAGCCCCGAACGCCCTGTAATCTTCGGACGCCCTCCAACCAACCCTTATTCCTCTGAAGGGAGCGCCACCCGACACGAACCTATCCGACGGTTTGAACTGGTGTCATCGTGAAGAAAAGTGTCATGAACATCGGCCCAGAAAATAGTGTCTTGACTTATACATCATTCTACGCTCGTCGCATCTGAGTATTTCATCAATTTTCATGAAAACAGTTTAGCTTTGAAGGGTGTATTCTCGAATGAAGATCACGATGATTGTCAGTGGAAAATAACACTTCAATTTCACAGTGTGATCAAAAGACAGGAAACAACGAGATTGTAATTTAGATAAATAATAATTCTAAAGCTTGATATTTCTTTGCAGATAAGAAATAAATTCTGTTTTGTACAGTATAAATAAACTGCACGAACACCTACATTCCAAATAACATATCAAATATAGAAATAATATATATTTTTCCACTCCCCCATCTCTAATCTAATAACATTAATCAAAGTTACTAGCATTTTAATAAGATCCTATCTCGATAACGCCTGGCATTAGATATCTATTCTTCAATCAACAATAAAACAAATACATACTTAAGTTAGCTGATCCAAGGCACTCCACAAGATTCACGAAGTGTCTCAATGACCTTCTTCTCAATCGTCAGATAGATTTGTTCATCATTGAGCACCAATCACACACAAGTAAAACCAGTGTCACGGTATCGAGTCAAACGACGAGTTCAGCCTTGTCAACGCGAACGTGCACCGACGGCAACGTCGAACATGGTCGTGGATGAAATGGTCACGCGATTTTAATCCGAAAACGAATTTCTTCGAGAGCAGGTTTTGTCGATGACGAAATCAAGACGCCAGGATGAACATGGACGCGAGATGTAGCACACCCCGAGACCTAGACACTACTGAACCAGCCCCATGGCAAACCTTGTTAACGGCAGTCGACAACCAAGTTTAAACTTCGGGTAACAATTCCCCTACCAACTCGCTCTCTCATTCTCTCTCTCTCTCCGTTTCTCTCCTCGCGTGCTCTCCCTCTCCTCCTCCCCCGCAGACATCGTTCCTCATCCCCCTTTGTCTCTGCGGTTCCTCGTGGACGAAGCTGATAGAAGTATTCCGAAGAAGCGGTCGTGATTAATCATCCGATCGCCGAGGTCATTGGTACCCTGCGACTGTTGCGGACCTGGGAATGTAGGAGGGGTTGCAAGCATTTCCGTTAAAAACTTTCGTGAGACGTGTTCCGCGAAGTTGTGTTTTAGGGGATCGGATCCTGAATTGCTTAGGAGCCACGTCGCGCGACACACGGCCGTTACAACACCGAACTTTCTGGTTTTTTGGAGACGTGTGTTATAATTGATATGGGGAACGGTGTCCGGGTGAAGAAAATAAGGTGTTCGGAGGAAAGAATGTGAGACGTGAGAGATGTTGAGAAAATTGTAGTACGTATTATGAAGGGAGATATTGGGAGGTTGTAATGTCTGGTTTGGATTGTAGATGATGATGGAGGTTGTTGTAAGCTGAAATGTTTTATACGTAAGAAATCTATAGAAGTGATTCAGAAAATATAGTTTCAAGATATTATCGAAAATGTTAAATGTAGTAGGAATAAGTTGGTTTCAAAGAAATTAAAGATACAATGCACCTATTAGTAAGATAAACCTTATCGCAGTCAATAGATAAAAACGACCAAAGTTCTATATAAAATCAACCTCCATAAAATATAAGAATCATGTACCTGCACTAAGGCAGCAGCAATTTCAAACACTCCCGCAAACATCCAACGCGACCAGTTACAATCGAAAAATGACTGCACACCCAACAAACATCGAAGTCACTGAACGGTAACCATCGGCGCACACAGGCGCATAGCATAGCCGAACCCAAACAGAAGTTCCGTCACCGGGTTACCACTCCGGGTAACTGGAAGCCTAAGTTGAAGCGGAATCGAGTTAAGACGACGTCACGAAACTCTGAATGGTACCAAAGAAGTCCCCTTGTACTTGGCCTTGATCGGGGTCTGTCTTTGGAAACCAGGACGAAACACGCCAGCTGTCGTTAACCCCGAATACCGGTGATCCTTCGTGGCCGAAACAGGGAAGCAAGAGAGAGACAGAACGAGAGAAAGAGAGAGTGAACTCAGGAAGGCAGCGGCGGCGGTAGCGCCGGCGGTACCCCCAAGTTCACCGGCGCAACCTTCCTAAGCGGCGCGTTGGTGCGAAACTTGGTAGTCGCGTAACAAGAAAGAAGTAACTATCGTTGGAGCGGACTAGTTTGTTCAATGGCACGGGCCGCGAGAGCGTTCGCTCTCCGCGGGGGCAACAGAGGGGAGCCGATGGTGGTCGGCGAAGAGGCTGGCGGGGGACGGGACCAGCTGTTGAGAGGGGATCGGAGGGGAAGAGGAAGGGAAGGTGAGCCAAAGTTCTTCGCAAGAACAAGAACAAAGTTCCAAGCCAAAGCGCTTCTCTCCTCTCCTCTCCTCTTCGCCGGTTCTGATCCTTTATCTCTCTCTCTCTCTCTCTCTCTCTTTCACTTCCGTCGTCCCTCCCTATTACGTATCCGTGCACCCTTGCAGATGCGCGTACTTCCCGCGACCAGCTCACCTTGGAAACTTTGACAAAAATCAAATTCCAAGTGCACGCGTTGCCCCAGTCGAGGCCTTCGCCCGCGAACTTCAGCAACGGGGAACGCCGCGAAACTTGCCCGCCAAGAGGATCGGTCTCGCGCGAGTCGCCGCGCCGCGTGGTACACGGCGTTCATTGGCGTTCCTATCGGGATTGCGAGTGTTGTGATATTTGTCTACTTGGGGGATACTAGAATTGAAGATGATTAGCTTTGTTTTGTACTACTTTCCTAGACTGTGTCTTTGGTGTGTTTTAGGTGGAGTGATTGTTTGGTTATGTTCGTCAGGGTTTGATATAGCGGAGATTTATGTTTGCAATAGATTATAAGGTGGAGATAAGACATACGTCACTGTTGCAGTGGTACCAGTGCAGAGATTGCAAAAAAGACTTTGCCTTTTGTCTTTCAGTTTTGTTAGTTTTTATAATGCATTGATAAAGAAGACACTATCGAAGCAGAATTACTTGAATTTTCCAACGGTGTACCGTATTGGAACCTTTCTTTGGGGATCTGCATACTCAGACATCAATTTCGAAGAAGTGACTCAACAAATACGACGTATCTCGAAGTAATACGAGTGGTATCAGCAATCGTGCACAGTCCAATACGTTTTATGTCAATATTTACATATACAAGCTTGAAATCGCTCTAACCTCTCGAAGATCAAGCGACATACAAAAAAAAACAGAAACTAGGGGCACAGAACCTACGAACTCCAATAGTTCACTTTCGAAGATAGAGATGAAGGTAATTAAGTCTCCGATAGAGAATAAACAAACTACCTTTTTCACGATTAGTACTTACTTCTTGGAAGCTGCCCTAAGTCCAGCCGCAGTGTTGAGGGGTCGCACGTCGGGGATCCGCGCGGAACCCGGCGGCGGGCGAGCGAGCGCGGTCACCACCGTTAAGGGAACGAGGGCGGCGCGTTTCGGTTCCGACGATGACGATGCGTGAAAGGGCAAGAATCGTGCGTGTCCGCGGTATCGGAAAGCGGAGCCGATGGACCCGTGGATCGACGTTAGTCAGCCGAAACGAGATCCGTCCAAACGGTCCGCGCCGCGACGTCCGACGATGAGCGCCGATTTTCCACGAGCAGCCCCGAGAGGTCGTGCACGGCGTCAGTAGGAGGACGCCGTAGGAAGAGGAGGTGGAGAACGAAGAGACGGAGGTGGAAGTGGAAGGAGCCAGAGGAGGATTTCGAGCTGGTATTGGTGAGGAGAGGACCACCGTCGCGTCACTACACCGTCGCGTCGGGACCTCGCTCGGTTGTGTGTAGCCTCGTGAGGAGTTAGATTAGAGGAGAGCGAGGGAGGAGAGAGACGCCGTGTGATCCAGAGAAAGAGAGAGAAAGGGGGACAGAAGTATCGTGGAGCGAGAGAGAGGATCGATGGAATCGCGGACGGAAAGAGGGAGAAAGAGGAATAGCTTGAAGGAAGGAGAAAGACGGGCAAGAGAGAAAGAGAGAGAGAGAGGAGGTTCGATGCGCGCTACCGTGAGCCAGTGTTGGTGAGAGTAAAACTTTTCTCGCTTGTGTTCGTACGCACGCATCGACTCGCCTTCGAGGAAGGGAGTAAGGGGGCAGGCAGAAAGAGAGAACACAGAGAGACGAGAAGAAGAGAACGAGGGAGAGAGAGAGGAGGAGAGAGAGTGTGGCGGATGAAGGTGGAGGTGGTGGAGGAGGAGATGGAGGAGGAGGAGGAGAAGGATAGGGCGTAGTACGATTTTGCTGGTACGGAGACGAGCTCCCAAGCAAAACGCGTGGTCCACCTCCGAGTTATTTCCTTTTCCAGCCATCCTCGACCACCTACCACCCATCCTGCCACCCCCTCACCTCCTCGCCAGCCTCCGCCCCCTTTGCCGACCCGTCTCTTAGAGTGCCTGGACGGTGGCGCAAATTATTACCCGTCGCAAGTGCATTTTTTCTGTTGCCCTGGCATCGCGTTCTCGCGCCGTCGCCGAGACCTTACTCCTCTGGACGCCGGGGAACATCAGCCGTGTAGCGGAAAAGTCGCGGGGAACTGTCAACGGCAAGCTTTCGTTCACCGTAATTGGGGAACCAATGGAGATTTGAGCTGACGATGAATTTCATCGATCGTCGGATTAAGTCTTTTTATTTCTTGGTTGGCAGCATCTTTGTCTCGAGACGAAGGAAACGTGTGAAGAACTTTCGCGTCCTGTTCGTTAAGTTTGTCTTTTGTCTACTTGCAACGTACACATGAACAGATTGAAGTCCTGTGGTTTAGTTTCTGGGGGTGAAAGCAGTATTAATTCTTGTGCAATATTAGCAAAAGTTATGTAGATTCTGATATGTGTATTGACGCATAGTTCAAAAGTCCTTATGTGGACTGACTATATATCGATTAAACCACTGATTGTTATGTTTCTTTCGATGGGAAATATTTACTAGAGATTAAACTAGATGGTTTAAAGGGCTGTTATTTCTTGTGAGGTTGTAAGAAATATCTATGCCGATGGCGACTCGAAACTTTATTTTCGAATCTTTGGTTTGCCTGACTTGTAAGCATGGAAACTACTAATCTCGTGTTCAACTCGTGTGTACGTTGGTCTTTTATTATGTACCTTTGAAGAGAGGAACTATACTTATTTGTATGAGAATACTATGCATGTTGGACATATTATTCATTTGCAAAATGCATCATTTATTAAAAAATAATACGTGTGTATTATTACATTACCATCAAGAACTAAAGGTAAAAGTTGGTACCATGATTCTAGTCGAATAAAAAGGCTTTATAGTCCTCTTCATCGTCCCAAATGAGTTCGCGACCTCCTAGTCCCAACTATTTCTATTTTATACCACTGAATCGCTTCTTTCGGTTTCATTTCACGAATTCCTTAACCCAGTCGATATTTACGTATATAATTCAATTCAACTAGAAGTTCATTGCAATAATATTTTGGTGAAAGCATTATTCAGGTAACAATTATACCTATGCAGCTTATATTTCAACTCCGCAAATTTATGCTTGACTAATTATATACCGGAAATTCAGCAACGTTCTATAAACGAACGCCCGTAATATGTAAACTCGATACAATTCTATATCTAATAATATAAGAGAAACAATGGTGAAAATTTCAATCTAAATTCAATAAATGCGAATGCTTCTTATTTTTTAGAAATCTAGAAGGGTGCAACCCCAAACGTCATCAACGATTGTATACTTGCTCTTATGTTGCAGCACCATACCAATTCTACCTCGTCTGCAATTTAGTGCATCCTTCTACACATTTGCCTTCAAAAATCAGCAAAACGAAAAAGTAAAACCATTTCCACAGCTTTGTAATCGTAAGTGTACAATTTTCCCTACCATATTACATTCCGTACTTAAATATGTACATAATAAAATTCTTCCTCTTTTATACGAAATATAATCTTGCCGTAATCAATATTTAATCTCTGAAATAAACGTGCACTTCCCTAGAAAGAATTCCTCTCCTTTTCTCCGACAAACTATTAACGACAAAGCAGCACTGATGAGCGGAATTTCAGAAGAAATCCTAAAGCAATAAATTCACCCCTTACCTTACATTAATTACATTTTCGAAATGACGTTAAAAAGTATTTTACAAAGTAACAGAAGGAACACACGGGATGACCTGAAACCAATACAGTAACCGCAACAAGCGTAATCGTGAAAGAAGTCGGGAGACGAGGATTAGAAACACGACTCCACAGTCCTCGGTCCACTCCTGACGACTGCGGCAGGAAGAAAGGATGGTCCGGTGTATCGTGCGTGAAAATCGAAGATACCTTATGATCGCGGACAGCAGCTCGTTCGTCGACGGTAGGCGGACTACCGAACGTCGAGTTTAATGCAGATTAAGGAGCGCGGGGGCTGGAGGGTCCTTTGTAGAACGCGTTTCGTTCGGTATTAGCTGGAAGTAGCTCGTAGAACCGTGGTATTACCTGGAATTACGTCTCAATCTACCGTGGCCGTCGACTAAACTAATATTAAAACTTTTAACGTAGTTAGAGCGCGGCCCGTGGTTGCTTTACCGTCCGTGAAGCTGCTCTCTCTCTCTCTCCCTCTTCCTTTCCTCTCTCCTCCCTGTTCCTTTAACCCTCGCTCTTCCATCGTCTCTCCCCCCACTCCCCTCTCTCTCTCGCACCCTCTCTCTCTTTGCCTGTATTTCTCTCTCTCTTTCCCTCTTCCTTCGACTCTCTTTCTCTTTGTCTGTCTTTGTGCACGTGTGTACAGGGTTGCATTGACCGTTACCGAACTTTGATGTGTTTCCTGCGCAAAATTCACCTCCGAAGTCATAAATTAGCTACGGAGACCGATGCGTCTCACCCTTTGGCCGCCGCCGTTGAAGCTGCACCAATACAGCCGGAGCCTTCGCGGGTGCTCGAGAGACGGTCAAAAGCAGTCCGGAGAGACCAGGCAGCGGGCGTATATGTATCTCCGACAGATCCCTCGAAATTGTTCCGAGGCAGTGACCGGCGGACGAGGCGCGCTCGCCGCTCGCCCCGTGAATAAACTCACTCTTCTCGCCCGCTTCTACGGAACCCGTTCTTCCACCCTTTACGGCTGAATATTTATCGGCGACGATGAACGACGGACCGAGCCTCTCCTCGCATATTCTCGTCCCCCCCCCCCACTCTTCACTTTTTTCGAGCCACCTCCGTCCACGTGTAGTTTGCATGCGCCGTTACCCCGGCTCGCGAAATACCATCGGCTATTTCGGCCTGCAACACGTTGCACCGACCAGGCAAGTCCTGGTTCGACTGTTTAGAATTTCATATTTTACACGGCGCGTCGCTTTGCGGGCGCACGGCAAATTATTACTTCCTTGTTTTCCTACCTATCTTTTTTTCCTTTTTTTCCGTTCGCTCGGTGTCGGAAAAACGCGGGGCCGAGCGTGTTGCGTTCTTTGAAACGAACGGAAAGAGCGTTAATCAACACGGCGCGCGAGAATCCTGAGCTTTGGAGGTATATGATGTTTGTGTTATGAGTTTGACGTTATTCGATTGGATTTATTCTTGAATATTTGTTTACTTTTTATACGACATCAGTTATACATAGGAGGAATATTTGTAGTGGGAAGGGGATATATATTCGTGTTCTTTGATGTAAGATATTTGATATGCTTCTGTTTTAGCGTTACGTATCAAGAGGTAAGATTTCGGGGAATATTTCTTATTTTTGTCCTTTATCAGCAATTCATGTTTCATCGCGCCTTCGTCGTTGCGATTCAACGTCACGAGTTAATCGCCATCGCAATCGCCCACGTTACCACGTATTTAAATCGCCGGGCCAGATTTCAACCGAACTCCTCGTGTCGTTCATTTATTCAGTGGTCCACCGAAATTGAATTGATTCATTAACGTTCCCGCTTAAATCGCGAGCTACCAGCGAAATAGTAGCATGGTCGTTATCTCTTCTCCGAACAGGACAAGAAGTTTTTATTCCGACGCTTAAGAAACGGTCATGTCCTGCCAGATCAGAGTTACTCCATTTAGAATCTATTAAGTGGATTAAGTTCCACCAATGAAGTACTCCTTTCAACCTCGCTTCCCTCTCCTTCCTCACCCTTTCTCCTTCTTTTCGCCGACCGTTGGCAACTTCTGCTCCTTTCAGCTTCCTCCGAAAGTTCCGCGGCGAGGAACTGCCGTTGGTTAAAGGGTGCGCGGGAGTGGTGTAGGGAACAGGACGGAGAATTGAAAATTCACGCGAAAATTTACGCAGGGAAACGTAAAACCGCAAAGAAGGCGGAAACGAGGGATCTATTACCAGGAAATGAACGAACGTGAAATAATGTGGGGAAGGAAGCGATGGACTCTGTTCCAAAAACAAACTAACCAACGAAATATACATTTGTACGAACGCTAGGATTACGTAACTATTTTATTAATTATTCGGTTACTTTACTTTAGTACTTGTGTGGGGTTTATTTAATAACAGTTAGAAATCATCTCTGATCCTCAACATTTTTTGTATTGTTGGAGATGCAATGTTTGGATGTTTATCATGATTAACAAATGTAACACTAAATATATTATCGTGTACTTTAGTCGTACATTTTAAAATGAAGGTATCAATGTAATCGACTAATTAGAGCAAACTTAAAACTGGCGAGATAAACTAATTTCTATAGAGAAGATGTTCCTTTGTATCGTACTAATTGTGGAGTATCAGATTCTATATATGTATAACAGATACTCTGTAACTAAGGAGGATTCATTATTAGATTTATTTAATTGAATTTGTAGAATACAGCGCGATACATTGTCAACAAGTATAATGACAAGCACATATGGAAGTTAGAGAAAGAGAGTTGAACTACCGCCGAACTTCCAGGATACGATAGAACAAACTACTCTCGTCTTCTAAATCAATTAAAAGTAATCTTCATCGGTGAAGGAAAGCTCGTAACTTTTCTTTACAATTTTCTGATGCAACTGGTCATAATTTTTAACATTTGTATCCCCCGGAAATTGATGTGTAGGTTTTTCGATGTTGGGTGAGGTAATGCTAAATGATGGTAAATTCTTGTGAAATAGTGCTAATATTTCCAATAACTTATTTTCACACAATAACTGTCTCAAAATTATTAAAACAAAGAAAACTGGAAATAATTTTATAAGTTATGTATAAACAGTAGAGTGTACACAATTATATACAAGACACAATCGTCTGTACCCCAACAAAATAAGATTTCCTTACTTCTTTACAATTTATATATAATACAATAAACACTTCATTTTATCCAAGTTTTGTCAAAACAACATCAATCAATGTAAATAAATTCTAAGAAATTTGCTATTGCATAAAAATGTGTAGTTTACAATGCATTATCATTCTATATTATTCCCTACATCCATACTCTCATAATGTCCAACACCGTTTGATAAAGATCCACAACCCTCATTCTCGAATCGCAATGCGATCGAGCCAGCATGCAGAAACAATTCCCTTTCACCAGCAATCGGAAGGTACAGTCACAGCTGGCCCGTCGTCATCTTACATCCGACTTATATCGATACTTTCTAACTCGCGGAACCGGCAAATGGCCGGTAACAAGAAAGAAACCGGGCGGGAGGGAAAACTTTCGAATCTGAATCGCTTTCAAGTGAAATGTTAATGACTCGAAGAACTAGTTGCTGCAGCTGCTGTCCCTCCCCCATTATGATCGCGACGAACGTTTCGCATTATCAACTCTAAACCAACTCGGTCAGAGACCATTAATTACCATGAATTAACGTTCACCCCCGACTCAGCCATAAAATCTGCAGCCCAATTACCCGTAATCAATTATCAAATTTATCATTGTTACCCCTACCTCCCGTTACAATTTACATTTTCATCGATCAAAAACCCAACGAATCCAATCCCACGTGAAACATACATCTCCCGAAAGAAGCATTCTACGGTTACATCCATCGAATATCCGAAACGCATCCCGCATTCATCAAAACCGGAAAATCGCCGAGCGATCATTCAAAGGAAAAATCCCTTGTCCCGGAATGACCGAGCGCAGGAGCGTCGTCCTCACGTCCCCGATCTCCGAGGAGGAGTGCTGTAGTCCTGCCCCAGCAGTCCTCGGCGTTCCTCCTCGCGCGGCCATCCCGGCCACGAAATTCTCCAGCTCGTCCCGTCTCTCTCTTTGTCTCCGGCGTAATATCCGCAGGCCGTCTCTGTCCGCGAGTGGTTCGCGCAGGCGTCCTCCCAGCCCCGTCCCCACCCGCGAAACCACGAACTTTCCGTGCTGGAGGTGAGGAAGGACGAACGGGGATGGAAAAAGGGGGGCAGGCAGGGTGCGCACACAGGGTAAACCTCCAGGATCCACGCCTCCCACGATAGGCTTACTTTCCTGTAACTTTTTACCGTTGTTGTCGTTGTCGACGTCGTCGTAGGTGGTCGTGGTCATACGTGCACGAGCCCCGAGGAAAAACCTCTATCTCCCTCTTTCTCTCTCTATCTCTCCCCCTCTCCCTTTCTCTATCTCTCTCTGTCTGTACTCTCAGCCGTGGCTGGCCTCGGAGGAACTTTCCTGCGCGCCGGCGAACGTTTTTCTCTTTTCACCATCCCACGGCGCATCCTCTCTTCTCTGCACCGTGGGATCTAGCACTATTTGTTCCTCTTTCTCTCTCACGCCGTTTTCCTTACTCTCTTTCTCTCTTTTCCTCTTTCCTTCTCTACCCCCGTTTCACTGGTTCTCTCGAAATTTTTTGCTCCTATTGTCGCTGCGTCCACGGCTATCACGAGCAATAAACGTCTCCGCTCGCGAAATTACCCGTCGGACGATGCCATAGGGAAAAGATTTCCACGGAACTGCGGGAAGTGTGTAGCAACGTGTACAAGGGAAATGAGATTCGCCTGCGAACGATTAGATTTCTGGATTGGCCGGGATTGTTCCTGACTCCCTTCGATAGCAGGCAGTAGTTTGGTTTTAATTCCTTTTAATTCCGGCTCGTGGGATTCTTCTTTTGCGAACTCCACGCCGATGCCGGCTGTTTGCGTGCGGACACCGCATGATTACGGGACGACGGGACACACTGGAGAAGCCTCGAGCGGACGAGGATTTTACGACGGCAGGTCTTAAATTCGGGGATTTATTACTTCCGCGGGTTTCGCGCTACGACTCTCTTACTCCATTGACTCCGCGCGATTACTTCGCTTCGAACTATTTGAACTCCGCGTACTTTCCGAGTCTTTAACTCGATCACTGCGATTCTTTGGTTCGGATATGGCTAGGCCGCTTACAGTGGTGCCGTGGAGTACATTCTCCATTCTTTTGTTGCTGTTCAGTCGGTTGACAGATTGTTCATTAAATATTGGATACTCTTTTGCAACTGTGAATATTTGAGTTTTATGATAAATGTGCGGAAGAATGTAGTTTTTAGTTGGGGAGTATGAATATTATAAACTGTATTCATTAATTTGTAGCAATATATAATTATTCAAAGTATTCGAATTTTTATTTATTGTATGGTATCATTAAATATGCGAATGTATAGACATTTTCTAATAATAGGTACAGATAAATGAAACACCATTTTTGCATTTAGAAGCTTTACCTGTTAAAGAAATATAATTTTACTGTTTGTAAGTAGTAATGAATTACCATGAAATGTAAGCGCTTTATACGTTAACACCATAATTTCGTGGACTAAAATTTCCATCCCCTACAGATTTATATTTCATTCAGGAAAATCATCAGTATGGGTTGACCTTTTCACCGAGTAACGCGGAAGCCCGAGAACAGTGGACGTACAACTATGCAAATGTTGGCCGAAAGTAGGAAAAATGCAAGGGAGAAGTATGTTAATGGCCGAGAGTGAAATAAAACGGCCGCCAGGTTACTCGAGCGGTAAAGTTCAAAGTTCAAAGTTTGGTAACCCCCTCCTCCAACCAGACCCTCCTTCACATCATTGTTACAAGACATCCCTTTCTCTTCATACAGCCAGATCACTGGAGATCATCGAACAATCATAATTTAAAAAATTCCAGTGCATTTTATCAGAAAAAATACTTCCTCTCAAATTCACTGCTTTAATTCAATATACAGTTTCACCCTGTCGAAACAAAAGACAAATTTTCCACAGCTCTTCATAATCCGTTTGCTATAAACTCACATCTACAATTTAAAGTTCATTCACTACGCAATCGCATAAACAAAATTCATTTCTCCTAAAATTCTATTTTAAGATATAATTTGAAAAACACTAATACATTCCCGAGAAATATTCCAATTGCCAAGAATTCGTCCAATTCGATTGGACTTCGCGATACAATGTTATCAAAAAATTCAACGAGTATGCATTGTTTATGAAGGGAAGGGAAATCTCGGATAGCCCAGAAAGTCGGCCATCGAAGTTAAGAATTTCACTTCGCAGATATTTACTGCGGGCCGAGTTCGCGAACTCCTGGGATCACTTAGGTCACCAAGTTGCTCATTATGTTTGAAGAATAACTTTAGCCGAAGTTCAATGAATCGACTGCGAACGAGTGAAACAAGGGGAGCGTGGGGGAGGTTGGAGGAGAGGGCGTGGAGCGCATACTCGTCGACGCTGCGTAACCAATGGAAATATAACCGGAAATGTAGGCGGTTGAATCCTTTTTTCGAACTTATTTTGTAAAATACTACGACTGTTATGAAACAATAGATTCGTCACTCACGACTGTGTCGACTATCAACAAGCTAAAACTGCAAGAGGGGAAGGGAATGCGTCCACTCGCGATGGTCCGTTTTAGCACATTTCTGTTATAGATCAGATCATCGAAGAACACAATCGAAACGAAATGCGACAAAGTGCGATAGGACTAGTTAATATCTAACTTACACCCCATTTTGTCGCATACTATTTCGTTTGTCTCCTCCGCTACATGATTCGGCCAATAATAAAATTCGACACGTCCGCGTACACTTCAATGCTGCAACCAATGTAAACAAATAAACTGACAGATTGCCGTATCCCCTATTTGTGAAATAGAAAGACTGTTTCTGTATTACTCTAAAACAATCGTCGCTGCGAAATTTTCGACGAGCCGCTTGCATGCGTTTGACCCGCACGATATCAACTTCGAGAATATCATCGAAACGATTTACACGCGTAACTGTTTCAAAAACTGGCAGACTGCGACTGGAATCAGACGAGATCCACGAAAGCGCCCTACGGTCCGTTTCAGCCCACCCGTAATTAATTCCGTCGAATGAACGATACTTCCCGCGGTGATTGCAGAATGGAAACGTTCCAAAGGTCGTAATCGAATTTTTTCGACAAGCTTCAATGGCCGTGCATTTTTAAATAATTCACCGTTGAATTGGACTAACCCTTTCCGGGGCATTTTAACGACCGCACGAATAATCGTTTAACAGGTGAAACGGAGTTTTCTGCTGTTCTTTTTTCTCACGATGCTCGCGTCCCAAAATCGTTCCGTCGTGTTGTAATTGTGCCGGGGAACTATGGGAAGCCGAATGAATAGAATTTGAACGGGCTAATAGTTAAAATCAAACGTTTTTGTTTCAGCGCCGAAAATACAGAAAAAAAATAGATCCAATGTATGAAACGTTTACTATCGTTTCGTAGCGGACTGAACGTGAACGAAGATTGGAAAAAATAAAACAGAAACGTATCATGTAACTTTCATCATACTTAATTGAAATAACCATGGATTATTTGCTATATCTATTGTACTTACTATACGTGGAGCAATAATTTGTGATAATCACCACGGTGGGTGCTACTGATGCAATTTCTATTTCGTAGTGAATTCTCGTGGCTAATGGCAGATAAAAGATATGGCCAGACATAAGAAGGATAACACGAAGGACACGTGTACACATATCAGTATACGCGTATATTTGTACGTAAATACAGGAACCCTGGCGATTGCGTAAGGGGGTAAACATATCCAGAAGGGAAAAACGTCGGAGGATAGACGTATAGAGCGTATATATATGTATAACTGCTATATATCTATCCATTGAGGGGGAGAACGATGATACCTCCTAGTCCGAGACATAAATCCATCGGTTTGTTCTCTATCTTTGCGACCGTACCACCTCGAGGCATCGGGGAGACTGTTCGCGAAATCAACCTCCGATATCTTCTCTTTGCAATTTTTATTGTCTTATGGACTGCAGACGGGTCGATTTCAGGGTCAAGAGAAATCTCTAAGAAGACTAGCATCGTATCTTGGACACCGAGTATTCGTTCTGAATGACAATGATCGTCGTAAATATTTTTATTCATTTCACGAATGTGGCGCATAGGATATTACATTAGATTTAGTATAACTACTTAATATATAAATATAAATAATATAATAAAACAATACTTTCTTCAAGATATTAAATGTAGCCATTTTAAGAAGAAACGAAATGATATACATATGAAATGACGTGTTACCTTTTCAATGTTTCTCATGTTAAATGTATTACGTATAACTTTCCAAATAATATACCATAATTTAGTTCTGTCGAGCCACTTTTTCAAGCTAAAAGGTCTCAAAAATATTAATACTTTTAAATACTGACAGTATATTCCGGATAACATAAATTATATTATAGGTACTAAAATTATAGCCTCAATTGCATACATGACTCAGCTATACAAACCCAATCGTTAAGGCGTTAAAAATTACCATCGCAGGGGCGGTGGGAAAATCAATGAGAATGATTGTCGCATAACGTTCAGGCCGGGTTCGAATATTACGAGAGTAACGAGTGACGCGATCGAAGGGTAAGAAAGGAACACGGTCGACGGTCCTCTGTCGATGCTCGGCATCGCGATATTAATTGACGCAAGAAATTAGGTTCGCGATCTCCGGAATGATTGATCGCGTAATGAGAAATCCCTAATAATGACCCTGCCGTTTAGGAGGGGCAAAATGAGCGGCGTTGGCCGGGCGATGGAAAGGTATTAAGAAACGACATTAGATTATAATTTATATTAAAATCTGTGCAAGGAGATAAAGAGAGGAGACACCCACCGACGGTCGATCTCAACCCTTCAGCATTGGCGTAACCTACCACGATGAGACGTCGTAGACGACGTCATGGTTTTAATAAAATGTCGAGCTTCCAGACGACGCCGAACTAAAATTTAATATAAAACTTGAACAATATCACAATCGATATAAAAATATCTGGAATTTCTATTTCAAATAAGAAATTATTTCTCAATTGTTCTTAGTGCGGTTTATTTTAATTACTTTCTTTGAGGTTAACTTCAAACTTATAAACGCGACGAAATATATTTTGTTAATGAAAAATTCGCTGAAATTAGTAAGATATGTTTATAAGTTATTTACAATTGATAAGGGGGATTGTGTCGTTGAATTGTACACCAATAGGTGAGCGAAACAGAAACTGAAATTGTGATCGATATAGACCGAAAGAGGCATTTTAATTAGGCTCTACGCCTATGGAAAATAATCAAAGGGGAAGGCCAAGGGGACGCTTTATGGCGGAGAAGAGGGAGAAAACGAAGGTACATCACGTGGAGCAGGCAGGGCGGGAGAGTATTATAGTGATGCAAAGACGGGGTAGGGACAGCGTGCTTAGACGTAATGGGGTAGAACTTCGGACTTATTCCGGTTAGGATATTAAGCGCGCAAGAATATATGTTCTTTCTTATGATAAATGCAATCAAGTAGATGACAAAACTATCATGAAAACATCAGAAATGTTTTTACATATTACGGATTACAGTTCCAAATATTTCTATATTCACTACTAATTCGTCAACATAAAAACAAATTTCATATTGTCTGTAAATTTACGTTTACCCCAAAAATTGAATATTCTTGAAAAATTAAAATCAAAATAATTCAGTACAAATACAATTCATATGAATCAAATTCAATTCAGTATCACGACAACTTAAATTTCTCATTCTTCGCACAAACAATTACTATAACCGTTCGAAGTAGTCAAAAAGTCGAACAAATACTAAACTCCTATTTCGTATAAACAAATAACACGCGCAAATATCTCCGAACACACCATGCATTCACAACCCAAGGCGTCAAATCAAAATCTCCGCAACGACAGTTTTCTGCTCGTATCCCAGGAACAAGCCGCTCTTTTCCTATTCAGACTGTTTAACCCCAACCAGAACCCGACGCTGAAAATAGACCAGCCGATTCCGCGTCGTTCTTCCATCTCGCCAGGGTGAATCCAGCGGATAGGATTATCAGCAGAGCGAAGCCGTGGTACTAAAAATACGCGTCGCGCAGGTTTGAATGGCAGCGGCGCGCGAGACGAATATGTGTCAGCCCGACTCCGGCACGCGTCCCCAAGGCAGAGCATCTCGTTCCCCACGGTTTAGGTTCTCTAACGAGCGGCGGTTCTACGGGATCCCTCGCTTTCCGATAATAAAATGCATGATTTACCTTTCCGTTTACGCGAACGAGCCGACGAGCCGGCGTGCGTCGTGCGGCGCACGAAAGCGTAGCAATGGGAACGGGAGCAATAGCAACACACCGAGAAAGATCGACCCTCTTTACTCAACGGCGACGTTACGAAAGGCGACCCGCGTTACATTCGAGCGACAGGACGACGCCATGAATTATAAAATGACGGTAAAAGCGAAAGTTTCCTGGCGGTTTCGCGGAAGCCTAGAGAGCGAAGAGAGAGAGCGAAGAGAGAGAGAGAGAGAGAGGGAGGGAGAGAGAGAGAGAGAGAGAGAGAGAGAGAGAGAGAGAGAGAGAGAGAGAGAGAGAGAGAGAGAGAGAGAGAGAGAGAGAGAGAGAGAGAGAGAGAGAGAGAGAGAGAGAGAGAGAGAGAGAGAGAGAGAGAGAGAGAGAGAGAGAGAGAGAGAGAGAGAGAGAGAGAGAGAGAGAGAAGGTCTAGAGGGATAGAGGGGTAGAGGCCGGCTGACTGCCGGTCTGAGGCAGCCTGCCAACGAACCGACCAACCAGCCAGCCTCCTTCTAATTTAATGAAATAGCGAAGGGTTAGGCTCTCCTAGCAGGTGAAGCACCGAGCAAATGTTTAGGCAAAGTAGCCCGGGCTACATGACGTGCCCCAGCGAATGTGGAAGTGCAACGTTTACACGTCCAACCACGTCCCACGGCATCGCTGTGCCTCGACTTTGCTTCTCAACCCGCCTGTCTCTCCCTCGCACGTGGTTTCTCTACCCCGTCCGGTCCTCGTCCAGTTCAGCTAGCCCTCTTCGTCTAGCTTGAAGCAGGCAGCACACACAGAACGTCTATCTGTCCGTCTTCGTCAGTTTCGGTCTGTTTTTCCGCGTTCGTCTCGCATCGGACAAACTGTGGCTCCACGTCCGTCGCACGGGTTACGTGGAAAGGTGTCCGGGGTAGGGGATCCATTAAAATGGATGCGAGACGGTTTTTGGCGATGGCGATGTTGGTGGCTCGTACCATCCTCGCCTCCCATCCGCGCGACAGCGACCTAGCCCGCTGCCTCGGAGCGACGAACATGCAAATTCGGAACCGGTTACGCGAACATTTTCACATCCGGAATGACGCGGTAACGAGAGAAATCCAACGAGACGTCTCCTGGATAATTTCCTTTTTGGGACGGACGAGGATATTCTCTGTCCGTGCGCGATTGTCCTCGGCACTGGCGGATAGGGGATGTTCTTCGGAGGAGATTTAGGGTATTCGGCGGGGAACATTTTTACTGCTTTCGGTGTCGCTTATGGCCGCATGAAATTTTGTTCACCGCGTCAGTGTGAGGGATTTTCGAATGGACGTAATGGATTTTTGAACTGAGATGAAACGAAAGCGTACGTGCGCGTTTCTGTAATCTTTATTTCGTTACCGAGCGGAACGTCGGATTTTGTGTTGCTCCAACTTCAGCAGCTGTAGACTACATTGCATTTCACGCGAAGTATTCGGCCATTTGTATTCACAAAGTCTGTGCTTCAAACTTTGGCGTGTTAAAATAGTGTTGTTTTATACTCATTGGCATATTGACCCGCTGCTTCTGAAGAACAGAGTTAATTGTCTTCTGCGAATTTTTATTTGCGCAATCATGAATTTAACGAATAAAGCATTTAGAATTTAAATAACTGTGATAGCTGAAGTTGATAGCAATTTACAAGAGATATAACATTTTGCTCCTAAACTACAAATCGTAGATCGAAAACTGCAGACGCTATAAACATTCATATTATTCTGAACAAGGAAATAGAAAACCACGTGAATTTCTATCATATCTATTTGTATCAACTTCTACCCATATCTTCAACAATCCGCGAGACACTCAAGCATCTCCATTGAAAGTCAAACAGCCCGTACACGCAAAGACAAAGGTCCACCAGCGTATCACGGTGAGCGGGTCCGGCACAGTTACGATATCAGAAAACTAGGAAAACGTCGATTCCCTGTGATACGTCCCTGGGTGCACGGTTAGCCGGCGCATCGACTAGAAACAGGTGGTCCACGTAACTGGTACTAATAAAACGTCAGCCAATAGCGGTGTGCGCAGTATAGAGCGGCTCGATGTCTCGCGGCGAGAAGCCACAGGAAACTGTCGGCGACCGTGGACGGTTACACGCGGCAGTGTGTTCGCTTAGGAAGCGTTCGGCCGCGGGGATATCCTCGCGATATCGTCGCGAAGGTCCGACGGGGCGACGATGGAAACGAATGGAGAGGATGCCGGAACGGCGCTAGCAATCTGGAGGTATTCCCCGGGCGGTGAGGCGCGTGACGCGGGGATGAGAAGGCGGCGATGACTATGCGATAGGCAAAGAGAGTGTCAAGCGAAAAGGGGAGTGTGAGAAAGTGGTGCGAGAACGCGGAGAGAATACGAGAGAGAAAGAGAGACGGCCAGAGGTGGCCGGAGTCGTGATTACAGTGCCGTGTATTCAAATGGTCAGTCGGACCCACACCAATCACAACGAGCAGCACCCCCGAGCATCCCCGATACCCTTGTCTAATGCCAGAGGGACTAACGCCGATGTACAACCCTGTGGAAGGTGGATGTGTGCGTGTGCCTACGCGCCCGATGCCGTGGTTCCTCGCACATTCGAATCGAGAAATGGTAATATGCAACTTGGCCGACAAGCTTTCCCTCCGCCGACTGGAAAATTCGAAGGACCTCCCCAGAGATCGGGCCAGGACGGGCCGGGCTAGGTCGGACCCGGCCGTTCGCAGGACATCGGAAGACCCCGGAGTGTCCGCCCTTTCGTAATAACGCTGGACCGGCGCGGCGGCCAGCTGTATGAAAGATGCGCGTCAACGTTGACGCGTACCGCGAAATTGCGAGGTGTTACTGCTGTTCGAGAGGAGTTTCCTTTGCCGTTGATAATATTAACGCTTGAACAACTCCGGGGTATGAGATACCCCGGATGCAAGACGTTCCATAGAATCATTTAGTGGAAATCAATTTTATTTTGATGCGGAAGTGAATAGGTTGCGTTAAAAATATTGTATTTCGTAGGGCGTAGATTGGGAAAACTTTACTGAAGGAAACCTTACTTTCTTTGACTTTATAGTACAGAAACGCGATGACGTTCAACATGTTGACATTGTTATTTTAAACTAATATCAATCGGGAAATAATTGTATTTATGAAATTCGATTAAAAATTGTAGACTTTATTAGATTAGGACTGTAGAGTAGAAAACTAAGTAAATAGGTTATTAATCACGGAATTGGTTAAATGGAAAAGTTCGAGCAATTTGTTTGTGGTACATCGATCTTCATTGTACGGGAGGAATACCTCACGCTTCGCAAACATTATGTAAATTCGGCGATCGGCGAATGCGAAAGATAACCTCCTTGTCGACAGGCGTGATAACTTGTGGGAGATAGGCATATAGGAGGACGAGAAGGAAGTGGAGAAGATGGCGAGAGGTCGTAGGACGACCCTAGTTAGTCCTGGGTCTATGAATCGTTAATGCTAATCAGGATCACCAGGCCCATGTAACATGGACCGGGTGACGTCAGCCCTTCATCAGAGATACGGCCGCGACGAAAGAGACTTGATCAATTAACCCTTCGCGATATTGATAAACCCTGAAACGAACCCGCGAAATCCTTCTGCGGTCATTCCAATTAGATCAATGTTCGTTGTACCCGTTCAAGGGCCTTTTGTAGATTAACCAAGGGATTAGGGTACCGGACCGTAGATCGTTGAATTATTTTGTAGAAACCGCATTGGTATATTGATTCCCGTAACTAGTATTAACTCGCCCGCCGCCGTTCTTTTTATATTAGATTGCAGTTTGCATATTCGAATCACTGATGCAGCAAACTTACTTTTGATTAACTTCGTGGTCTTGTCATATCGATATATTAAAATTAATTTTATTACTATACAATTGCCTAGTTTGAATGGAACTGTACTACTGACGCATCGTATGGTTATTTCTCTAGGTTTCTACTGATTCCAATTACTAGTAAAGTAAATTGATTATTAAATTAAGTTCATTATTAATAAACTTCCACGAGGAGTTCCTGTATCCTCGTTGAAAGCTAACATCAAATAATAGGTGTCAAGTAAGAAATAAGGAATACATGGTTCAGGAAAATATTTTATAAAAATCCTCAGAAAGACAGAGATCGTTTCAATGTTATGCGAACCGAACAAGGGGGTCAAAATTAATCATAAGTTCACTAGGACAACGTAATAGCCATTACCGATAAGCCGATCTCGTAATCGAGGGAGCGCCGCGGCGAGAGAGGCGCAGATTAGTAGAAAATCATTCCCCTTTCTGGAGACTCAGCAGAATCTACGATACCCTAGAACAAACATTTCGTAAAAGGGTGGAAAGGGGGGTGTAGTTGTCGGCCGGCCACCACCCTCGTCCAGTTTAGCCGCGACGTCGACGCCACCGGGACCAGATAGCGAGTTGTGCCTTATCTGCCGACGAGAATATAAATTTTCACGAAAGGCCGACAGTACGTTAGAATGTAAGCACGCACGCACGCCGATCTGCCATCTCCCATTATCCCGGTGATGTGTTTGCTCCACTCTTGACCGAAGATTAACGTTCGTCGTCGAGCATGGATTGACAGTACACGCGGTCTATCGTTACGAATTCAAGAAAAACGTTTAATGTATCATAAAGCTGATTGCTGCAATCTTTGATCGAATATCTAAAATTGTATCGATGAAATTAGGAACAACCTGAGATTGATGCAGTTTGCGGTGAGTTTAAGATCTTTTCCGTGTTTTAATCTGTTCATTGTTAAACTTATATGTAACCTACGGAAGCTAAAAGCTGTAACAGATTAGGTAGTATTTGTAAGATTAGACAATCGACTAAGTATTTCATATATTCTTATGTGATGAAAAAATGAAACGTAACTAAATTGTTCGTGTATTATCCATTGTATATTATAGCTAAATCATTTGTTGTTATTTTGTAATACAAATGAGTTCGTGAAGTGAAATCGTGTTTGTTAACACTTCAATATTGCAATATTTCAGAGTAATCGTTTTATTTTTAAATCACAAATTGACACGCGTTTGTCAAGACAATGTCGTTTTATCAAATTTTGCAGCAACATAAATTGTGTAAAAGAAAATTTTGAAATGAAATATCCGGAGAACCAGCTGCTAGCATAAGAGTTAAGAGTAATCATCTGACAGTGAACATTTTAAATGAACCAAGCTTCATCAGTAGGTACTGCTGACCATCACACAATTTATCGTCCTTTATCCCAACTTTCCATCCAGCGAGAAAACAAGCCTCGATCGTAAAACACGTTCGCGCGATCACCGTGAGTCGGAGTTCACGGGATTTTCTTCGGGACGTCTTAATTACGGGCTGCCCCCGTGGATCGAAGTTTCCAAGGTTTCCAGGCAAGTTTCCCGACCGAAGTTTCCGCACACAGACGAGGCGTATGCAAGGTTAGGTTTAAGTTCAATCTCATAGATTCAACCGCAGCGGAGCCTGTTTCGGGATGCGAGCGTGCATCTTAGCTCACCATGGCTGACTCGTATCGGGGATTGTCAAGGATTAAAAAGGATCCGTGGTGACGGGACTCTCCTTTGGTCTCTGTACAGTTTCGACTTTTGCTCTAACCTCTTACTGCGATACAGCGTGTGCAATGTAGATTACACCATAATAGAAGAGCTATTATGGAAAACACAGTGAGTGCCATCATCGAAAAATGTTTTTTTTTCTATTCTTATCTTGTAGTATATAATTTAAGTGCAATTTTCCTTTTATAAGTAGTTACTAATAATAGCTGTCATCTATAATATCAATAATATTGAAAGATGACATCATTATGACATAACGTTGAAAGTAAATGTTGAGTAACGTATTTCTTCTTGAAAAGTTTTATGTTGGCACTTACAAGTTCTTCTACAAATACTCTGATTCTCAGTCTCCGTCAGGTGAAGTAAATAAATAGACAGACCTTGATCACCTGGACATCGGTGAATTTCATGTGTGTCGGTTAACTAGATGGCTAACGAACGCAATATGTCGAATTCAAACGGGAGAGCGGAAAAGCAACGGGGTCGAAACGGTCCGAGTGGTTCGGGGCAGCAACCGCCTGGTCATTGTGAACGAGAAAACGCGCGGCGAAATGAAGCCGAACAGCCGGCAGCGATTTTTGTCGGTTATTCAGTTATTAGTTCTATTCAGGAAACAGGACCTGTGTTCGACCCGTTAGACGCTTTCCCATTTCGACTAGCGATAGCCTATTGTTTGACCGATGAAATCTGGTGGGGCTTCGTTCGAAGGTCCCATCGAAAATACCGGCTGCAGGTGTAGGTAATACAAGATAGCTGATTTACACGATCCCTCGAAAATATAGGTAAAAATTCTATTCATATGATATTCCCGGAATACAGGGAAATAATTACGCTCATATAATTCTTTGAAAATATTAAGAGAAAATAGATTCAGATAATACATTGTAATTATAAAATATTGATTACATTCCTATCGTCCTTTGAAGATATAAAATTGAATAAAATTCATGTGATTTTTTTAATTACATCTAATGAGATACACATATGGCAATTTGTAATTATTTGAGAAACATTATACTGTTCTGCTCTTTTGATTGATACCACGATATAAAATTGGATTATCAGAGATCAATACCAGATATTTATGAATTGTTCTGCAACCTATTTTATAAATTAAATAACTTTTTGTAGTTCTGAAGACTGAAAGTGAAAAAATTGAATTCGGAACACATTTCTCTAACGTTTGAAAGAATATTCTCTAAAGATTTTCGTACAATTTCAAACACATTGATGAAATACCGTGCAATTGTCGCTAGAAGTTCATCTTTTATGGTACTCATGAAACATCAATCGGTAGGGAGCGATAAATTCGAAGAAACCAGAAGAGCCTGGCGGTAGCTGGTCGATAACAATAGAATGATCAGACGATAAAAGCGGCGACATTAATTGAGATTTCAGATACAGTGCGACGGCTCGTAGTTCCAAGGGGTTGTCCTGAAGCACCAATCGCTGATTTCATTGGAACTTTGTACCCAGTAATTTTCGTAGAATACCAAACGGCAACAAAATATCAAAAATACATGATCATATTGTGATTAAAATAAACAATTAAGGTATTAAGGTGTGAAATCAAAAATTTTGTAGGAATAAAAATAAAATGAAACGCTTGCATTAATATCAGCCTGAAAGATCAAAGCTAGATAATAGATCAGAGCTCAAAACGTAAGGACATCATAAAGATATGAATAATAGTGGCAAAGTAAGCAGAAAATCATACAGAAATCTTGAATCTCAGTAAGGGGTGGTTCTAATAGGGTGTCTCAGGATCTGAACAGCGTGCTGCCCTCGGACGACGACGAAGCAAAGCTGGATAGTCGGCTCCTTTGCATTTTAACCAAGAACATACAGATTCTTAACATAATAGTTTCACTGGATTAATATTTTCCTTATATTTTCGTTGAACCGAAAGGGAAGTTACGAAGAGTCTCCAATTTAGTCACTTGTTTAACCACAATATGTTACGCACTTTTTGTATACTCTATAAATAAATATAATTACTTTATAACTATCGAAACCCTCTGCGATTACAATCGTAACCGAGGACGTATTATTACTCTTTCAGATAAACTACATTTCATCTATCCAAACTATACACAGACGGACTACCACATTTTCTTGTATTTTCATTTCAAATGAATCCTCTCAACGTTTGCAAACTAGATATTATTCCTACTTGAACTAAAAAGTTTTAAAAATACACATGGAAAAGCTCTATTCAATCCACTTGGCTATTCTACACATTTCACATCTTTCCTCACATTCATAAACTCCCTTCAGATTTCTCCTCTTCGATTCTACTCTTTAACAAAAAACCATACACACAAATACATAAACCCATCACCCGAAAATCACTCAGAAGAATCCTATACGACAACATCTCGTTCCGCCAAATTAACTTTCATCGCAGTAACATCTATCACATTAGAAATATCATTTGGTTATTCTTTTACACGAATAGTATTTACTAATTCCAACTCACAAATGAATGAAAAAATATTACGGAGCAATAAGCTCCTCGAGTTTCGGCGTCAAGCATCAACGGCGTCGCGGCTCGTGTCTCGTGAAGATACTAGCCCGGTTCTCGTCTAATAAATTTCGCGAGGCGGATGTATTCAGGTAACGGAAGGCTATTACAAGGCGATATCTATCGAAGAGGGGTGGACGGGAGGGCCGCCTGGAGAGAAATAAAGAGCGATTGCCTCGGTAAATCAGAGCTCCCCTCCACCGGGCGTCGTGCTCGAACCCCGTTCGGCTCGGGCCACCTTCTTCCACGGGGTTGCCGTGCTGCATACCAGCCACGAAACGAAGAACACGAAGAACATACGTATCGAGGCATTAGTGGACCTTTGTCGTGCCCGGCTAGATTCCCGTTTCCTCGCGGCCGTTTCAACCCATTCGAGGCTCCACGACCGCGACGAGCCGTATTACTCCACGCACTCGCCCCCGGGCCGAAGTATTTCCCGAACAGCGATAAAGCTGTGCAATGCGTCATCCCCGCAACAGAAATAAATCGTCCCCGAACACCAGCGAAATCTTCTCGTGCTTATTTTTGTAACGGCCCGGCGGGTCGAGGATTTCGGAAATCGCTCTTCCGCCGGAGTTTCTCGGACGGAACAGTTTAATTTCGCCGGAGGACTTACACTTTGAACGATAATCCCCGAATCGCGGTTAAATGCCGCTGAGAGAAACGAATTCTGGTCGCTGGGATCACGTAAGTGCGTTTTCGATTATTGTAGAACGATTTATTCTTTTTTTTTTTGTTATGAAGTATGTAGTGGATGATGCAACATTTTATTTGTTGGGATATGTCTGTTTTAGTATAGTTTCTTTTTTTATATTTGTTGTTTGGAAATTTTAATAAGTTTGAGACACTGATTTCGTTAAATTAATCACTTCCTTAATATGTGTATATATTATTCGTGTTTCTTATTAAAACTATTGCATTAGAAATTATAATAAAATTGTACGCTGTTTATTTTAATTTAGAATTACCACACAGTTGCTGTACCAAGAGTACACAGGAAAATCCACAAATATTCTATAGAAACTCACTAGAAACTGAAGGTTAAAGTCGTACGCTGCGAAGAAAGTTTCTAGACAGTGGTGCAAGTGGAAACATCTAGCTATAGTCGGACATGGAAGCCTCACAAACTAGAAAGCACCTTTAACAAGATCATCGAGACACGATCCCTTTATAACGTTATTTCTATTTTTACGTATACCAGTATGTAACAGAATCGCATCGTCCACATTTTCGTTCGTCGCATCGTGAATTACATTTTTCATACAGTAATTTCTAGTTCAATTTACGATGCGAGCATGCTTTCCTTGATCCCGGTGGAATTTTCCAAGTAAACACGCAGCGAAGGCAATAATTTTTCGAACGGTCGAAATTCCTCCTGGGATTAACCAGAATGCACGCTCGTGCGTGTCTCTGATACGTGACACAGTTATTTAGAAAAGGAAGAATGTACGTACATACGGGGCGGCCACGATCAAGCGTTTCGGCCCGTATCACAT